>NC_141144.1:76891949-77200838 GCF_053477565.2 Lygodium microphyllum
CTGTGAGCTCTTTCCTCCTCACCTCCTCCAGCTCTTCTATGGCTTTAGTGATTTTCTCCATTTTGGCTTGTAGATATTCATAGTGTGCCACAATCTCTTCATTATGCTACTGTAGGCGACATGTGGCCTTGGTTTCTTCGTTCAAGCTCAACTACCATTCAGCTTCTATCTCTTCCTTAGCTTGTAGTTGCTCTTTCAGCTCATTGACTTCCCTTTGGGCCATGGGTATTTGGCATGTTCTCTTCAACTAAGATGTAGCCATGGCCTCCTTTTGAGCTTCGAGCTCTGCTACCGTAGTTCTCTTCTCCTCCTTGGCTCTCTCTAATTGAGAGAGGAGCTCCTTGATGTACTCGTTGTATTCTTTGGGTGGCCTCTTTGTTGCGGGGAAGAAGGTTGTAGAGCATGCCACATTTTGCCTCTTAGGGTCTCACCTCAACTTGGCGTCTGCCACATTCGGTCTTTTGGTTCCTACCTTGGGGTTCCTTCTTTCGCTCCTTGGTCCATTTTTTTATTCACAAAGTATTGGACCCAAGCCATTAGGTTGTTAGCATCCACCTAGATCGTAGAACTGGGAGTGGAGATGGCGGTGGTGGCTGCGGGCATTAGGAGAGCCCTTGCCTTCTTGTACCGCACGCGGCACGAATTCTAGCACTTGGGCACTTAAGCTTGGCCCTTCGTTTCTGATTGGGCTCGCAGGTTCCGGCTTGTCGTGCCTAGAGTGCTGCTCAATGGACCTACGCATGGCAAGGCCCATGTCTTCCTCCTTTTTTCTCAACTCCTCCTCCTTCTCTTCTTGCTTTCTCTTTCTTTTCTCCTCGACCCTTTTGGAATCTCTATAGGCCTTTTGCAAGTATTCCTTTTCTTATTTCCTCCTCTCCTCTTCTTGCTATTCTTGTGAAATTTTTTCTTCGTCTTCTTAGCCTTTCCTTGGCTAGTTTGCTCTTGTTGTTCCCTATCTTCTTCTTCCTCACTCAGTGTCCTAGACTACACCTCCTACTCTTGGTGAGGTGGCGACCTAGTTGGTGTTTCATCCACCCCTTCCCCTCCTTCTTCCTGCCCTTGTCCCAAGGGTTCCTTGATGATTGTGGTGAGGACCCCTCTCGAATCCAATGGGTGCAGCCTTTAAAGATGAGGCTTTTCTTTTAGCTTTGGTGGCAGGAGATTCTCATCCGACGGTTTGTCCTCCCATTTCCAAGGCTTTTGCTGAGGTCTCAATGGTCTTTCTCATAAAACCATTGAGGCTCACTTCATCTAGTGACCTTGCTCACTCTCTAGTAGGAGGACATTGATGCAGCTCATGATGGTGTTGTATCTTTGAATAGAAAACAACGCGTGCACCATTTTGGCTTGGAGTTGGATTTCGGGGTTGGGGATAACCGCTAAGTTGATGCTGTCATGTGTGTGGACTTTTGCCTTGTCCATTCATAACAAGGCATATACATCTCTTTTTGGCTTTCTCTCTACTTTGTTTTCCAAGCCCAATGCCTTTTCCACCAGCTCCAGGGTCAATATGATCTGCACCTGATGAGTTCCCTCTGCGCCATGCATAGTTCCAGTGCCGCAGTTCCTATGGAAAGTCCTCAAGAACTCTGCACAGTGGAAATAGTCACCAGAGTCCACTCGGCTAGAAACATGCAACTCCTCCTCACCAGTGAAGATGTGATCTAAATAAGGATGTCCCTTAATGTGTACTTCGAGTCGATTACAGAGGGTAGTCAACACCCTACAGGAAGTTGGAGCCATATAGGTTGCGTCATATTCAGATGCCTTGATTGCACGTCATTGTTCAACATTGGCCATTATTTGGTATCCCTCTAGCTCCCATTGCAGTCGTAGAGCATACCATTTTTTCAAGAAAGGGGAGTTGTTGGCTATGAGCTGTTTCAAGTCTTTTATTTCTTGATTTTGGGCACAAACTGTGTGCTTGTCATATGTAGTGATGAGGCATTGTCATTTGCTTGTCTGAGAGAGACCTCGATGGCAATCATCTCCGCAGTTGCTTTTGAAGCTTTGACAAACACGAATTTCAATTCTTCCCAAGAACAAGGGAGTTTCTTCATTTTCATCGTCAAAGGGTCCTCGAAGAGCCCCAAGTCTAAGCAGTCATAGCTTTTAGTGAGCGACATGAAAGTCGCATCCAAGTGTCTAAGGCAAGCAACCAAGTCATCCCCTCTATGTTCAGCTAAGTCTATGGCTAAGGTTAGAATTGATTGCCGCTCATAATACAATCTAAGCTCAGTAAGGTGGTTGAGGTTTGATAGCACTAGAGAGCTTAGCAGCTAATCTTTGTTTCTTGGTTTTCTCCTGAGGTGGTAGCTTATTCTATTGTTTGATAAGTTGGGTTGTAGTTGTGGTTGTGGTGCTACTAGATGCGTCTGAGGTTTGAGGGGCACCACCGGGGATAGATTTGGGCACTTTGGCAATAGCAGGCTATGATTTTGGGGAATAGATTGGTTCAGGCCCTATTAAGCTAAGGTTTGGAGGTTCTATGGACTTAGCAGTCTGATTCTCTTGTGGTTTGACTGTCTCTGGCATGTTGTGTCATGTGGTCAAGCTTCAGGGTGGCGTTTGAGTAGGGCCTTTAGTTGTTTTGGCTTTAGGCAACCAAATCCAAGTATTACATATGTAGTAGCCTTATGCTTCCAATAAAGATTTGGGGACCCATTGACTGTACCTTGATGTTTATAGTTTTGTCTTGGATTTTTAGATTTTGGGTGTGGGTCATTAACCTTGCAAGGCCGCAGGTTTGTATTCCTAGATGGTCCTCTCTGTTTAGGTACCCATTTGAACTAGGGTGCATGGGCCTCAACATTGGTTCTAGTTGATTACTGGCATTGAGACCTGGTAGGTTGTGACGAGCCACAACCCCCCTCCATAGACTTGACGGTGGGTTTCTCTACTAGTGGCCTTGCGAACTTGGAAATAGTCGCGCCTCCCATGCTGAAAGCTGTAACAATGTGAACATTGCCCATGGCTAAGTGGATACACTGTGACTCATAGTTGACATTACAACGAGCTTGTTTCTTGAAAGTTCATCCTATTAGTGATTTCGTGCTTGCATTCTTAGTGTTGGGAAACACATAGAAGATTATTGGCATTCTTAGTGTTGGGCAACACATAGAAGATTATCGACATTCTTAGTGTTGGGCAACACATAGAAGATTATCGGCATTCTTAGTGGGTTTCTCTACTGGTGGCCTTGCGGACTTGGAAAGAGTCGCGTCACCATGCTAAAAGCTGTAACAATGTGAATTTTTCCCACGGCTAAGTGGATACACTGTGACTCATAGTTGACATTACAACGAGCTTGTTTCTTGAAAGTTCATCCTAACAGTGATTCAATGCTTGCATTCTTAGTATTGAGAAACACATAGAAGATTATTGACACGCTTTCAAACTCGATAGAAACTGCAACCTTGCACTTTCCCAAAAGTGTGTAGGGTTGGCCTCCATAAGGGGTGAGATTAGCATTAGTGGGCTGCAACTGCGGTTTGCCAATTTGGGTCGAATGGTTATGGGTTAAGATATTAAAATCAGCTCCCTCATCGATCAATGTGTTGATTGTACATGTGTGTTTAGCAGTGATAATCATGTGTAGGTAAGCTAGTGGTACCACTTCCTCATCTAACCGTCCACCTTAATGATAGTGGCTACTCATACATAGATAGGGGGTGTTAGCGTTTAGGGCTCATGCAATGGGTGCGTAGGAGGGAAATACTTCTTTATGCGATTTCCATTGAAGAAGCTTATGCCCTCACCTTCTAGGATTTCAACTTCTACATTGCCAGTTTGGCTAATGGTTTGAACCTTAAAAGGTTCTAGCTCCTGAAACTTTAACTTTTGCTTGTGTCCCTTGACTGAGTATAGCAGTACTAAGTCACCTTGTTCAAATTTGTGCTGCTTGAAATGCTTGTCAGACCAACATTTGCGTCTTGCCTTCTCTCATATTAGTGCATGGGTCGCCAGAAGCCGAGCTTTGATAAGCGTTCGAGTTCAATCAAGCGGTCTGTCCATGCCTCCTTCCCATCCCATCTTTCTTGAAGGACTATCTTGAGGCTTGGTACGAAGAATTCCAAGGGAATAATTGCCTCTGTACCATATGTCAATCTAAAGGGACTCTGTCCTACAACCGTTGTCGAAGGATTCTGAAAGCAAAGTCGCGTCCACAGAGGACTTTGAATAATTTCAGGATAGAAGGTCAATTTAGCATATCAAAGTCAATTTGAAAGCTCTATTTCTGCATCATTTTTAGTCTCTAAATCTGTAAATAACCAAGGTACATTCATGCCCAACATTAGTAATATGAGGAGCTTCTAATGCAAGTTTGTAAGTTTGCATCAATGTATTTCTGCCTTTCAAAACATCAATAGGCTAACTTCATCTTCAAAGGCAAACTGCATAATACGAAGAGAATTTTGTTGGATAAACTCAACATGATCTTGCAAGTGATCAAATCCAAGCCCTTCAAGTGAGATGACAAAGGCTAAGCTTTCATCTCCTGCTACTCATAGTTCTATTCTAACTGAAGCTCAGCCCATGGGTATGGGCTGCTTCCAGCTGCTCTTAGGAAAGAAAAGAACCCAAAGTGATCAATGATTGAAAGAGCTCTGACATGATCCTATTAATCATAGAGAAATGGGAAAGGAAACAACCTTGCATAAACATGATTCAATGCTAAATTCTGTGGATATACATGTAAGGCTAGACTTCACATCAAAGCTCAGATTCTTGACTATGCATGTACATCGATTCATTAAGATCCCTGATCTGCATACACTGGTCTGCATGAGGATTTAACCCTTTGTATCGATATCAGCTGCCCCAGTCGACTTCAGCAGTCAAGTATTCTTCTTCATTTTTGCCGACACTCATTCAGTGCACCAACTGGTCGTCTCATGCTGTTCAAGCTTATTGGTTCACTGTCCAAGGTACCAACAGAAGTCTAATTTCCAACAGATGGATTCCACTTGCTCTGTTGCCCTGCATGTTTTTGATTGCTAGACTCAATATTGAATAATTGTGCTTTGGAAAGTAAGTCTCTTGACACATTTGCTGCAGCAATTAGTTGTAGAACAGGCACTTTGCTAAGTTGGACACACATTTGTGCCTATATAGGACAAAATGTAGGCTCAAGTACAGCCTTATCAAACACAAGTGATATCACACCCTTTAATATGTCAGCGGAATCAATGCCAGCATTAAGCAGTTGATCCAACAATACTTCAAACTTTTCCGAAGTTAGTTTGTTCAGAATCCCTTTGACAGTCCTCAGGACCTTCTCTTTCTCAAACATTGCACCCCTCCTTGCTGTCCAGGGATTTGAGGCTCGAACAATTGCTGGCGCAGGGTGGAATTCAACCCCAGAAACAACAGGCTCTTGTTGCCTCGCATATGGAGCACTCTACAATTCTTGTCTTGACACATACTAAGAGCTGACAACCTCTTGAGTTCAAGATGAAGGGTGCAGGGTTAGGGCATCCCTTTCAGACTCTTTGTCCCGCCAATCATTGTCAGACCTCTTGGGCACCTCTTTAGGATATTGCCCCTTGTTCTTATCCTCATATGCAGGTAAAGGTGCCCTACTTTCCCAATCATGATTATCTGGCTCTGTGTATCGGCTTACAGCTGGTAACACCTGCACGTTTGATGCTGGGCAGGCTCACTCCGGTTCCTCAGTAACAAGTTCCGATTCTATCTCAAAAAGAGCATTCTTTATCTGAGCTTTCCCCAGCTTTTTTGTCGTTTTTCTCCTCCCTATTCTGCGCAGAGTATCGTCTTCTTCCCTTCTCTTTTCCAGGCTCCTTGCTTTTCCCTCTTTCTTTTCGATTCAAAAAACTCCCTTTTCAAAAATAGCCGTGTCAAAAATAACCATCCCTGGTTTTTCCATTTCCATTAGGCTAAATTTATCATAGTCACAGCGCAGTCCAAGGTCTTGAATAAAAATCATCCAAAGTAAACATGTGATTGTCATGTTTATAAGTCCCAATCACATAAAAATCCAACTTGATATTATCCATGCTGGCCTTAAGGACATATTTCACAGTGTCCCCATAAATGGAGGTATCAACACCTTCTATAATCCCAAAAAGTTCCTGAACTTGTTCAACTGTAGCATTCTCACCATAAATTATAAAGTCCATAATACAACGTTGTGCTCAGCATGTTCACAAAACACGATCTCCGCATCCATAATTTTCCAAAATTCCCATACATACCCATCACTATGCCTCCAAACTTCTCTCATACGCAGAAAATAAATGTAAACACAACAACTAAGTATGTACAAAGTTTCAAATCACACACACAACTTTTGGGTGGTTTTCACACCTCAAATGCGCAGCAATACGACATCCACCCCCTCTAATCCTGCGCATCCTCCGGATGGGCCAACTACCCATGATCATTATCATCAAGATCCACAAACAAATCAATCTCATCGTTATGCATTTCCGGTAGATCAACAAGATTATCAGCCATATCATCTGTCTCTTCCATTGGAGTTTCTTGTCATTGCTCTTCTCTTGAAAATTCTTCCAATGCATAATCCTCATCATCTCTTTTCTTGAAAATCTTGATTATTTTTCCAGCAATAGGCACTCTAAGCACTGTCCCATCCAATTCAGTCAGCTCATATGTTGCATTATCAAAGACATGTCTGACTATGTACGGCCCAAACCATCTTTTCACCATCTTCCGAAGTGCAGTATGCTGATTTTCAAGGCTGCTATCAAAGACCAATACCCAATCTCCCTCTTCTATTGCTCTAGGCCGCAAGTGATGCCTGCTATCAAACCTGTCCTTATTCCTTAGTCTAGCAACCTTCAACCTGTCAATAGCTAGCTGAATATCCTCAGGTCTCCTCTCCAACTGTCGAATCCGAAGAGCTAAGAGCTCCTCTCTCGTCAAATCCTCCTGCCAAGGTAAAACTGACCAAGTCAAAGCACAAGTCTCAATCGGCATAACAGGTTTCTGACCATACATCAACTCTGCAGGCATATATCCTGTGGTAACACTATGAGTCGTACGATCAGCCCATAAAGCAAATGGTAAAATTATTGGCCATTCTCCAATCTGTCCTCTGCATGCTTTGGCTAATGCTTTCACTATCGGCAGATGCCCTCTTTCACTCTTTCCATTTCCCTCTGGATTGTATGATGTGGTTAGAGCCAATTTGATTCCTAGCTGAGAGAAAAACTCCCTAGCTTCATCTGCATCCAATTCACCACGATCCGCAGTGATCTTACCCACACAACCATACCTGCAGAAAATTTCCTCCGATAAGAACTTACACACTGCACTAGTGGTCTTCGTTCTCAAAGATCTGCCCTCAACATTATTAGTAAGATCCTCTCTAGCCAAAACAATGTATCTCATCTGCCATAAACCCATAGGCATGGTAACCAAATCAACTACCCACTTATAATGAATGCATAGCGGATAAGTCGGATGAAGCTCATCTCTATGACGCACTACTGAATACATCTGGCAGTCTCTGCAAGTCTCAACAAAGTGAGAAACATCTCTATACATGCCTTTCCACCAAAATTTCTCCCTGATTTTCTCATAAGTAGCCCATACTCCTCTATGACCAGCCCAAGGACTCTCATGAAACTCCCTCATCACCTGTAACTATGTCTCTCTATCGCAGACAACCCGCAAAGGTAATCCGCCTCTTTTCTTCGGATGCTTCCAAAGAAATCCGTCCTTGAGAAAATAACCATAGGCTTTCCTTCTGATCTTCTTGAACTCTTCATCTGTCCATTCATCTCTTTTGCTTAGTGCACTAAGGTACCTGCCAATCTGTAACCAATCTCCAACATAGAGTTCTTCTGTGAAAGCCACAATATCATAGACATGACAAACATGATCAACCATAATGGCTGAAATTTCTGCATCATCCTCTTCTGCAAGTAGAGTCTCCTCATCATCATATATGGCTCTAGATAACATATCTGCCACTGGATTATCCTTTCCTGCTATGTGTCTAAATTCTGGATTTAATGACTTGATGTATGCAATCCATCTCAACATGGCTATATCCGGAGTAGAGCAACTCGTGATCATACCAATCAATGGCAAGCAATATGTCTCTACCACAACTGAAGCTCCAATAAAGTACTCCTTGTCACATTTGAGAGCCGTGACAATTCCCAATAACTCCCTCTTGATTTGCGGATATCTCCTCTGTCTCTCGTTTAGGACTTTCGCCCCAAACCGAATAGCATACCTATTTCCATCTGCATCATCTTGACCCACAGCCCAACCTATGCCAATTGGACTAGTGTCAACTGTCAATACAATGGGCCTGTCACAATTATAATCCGCTTTCCTGAGAGTAGGAGCATTCTGCAATAACTTCTTCAATTTCCGCATGGCTTTAGTGTGGCTCTCATCCCAATAGAATTTCTGCCCCTTTCGAAGCAGCTGATACAAACAATCTGCAATGTGTGCAAAATGAGGTATCCAAATCATATAAAACACACAAGCACCAATGAATCTCCGTACCTCTGAAGTAGTAGAATAATACTCTGCAATCTTGCCTATAGCATTCACCTTATCAGGTGAGGGTTTCCTGCCATAATATCCACACATATGCCCAACAATGACAACCTCATTCACTCCAAACACAGATTTTTGCCCTGAAAGTGTCAAGTTCACTTCTTCTAACCTAGCCAAAATCTTCTCACATGCTGAAATATGATCAGCCACAAAGTATCTGCATCCCTGCTCATTTAGGCTCTCATTCTTCTCTTCTTCTGCACACCCCTTAATGGGCACATCATCCAAGAAAGGCATAGTAAGCTGAGGTATGTAATCACGAAGGACCTTATGCATGGCATTCATCATATGCGCAACAGAATTAGTGGCACCTTGAGGCAAGGTACACATCCTCACAAGCCCAATAGGAGTTCTCATGGTGGTTATGTCCCTGCTTTCCAAAGCCAGCTGAAACTTATCATAACCTGAATACAAATCACCCAAAGAATAGATGGCACATCCAGCAAATGCCTCTGCAAACTCATCCACAACTCGACCTATACCAACATTCCTGATAGTAACTCTGTTCACTGGCTGCATGTCCTGAATAAATCGGAGAGTACCATTCTTCTTTGGAACTGTAAACCACCTGTTTGAGTATGGTGCAGATGAAGGCTCAAGGATTCCCATCCTGATTTTCTCATTCAATAAATCAATTAGCTTTGGCAAGTGTGCTTTAGGCACTGGAATAGGTCGGAGATTCCATGGAATATGAGGAATAGTAAAAATGACCATAGGAGCAACAATATCAGGATTCACACAACCAATCTCATGTGGGAAAAAAGCAAATCCCCTTCCATGATGCTCAAGCATCTCCTGAAAGCATTGCTTCTCCATGGGTAACAAGAAATCACCATTTCCAATTTTCAATTCAGCAAGTGTCTCTGCTGAAAACTTATGACCAATATGCTCCGGATTCCTCAAAATTTGCTGTTTAGCAGCCCTCTCTATTTGCTGATCACTGTCAGATGGAAGCGGTACAGCAACCGGCTTCACCTTCTTATCCACAGTTTTGTATTTCGTGTCAACCCTGGCTTCATTATGCTCTTCTGCATTACATAAACCTTGCTGTAAATCAGCAATTCTGCACTCCAATGGCTGAATATTCTCAGCCCTCTGCTCTATGGACTGCATAGGAACAGCCCCAAACTCTGAATGCTGAAATATTTCAGCAGTAAACTCTGTTGGCTGAAAATTTTCAGCCCTCTGTCTCTCTGAAAGCTGATCATAACCAGCTGGAAACTCTGTTTGCTGAATTTCTTCAGCACTCAACACTCTTTGCTGAGTTACCTCAGCCTCTGACTCAATTTGTGACATAAAATCTGCAATTTCATGAAACATGTCCAGGGATTACACTAATACATTACCATGACAATTCAGCATATCAGTTTTCAGCATATCTCCCATCTCTGTCATCATATCTGCACAAATCACACTGTCATACATACCATCTATGTGCTCATCATCCTCCAAAATTCCTGCATTTTTCAAATTTTTCTTCTTCCTGCATATATACTGCCTGGCAACTCTAGGCAACCTAGAAGTCTTCTGATAGCTCATCGAACTGTTTGCTGAAATCCCAACATAACCGGAGGAGAAAAAACTGCTGCTGCTAGGAGGTGAGAACTCCAATCTCCTCTCCTCTATACCACCGTCGTCTCGCGAAACGGCGGTACCTAATGAAAACCCGAATCCCTCACAGTGGGTAAGGGTGCATCTCTGAGAGTATCTCTGTTTCTAACATGGTTCACACATACAGTCATAAACTGAACTGCTCTCATACCATCTTTACTGCAAATCCGTGCATAAGCAGATCCATCATCCATGACCTTTGTTTCCATGCGCATCTCTGTAATGAATGGCTGTCCAAGAATTATGGGATAAGAGCATGAATCCTGCACAAAGAAATGAAAATCCTCCTCTACATCACCAATAGAAACCCTGACACTAGGGCAAGCAGCATATAAATCACCTGCAGTATTATTGGCGGCTCTCATACACCACCCATGCTCTACATCCATAGGCCATCTGTTACTCTCATAAACTCCACGAACTATGAGATTAATCTCTGAACCATGATCAACCAATGCAACATAAGGCACCTGTTTCTCTCCAATCTTTACCATCGTCTCTGTAGTTGCCCTAGCCCAATGGCTCTGCGAAAAGTGACTACGCGGTATCAAAACAGGCTCATCAATTTCAGCATAATGCATAGGCTGAACCCTCTTCTCTACCTGCGGAAAAACAGAAGCATTATCAACCATAACCTCATCCTCATCCTCATCCAACTCTCCAATCAAAACTCCCTCTGTATCAGTGGAAGTCAATGCATGTCTTTTCCTCTTCAGGACCTCCTGAAACTGATCTTGAAACTCTCTTTTTGAGATGCCCAAAATCTCAGAAATAGTGAAAGTCACCTCACTGCCAAGTATCTTATCATTAAAGATTTTCTTCATGTCTGTAGATGTCTCAATATCGGACATCAATCTGAATCGTGGCTGCTTTCTCTCTCTAGGCTCTTGCCTCTTTTCTCTCTTTTGAGCATCCTCCATCTGTCGATCTGGCCCTGGTCTTGAAGACGGCGATCCTGCATTAGGTGGAGAAACAAACTCACCCCCTCTAGTCTTCTTAGCTGCACTTGGATTTTCTTCATCCCTCTTACGCTTCTCCTCAACAAATACATATGCACCATGAGATTTAGCCAAATAAGCATAAATAGAGTACCTGTCAACAGGCGAGTCCCAACCTGTCTCTGATCTGATGCTAGAGCCTGCACTAGTCAAAACAGTTTGCTGAATTTTCCCCTTGTTTGCAGTCTCCATAGCATAAGTCCATAGTGCGGACTGAGTCTCTGATCCCTTCTCAATCTGTACTCCATATGCAGAAGCATCACCTCTAGCTGTCACATAAGAAGTACGCGCAGCCATGTCCTCCACTACCTTCTTCATTCCACCTTTACCAAAGTTGGTAGCAAGTGGAGCTCCTGTTTCAGTCAACCAAATCTTACCATCTTGCCCCCAATATACCAAATTCTGCCTCCTTGCATCCTGGAAAGAGTCACAATCTCTGCAATGCTGATGCTCCGTACTATCGCACCAAATACATCTCCGATCTCTCCTAGGTGCACTAGGAGCACTCCTAGGTGCAGTAGGAGCACTAGAAGAAGTAGTAGGCACAGTCGAAGCAAACTGCTCCTTCAACTTACCCACCAACTCCGCTTTGACTGACTCTAGTGTCAAATCTGTGATGCCTTTGATTATGTCATCAAGAGAAGTAGGCACCGATGGAGCGGATGGTTTTGGAGCAGAAGGTGTAGGCTTCGGTCGTGGAACAGGAGGAATAGGTGGAGTAGAAACAGTAAGCACTGGCATAGGCCAAGAAACTAGCTGAGGAGGAGAAGAAATAACAGGGATAGAAGTAGGCATAGGAGTAGATGATGGTGTAGGTGTCATGGAACCATTCTGTAGGCGAGTCTTC
This sequence comes from Lygodium microphyllum, assembly GCF_053477565.2. NCBI lineage: Eukaryota > Viridiplantae > Streptophyta > Polypodiopsida > Schizaeales > Lygodiaceae > Lygodium > Lygodium microphyllum. The sequence continues at coordinate 76,903,965 of NC_141144.1, forward strand.
CATATCCTCCTCTTGGTCAAAGTCGAGACTGCATCTTGAGCATCCTGCCAATCAGTTTTAAGACCCATAGGCTTCGTGCGATCTTCAAGAAGCTCACCCAATTCTTCTTGAAGAGCAGGATCTGCAGCTTGCAAGAAAAGCTCAACTTTTTCAACATCCAATGCTCTTTGTTCAATGGCATCAAGCTGACTATACCTCTCTTCGAATTCTCGAATCAACTCCGAAGCAGCAAGACCCTTGTTTGGCATGTAGACCCACTCTCGGAATGACCGCCGAGTAGCCATACCAAAGTCCTCAAGGAAGTATTCTTCTTTTAGAGCCTTCTTAAAATCTTGCCAATGTGTATTTTGAATAAAAAGATCAGTCACTTTTGTCCTCAAAGCAGGTGTGACAAGACGAAGGAAGTACTCACTCATAAGTCCAGCAAGAACTCCAAAAAATCCCATCTTGATCTCATATGTCTTCAAATATGCTGAAACATTACGCCCGTCAAATAGCTTCTTCTCACTCTCAACTGCTTCAATAGCCTTAGTCGCGCTGTTTCCATTCTCCTGCTCTGAATAGAGTTGTCTTTGCTGAGACAACTGCTGTTGATGCAATTGTTGTTGCTGCTACATATACATTTGTGTTTGCTGATTTTGGAGCTACATATACATGGACATATTCTGCAAAATCTGTTTTAGATCCTCCGTTGAAGTACTTGACGCAGCAGTCATAGATGGAGCTAAAGTAGAGGCAGCTGGAATTGTAGAAGAAGCTGAAATAGAGGCTAAAGTATCTCCCATCCTGAAATTTCTGCGACGCTTTCACATCGGGTTCACCAAAGATGTCGAAGGATTCTGAAAGCAAAGTCGCATCCACAGAGGACTTTGAATAATTTCAGGATAGAAGGTCAATTTAGCATATCAAAGTCAATTTGAAAGCTCTATTTCTGCATCATTTTTAGTCTCTAAATCTATAAATAACCAGGGTACATTCATGCACAACATTAGTAATATGAGGAGCTTCTAATGCAAGTTTGTAAGTTTGCATCAATGTATTTCTGCCTTTCAAAACATCAATAGGCTAACTTCATCTTCAAAGGCAAACTGCATAATACGAAGAGAATTTTGTTGGATAAACTCAACATGATCTTGCAAGTGATCAAATCCAAGCCCTTCAAGTGAGATGACAAAGGCTAAGCTTTCATCTCCTGCTACTCACAGTTCTATTCTAACTGAAGCTCAGCCCATGGGTATGGGCTGCTTCCAGCTACTCTTAGGAAAGAAAAGAACCCAAAGTGATCAATGATTGAAAGAGCTCTGACATGATCCTGTTAATCATAGAGAAATGGGAAAGGAAACAACCTTGCATAAACATGATTCAATGCCAAATTCTGTGGATATACATTTAAGGCCAGACTTCACATCAAAGCTCAGATTCTTGACTATGCATGTACATCGATTCATTAAGATCCCTGATCTGCATACACTGGTCTGCATGAGGATTTAACCCTTTGTATTGATATCAGTTGCCCCAGTCGACTTCAGCAGTCAAGTATTCTTCTTCATTTTTGCCGACACTCATTCAGTGCACCAACTGGTCGTCTCATGCTGTTCAAGCTTATTGGTTCACTGTCCAAGGTACCAACAGAAGTCTAATTTCCAACAGATGGATTCCACTTGCTCTGTTGCCCTGCATGTTTTTGATTGCTAGACTCAATATTGAATAATTGTGCTTTGGAAAGTAAGTCTCTTGACACATTTGCTGCAGCAATTAGTTGTAGAACATGCACTTTGCTAAGTTGGACACACATTTGTGCATACATAGGACAAAATGTAGGCTCAAGTACAGCCTTATCAAACACAAGTGATATCACACCCTTTAATATGTCAGCGGAATCAATGCCAGCATTAAGCAGTTGATCCAACAATACTTCAAACTTTTCCGAAGTTAGTTTGTTCAGAATCCCTTTGACAGTCCTCAGGACCTTCTCTTTCTCAGACATTGCACCCCTCCTTGCTGTCCAGGGATTTGAGGCTCGAACAATTGCTGGCGCAGGGCAGAATTCAACCCTAGAAACAACAGGCTCTTGTTGCCTCGCATATGGAGCACTCTGTAATTCTTGTCTTGACACATACTGAGAGCTGACAACCTCTTGAGTTCGAGATGAAGGGTGCAAGGTTAGGGCATCCCTTTCTGACTCTTTGTCCCGCCAATCATTGTCAGACCTCTTGGGCACCTCTTTAGGATATTGCCCCTTGTTCTTATCCTCATATGCAGGTAAAGGTGCCCTACTTTCCTAATCACGATTATCTAGCTCTGTGTATCGGCTTACAGTTGGTAACACCTGCACGTTTGATGCTGGGCAGGCTCACTCCGGTTCCTCAGTAACAAGTTCCGATTCTATCTCAGAAAGAGCATTCTTTATCCGAGCTTTCCCCAGCTTTTTTGTCGTTTTTCTCCTCCCTATTCTGCGCAGAGTATCGTCTTCTTCCCTTCTCTTTTCCAGGCTCCTTGCTTTTCCCTCTTTCTTTTCGATTCAAAAAACTCCCTTTTCAAAAATAGCCGTGTCAAAAATAACCATCCCTGGTTTTTCCATTTCCATTAGGCTAAATTTATCATAGTCACAGCGCAGTCCAAGGTCTTGAATAAAAATCATCCAAAGTAAACATGTGATTGTCATGTTTATAAGTCCCAATCACATAAAAATCCAACTTGATATTATCCATGCTGGCCTTAAGGACATATTTCACAGTGTCCCCATAAATGGAGGTATCAACACCTTCTATAATCCCAAAAAGTTCGAACTTGTTCAACTGTAGCATTCTCGCCATAAATTATAAAGTCCATAATACAACGTTGTGCTCAGCATGTTCACAAAACACGATCTCCGCATCCATAATTTTCCAAAATTCCCATACATACCCATCACTATGCCTCCAAACTTCTCTCATACGCAGAAAATAAATGTAAACACAACAATTAAGTATGTACAAAGTTTCAAATCACACACACAACTTTTGGGTGGTTTTCACACCTCGAATGCGCAGCAATATGACACCGTCTTGTAAGCCATGTGATAGGCCCACAAGGCCATCATCAACTTGTTATCCCCATCACTGCGTGAAGTAGAGATGACTTTTGTTAGGAATTTTACTAAGATTTTATTCGTGGATTCAGCCTAACCATTTGCGTTAGGGTAATAGAGTGAGGATTTCCGATGGATTATTAGGAAGGAGGACATGAGGTAAGCTATCACTTTGTTGATGAAGTGTGTGCCTTGGTCGCTAACTAGTTCGATGGGGGCAGCCAAATTGTGAGATCACTTGCTCCCATAAGAAATTAGAAGTGGTCTGAGTGTCATTCTTTCTTGTAGCTTGCGCTTTTGCCCATTTTGTCAGATAATTGGTAGCCACAATGATGTATTTGGCTTGTGAATACTATGCTGCAGGACTAATGGGTCTGATGAAGTCAATCCCCCATATCTCGAAGGGTTGTCATGTGATAATTGGGGTTAGCTCCATGTGATCCTTACGAATCAAAACTTTAGTCCTTTGGCACTCATCATAGTGTTTCACAAGTCATGCGGCATCTCGGAAGAGGGTGGGCCACCACAGCTAGGACTACAACACCTTGCGGGCCAACTCTATCAACTAGGGCAAGACAATAGATTGTTGCACAGATGCATGTGTGAGCACGAAATGCACGACACACTAGTTGAGGCACATGGTGGCGGAATTGTAGGACACTTCAGTGGAGATACGATAGCTCGCAAGGCGCTACAATCTCAACTATGGTATCCCATGCTTTTTCAAGATGCAAGACAATTCGTTAAACATTGTGACGAGTGCCAATGGACCAAGGTGCGAGTTTCTAATGACAAAATGGAGCTAAGTCCCATTATTGCAAGACAACCATTCGAGAAATGGGGCATTGACTTCATTGGGCCTATCAATCCAACGACTCAATATTCGCAAGTCAAATATATGGTCATTGCCTTTGATTATCTCACAAAGTGGACGGAAGCTTGAGCCACCAAGAAGAACGATGCACAAACCACTGCTAAGTTCTTATGGAAGCAGGTAATCTCTCAATTTGGCTACCCCATCAAGCTTGTGATCAGTAATCAAGGTACGCACTTAGTCAATGAGGTGATTGCTCATCTCATGTCCACCTTCTTGATCATCCATCCAAAATCCTTACCCTACTACCCTCACATGAATGAGTAAGAGGAATTGACAAATAAGATTCGGGTAAACATCCTGACCAAGGTAGTATCTGCTTCGTCAAGTGACTAGGATAACAAGTTAATGGCATCCTTATGGGCCTATTCAACAACCTATAAAATGGCTATGGGACAAACCCCCTTCAGGTTGACCTATGGAGCTGAGATAATTCTACCTATAGAATTCTTTATTCCTATCTTGAGAATCGCTATTCAAGAGATGGGAGGGAAAGGAAGCATGGATGGAACATCTAGTTGAGCTAGAATGCTTATCGAAAACTCAGCTTCTAGCCACCCATGCGCACTTATCTATGAAAAGGCACGATGTAAGAGCTAGTTTGACAAGCACTTCAAGCAGAGAGATTTCAAACACAAAGACTTAGTACTATTGTACTTGGTCACGAGACGTGAGTAGAAATGAAGTTCAGGGGATTAGGACCTTTCAGAGTTCACACCATAAGCGGAAAGAACGGATAATGTGAAACTCAAAGCCCCTGAATGTGAGGACATATGCTTCTTTAATGGCATATGTATAAAGAAATACTACCCCCCATGTATCCTTTTCATGAACCCATGGTGCTAGAGGCACATGTCACTGTACAAGTAGCCACCATTACGAAGATTGAAGAGCAGGATGAGGAAGCAGTAGCTCCGGCCTACCTGCGCATGACCATTATAGCCTACTAGCAAACACATGACATTGATGCATTGATCGATGAGGGTGCTGACTTTAATGTTCTAACTCACGATCATTGGACTCAAATTGGCAAACCACAATATCCCACTAATGCCAAACTCAACCCATTTGGCGGCCAATCATATGCACTTCTGGGAAAGTGCAAAATTGTAGTCTCTATCGAGTCTGAAAGCTTGCCCATGATCTTTTGTGTGTTGCCAAACACGAAAGATGCAGACATGGAATCATTGTTAGGATGAACCTTTAAGAAGTAGGCCCATTGTAATGTCTACTAATAGTCATAATGCATCCACTTGGCCATCAACAATACATTAATTATTATAGCCTTTAGCAAGGGCTGCATGACTCTATCATAGTCCACAAAGCCACTAGTAGAGAAACCCACCATCAAGACTAAGGGCGGGGGTAATGATTTGTCACCACCCGCTAAACCTCAACACTAACAAAAAGCTGACCACAAAGCTAAAACCCTTAGACACCACTTCAAATGGGTACCAAAACATCCAAGACCATTGCTTAAGAGCACCCCACCATGTACTCACAAGGCTAGGAACCTTCCCTTGAAACTTAGGAGGCCTAGAAGAAACTACAAGCATCAACGAATGGTCAAAGCCATGATGGGTCCCCAAAACCTTATTGCAAGTGCAAGGCTATTATAAGGGTAATACCTAGATTTGGGTACCTAAAGCCAAGTCCACCAGGGACACCACTCAAATGCTTCCCTCAAGCTTGACCACATGAAGCATTAAGACAAACCAAGCATCAGCGTCACAAAAGCCTTTGGTTGCAGGGCCCATTACCCTTCCCAAACCTAAACCCATCGAGACTCAGCAAGTCCATCGACCGAAACCGTAGCTTGCTACTCCTAAACTACCTCAACCTTGCCCTACTAGTATGCCAATCACCACCCAAGCATCTAGTAGCATGCCACCCACTACACTGGCCATGCCTACTACACCAAGGCCACAACCCCAGCCTAAACGACAACCAAAGCTGCACCCGTTAGCTGCTAAATTCTCAAGCCCAACCAATCCAAAGCAACATTCCAATATTAGACCCTCTTACTAGTGGAGATCCATTCTAACCTTGGTCGTCAACTTAGCTAAGAATACAGGTGATGACTTGGTTGCTTCCCTCACACGTTTGGATGCCATGTTTACCATGCTTGCTAAAAGCTACAATCGGTTAGATTTAGGTCTTTTGGACAAGCCCTTAGCAATGGAAGTGTGAATGCTACCTTTCTCATGGGAGGAATCTGAATTCATATTTGTCAAAGCTTCCCATGCAGCCGAGGAACTCATTGCCACCAAGCTTTCCAATGAACAAGCACGCAAACAATGCCTAATCCTTGCCATGGATCGAGAAATTGGGAAGTTGAAGCTGCTTGCTGTGGACAACAACTCCTCTTTCCTATGCAAATGGTATGCTCTTTGCTTTTAATAGGAACTAGAAGGATGCCAAGTCATGACAAATGCTAAACATAGACGTGCGATCAAAACCATGGAGTATGACCTGAGATATGTAGCTTCAACATCCTATAGAGTGTTGACTGCAATCCATAATCGACTCCTTGAGGGATGTATCATAGGGTATCCTTATTTAGATCGTGTCCTCACACAGAAGAGGAGATCCATCTTACTAGCAGAGTTGACTCTAGGGATTTCCTTCGTGATGTCCTCACTTACATCACACAAGTAGGTGCCAAACCCTGCAACATGGACCACTATGCTCAAATGGAATACAATCCCAATTTTTATCCTTGGCTCTCCTGCAAAAGTAAACATAGTAACCATGCACAAAACGCCCTTAACCCCTTACCCATGATCCTACGAAAGATTCTCCTTCTTTCCGCAGGGGGAGGTTGTAAGGTGGAAATAATAATACAACTCAAAAGCAAAGGAAAAAAAATCAAAACCAATTCATGATTAAGAAAAAAGGTCATAAAATTTGGGATGTATGGACTTCTTGAGAAAGAAGTTTAATCCTATAATTAAGCATTTCAATTCCACAAGCATGTGATCTTTTTCATTTGGAAATAATTGTTTTAAAAGCATTAATGAGTGAACATGGCTTCATGATAGGCACCTAGCATGGTAGGCCAAGAGAAAGCCAACAAGTTGCCATTTTTAGAAGAAGAGTAAGAAAAATATGACCTTTTTGTGGAAACAAGGGCCTTTAACCAGTTCAAGTTTAGGCATGCCTTGAACTTGGAGGATGTTGCCATGGAGGAATGAGGATTGAAGCAAATTGTCAAATACGCCATCTATAAAAGCACATGGAGGCAATCGGCCAAGTTGTCAACTACGAGAAGTGCGTAGAATTCCTTTAGGCCTTTGGTAGGAATCGCGACATCGTGACAATGTGGGAAAGAGAAGAAACCCACCAAGTCCAAATCGAGTTCCCCAAAGTTAGTGGAGAAAGAATTGGGCCCAGCCAATAAGATGGAAAGGTCGCCAAAGAGAGATGTGTACACCATGTTAGGAATGGACAAGGTGGTGGTCCACACAAATAATGACATTAGCTTGGTAGACACCCCCGACCCTGAAATCCAGCTCCAAGCCAAAATGATGCATGCATTGTTCTCTAGCCATAGATATAACTCAATAGCGAGTTGAATCAACGTGCCTATGATGGAGACCATTGTAGAATGATCCCTTGACAAAGTGAACCTAAATGGATTAGTGTGGAAGCCCATTGACTCTTCAACAAAAGCATTGGCAACATGAGGAAAACTTGTAGGGGGAGAGTCCCCTGCTACCAAGGCAAAAAGGAAAGTTTCATCCTCCAAGGCCTCAACCATTGGATTCAATGAGGTTTTGACAGCTATAATAAGGGAAGCATTGGGGGAACAAGGTGAAGAAGGAGTCGGAGAAACACTACAGAGGTCACCTCCTCACCGCAAACAATATACACACTCCAATGAAAGGATGCTGAGTGACGATGATGAGGAAGGAGAATGAGAAATGCAAAGTAGCCAACATATACCCAAAAATCCAAAGAAGAAGGATTCGCAAGAGAAGATTGAGGAGGAAAGCAAGGGAAAAGAAAAAATAGACTTACAAAAAGTTAAAAGAGAGTCTAAGAAAGGAAGAGAAAGAGAGAAAGAAGAAAGAAATGAAGGAGTCAGAGAGGTTAGAGGAAGAATAAAGAAAATTTGATGATTGAGAGGAAAAGGGAGGGAGCAAAAGAAGAGGAGGAGTTGAAAAGGAAGAAAGATGAAGAGATGGCTCTAACAGCACATCTATCAATAGAGTAGCTATGCAGGTAGGACGAGTTGGGTGCCATGAGCCCGTTTAGAGATGAAGGCCTGAGCTCAAGAATACAAGCACCATAGATCATGCCACCCACAGTGAAAGAAGGCAAGGGAAAGACCCCAATCGATCCCACCCCTACCCTCATAGTGCCTACCACTCCCACAATCATATCCACATCAAGCTCCATGGCCAAAGTGGATACTACCAACCTCATGGCCTGGGTACAATACTTTGTTAATAAGGAAATGGCCCAAGGAATGGGAGAGGGTACCCCCATAACATGAACTAAAAGATCGACAACCCCAGCAGATGCCGAGTTTCGGCAGGATCCTAAGAGGCAGAAGAGGGAAACCTCCGTAACCTCCATTCCCATGACAGAGCTAACACATGTGTAGATTAGGATGAATACATCAAGGAGCTCCTCTCACAACTAGAGAAGGAAAAGGAATATAAGAATATGGTAGTGGCTAGACTAGAGGCAAAAAAGGAGGCCATGGCTATGTCTGAACTAGAGAAAACTCATAAAGTAGCCATGTTCCAAAGGGAGATAAGTGAGCTGAAGGAGCATTTGCAAGCCAAGGACGAAGTAGAAATTGATTAGAAGGCAAGGCTAAATGAAGAGAATCAAGCCCTAGTGAACCTACGTTTCCATAATGAAAAGCTGGTAGGGCTCTATGAAGTCTTGCAAGGGGATATGGAAAAGGTCCATAAAGCCATAGAATAGTTAGAGGTGGTAAGAGAGGAAAGGGCACGAAGGTACCAAGAAGAGATAGAGAAATTGAGAAGAGGCAACCGCAGAACAAAAGGAGCAACAGAGATTGAAAAGAGAGATCAAAGATTAAGAGAAAATCTTGATGATACTGGCTCAAAGGCAAGGAGGAAGCCTTGAGGAAATGAAGAAGAGAGTAGAGGACTGGGCGAACCATAACGAGAGAAGAGTCAAAGCTTTGGCATGCCGTCTGGCTTAGGTGGAAAAGGACAAAGTGCTAGATGAGAGCAAAGTAGAGGCTGCCCAAGTGATTTTCAAAGCCTAGCAATGCGCCTTCCTAAACACATTACTGGATATTAGTTAAATGGAGGAAGAGGAGGCCGTTTACTCCATAAAGAAGAAACTAGGGATTGCACACATAGGGCCTTGAGAGTAGGCCTGCAGATGCTAGTGTAACCCATGGGTGTCAGTCTTGGCCTTTAGGAACAACTAAACTATCTATTGCAAGCAAGTTTCACCCACAAGAAGTTGATGCACTAGGGTTTGCTGATGGGGACACAACAGTAGGCAGACCAGCAAGGAGAAGAGGCTAGCACAAGCTTTGACATGGGACCTCATGAAGAAGAACTTGTCCCACACCCTCGTTCCCCATTCCCAGAAGAAAAATAGCAGCAGGTAGACACCTTTGCTAGAAGAAAATCAGAGCTTAAGAGAAAGAGACAATAGATGGTGGGGCAAGCAAAGTGAAGATTGAGTGCCAAGCCAGCATTGGTGCCAACTGTGCCCATCCCACCAAGCCAGCACGATGGTGTAGCAAGCGTTAATGCCAAACTTATGATTTGGGAGTAACAAGAGACCGCTAGACAACCCTTCGATGTTAATTTCTAATTCCCCTCTAACTTGCCATAGAGTAATGCCAATTAAGGTGGTCGAAGAGGTGATTAATGTGGGAAGCTAGCTAGGAGACAAATGGACCTTGGAGACAAATGGACCTTGGAGAGAGAGCGGGGACCGAGGACACAAATTTTTGGCATGATAAATTTTTTGAAGTGCCCAGGGCTATGAAGGGCTATGAGTGCCAACCCACATGGAGAAGACCCATTTTTAATGTAAACATGGATGCCTAGATGGATTTTTGGAATACCCTACCCTTTGAGAGGAATAATCCAACCTTCATGCCATATCTCAGAAGGGTAGGAGTGGATTTCAACCCAAGCATTCACCGTTGATACAACTTTTCATGGATATACAATGCCAATGCTACTAAACCCAAAGAGGCCCTAATTTTCACACCAAAGGACCTATGTGATTCAATAGTCTGTATCATCGACAAATTCTCTTCCTGTCTCAGCCCTGCCTTCATCATGACGTGTAATTATCTTAGACTGATTAGGATACTACTTAGATAGGATCCCGTGTGCCATAAGAGTATCACTTTACACCTCTCTTTTTTTTATCCCAATGGAATAAATAGCTGCACCATGGCAAGATTGATGATGCAAGCTGCTCTACTTTCTTCATTTTACTTAGCCCTCCTAGAAGATATGAATGATAGTCGCTTCACATGCTGTAATCATCCATTTCTCTCCACCACCACTCTCCAAGCATGCCTAAACCTCAGAGGGTACATGCAGAGTTCACAATTCCTTATTTAGTAAATCTCGTAAGCCCCCAACTCCACCCTCTCTCGACATGGAGGACGAAGATTAGCTCTCGTCATGACAAAGTAATTTTAAAAAAAAGAAGCAAAAGAAAAGAAAGAAGAGAATAAAAATGAAAAGAGAAGAAAAGCATAAGAAAAAGTAGTTAGCTCCACATTGGCCACAGTCACTGCACATAGGGGGCCTCAAGTTAGGAATGTTTGGTGGCTTCAGTTGGCCGAGTCCATCCCTAATCCCGTAGCCCATTTTGCTTCTCCACTTTATGCTTCGGGCACCTCAAGGGTAGGACTTCCAAACCCTGCCCCCTAAGCTACACCCATTGCTCCTCCCTTATGCACAAACTAGGTCCTCAAGTGTGGAATAACACCGACGCTTACCTCAAACTAACTCCCAGTTCCACTAGCACGAGACACAATGCACCACACGGTAAGGTAGACTCACCCCAGATAGTGCGCCTTCTTTTCTTTTCAAGTAAATCCAAATGTTGTACCCCACTAACTTTGGAAGCCCCATCATCCACTCAATTCACTCTCGGCCCCCAAGACTAATCCCCATGAAACCCTATCATCATCAACTTATACAATTGTTGTTGCATGACATGTCACCATGTAGCCCAAACAAAGTAAAGAAAGACCAAGAAAGCTGAAGTCAAAAAGTCAATGAAGAAGCTCATTCTTCTCAGGCATGAAAAATGCAGGAGATGACAACCTCAGAAAAAACATGGGGGAGCTCCGAATATTTTGGCAAGGTCCTCTCAAGGATGAGGGAGGTCTTGTCAAGGATGAAGGATGCTCTCTCAAGGATGAAGGAAAGCACCAAATATTCTACAAGGCTCTCTCAAGGATGAGAGAGAGCCTCCAAAGGTTCTTGCAAGGAAAGCATGAGGCGCAATGTTATTCATTTTATAAGAATGATGGGTTTCCTCTTATGCAAGTGGTAAAGTTTGCACGCACATATGTGAAGGGAATAAGGAAAAGCCATGTTAAGCTCATGTCATAGCAACCTTGAAGGGAATGTGGAGGCATCCATCCAACACCATTATTAATTTCAAAAACAGATCCATCCATCCGCTGTCAAAGGATTTGCCAAAGCAAAGCAAAGTCGCGTATACAGAAGACCTTGACTAATTTCAGGATAGAAGATCAATCGAAGCAAACAATCAAGACAAATATGATGCCAAGTAACAATTGTATTACTGCCAAGTTATCTCTAAGCATAGAGAAACATCATATCAAACCACATGTGATCTATGCAATTGATCCATGCCATGTATACAAGCTCAAGTATTTGTGATTGCATCAGTTGACAAAACTATTCCACCCTCTCAAGAGCAATATGAAAACTGAGAATAGCTCTTCAAATCATGACAATTTGATTGAACTGCTCAAACCTTGTGGTTCAGAATTATTCATTGTTGTTGCTTTTCCAAAGTCTGTAAGAAAGCATACTACTTGATTTACCAAATGTATGTGCACCAGATAGGGCCACCACATCCTTTTTGTCATCAAGCTCTACTGTAGCAAATTTGGTCACAATAGTATCCAAAGACTCTCTTGCAGATGGTAGCCTGGATGCAACAAGGAACTTATATGCTGCTTTACTGTCTTTCCTTCCTAAGTTGACATTCCATGTTAAGTTCAGCTGTTAAACATATAAAGACAACTCATACACATCATAACTGCATCTGAATGGCCAACATCACAATTGATCCCTTTTACCAGAAAATTAGAGGATTGTTACTCCTGAGAAATTCCAAGATGGATCCATTACTTACACCTCTATAAATTGAAAAGTAGGACTTGTAAAAGCACAAGTTCTCATCTCAAGGATTAGCAATTTTTCAGAAGTAATTGGTTTGCTAAAGTAGGTTTATCATTGAATGACCTATAAATTGAAGGCAGATCCATGTGTGAGAATATAGCTAAGAGCAAAATTGACGCTGATGCAGTAACACCGCATTGAAGGAGAAACACAGCTCGCAGATTGCTTTCATCCAGAGTATTATATACTCCTCGTGACATGCACTATATGGCATACTGCACAGCCTGTAGCATAGTACCCAAATTGGCAGCAATTCTCCACAACTGTTATATCTAGTAACAACTCCAATACCCAGAAGATTCCAGTCGAAAGCTACTACATTAGCTCATGGAAAATGGCAGTCTGACTAACAAGCTTCAAGATGATGCCATAACATGGTTGAATCATCTTTCCCATGTTTAGCTTTCAAAAAAAACTCTTAGTCATCCAAGTAATAGTAGGAGCCTGCAGACTTCTGCTCCCTATCTTTTGTAGAATCCAGCTTGTTGATACGAGGCCGATAGTTTGTAGGATCACGTCTGAAAGTAATATCCAGATGCAATAGAAACAGGTTCATGCCAGTCAAGAGAGACTATGGTGTATTCGCAACACAGTCAACTGATGGTTTTCCCTCATACATAATGACCCCGTCAGCCAGGTATGTTGCCATAATGAAGTCATGCTCAACAACAAATGCAGTCTTTTTAGCATGCAAGATAAAGCGTTTGATGACTTTTGCTGCCACACTACGCTGCTCTGAATCAAGGTAAGCACTTGGCTCATCGATAAGATATATGTCTACATGCTTTCCGAGGCACAAACATAAAGCAACCCTCTGGTCTCTTCCTCAGTGAAGACTTGTGATACATCAACCATGTACGACTCGACCACGATCGTTCCTTCCTTTCAGCCCATCCAAGCAAAACTGATAGAAGACGGCCCAGGATTTCCGTGTTGCCAGTAAAGTGTGTGCCTTAGAGCTGAGCATCTTGCACCATGATAACAGTTTTTGTATTCAAAAGGATTTTTACTGGAAATTGATCACTGATCTTCGCAGCAACATTGCTATCATCAGCTTCATCTTCAGAATCACTGCTCTCCAAAACAATTTTCCATTCTGTGTCATCCAGATCCCTGTATTCGTTGCTTTTTTTTTCCCCCCCAGTATTGCCCGTTTCCAACCAGTATAGTGACTTCCTTTCTCCTTTTTCTGAAAATAGCCGATCCTTCCGTGGGCCTCCCGTAACGCCAAAAAGGTTCCTATCACAATGGCAATGCCTGCAATAGCAAATGTGATTAATAATTTCCGCTTCGATGTGGTATTTGCATGGTTTTGAGGTCCCTAGGCAGACTCTGAACTTGCTTGTTGGCTCCACAAGTTGTCCCTTATAGATGGTCCACTTTCATCCTCATTGCTACTATGATAGTGCAAGTCATGCAAGATTCTCTCACATAACCTCACATATTTATCACAGGTTATGCACATTTCTGTCCTATTCCCACAGTGGTCCACATTTAACATACATATCCACTAATGCATTCCCAAGCACACTATTTCCTCCCAGCAAACCCCCTCTTACAATTTCAGCATGTATTATTTTGCCTTTTTCAGCTGCTCCTATGCTGCCACAGGCCTTCAAAATGCAAGCAAAGGTTTGTGCATACGGAGAGAGGCCCTCATGTTGCATAATAGCATACTAATGGAGCCTTCTCTCCCTATACTACCCACGTAGAACAAAACTATAAACACAACAACTAAATATGTACAAAGTAACAAATGTCACACACACAGCCTTTGGTGGATTTCACACCTCAAATGCACAGCAATACGACATCCACCTCCTCTAATCTTGCGCATCCTCCGGATGGGCCAACTACCCATGATTGTTATCATCAAGATCCACAAACAGATCAATATCTTCATTATGCATTTCAGGTGTATCAACAAGATTATCTGTCATATCATCTGTCTCTTCCATTGGAGTTTCTTCTCGTTGCTCTTCTCTTTAAAATTCTTCCAATGCATAATCTTCATCATCTCTTTTCTTGAAAATCTTGATTCTTTTTCCAGCAATAGGCACTCTAAGCACTGTCCCATCCAATTCTGTCAACTCATATGTTGCATTATCGAATACATGTCTGACTATGTACGGCCCAAACCATCTTTTCACCATCTTTCGAAGTGCAGTATGCTGATTTTCAAGGCTGCTATCAAAGACTAATACCCAATCTCCCTCTTCTATTGCTCTAGGCCGCAAGCGATGCCTGCTGTCAAACCTGTCGTTATCTCTTAGTCTATTAACCTTCAACCTGTCAATAGCTAGTTGAATATCCTTTGGTCTTCTCTCCAACTGCCGAATCCGAAGAGCTAAGAGCTTCTCTCTCGTTAAATCCTCCTGCAAGGTAAAACTGACCAAGTCAAAGCACAAGTCTCAGTTGGCATAACAGGTTTCTGACCATACATCAACTCTGCAAGCATATATCCTGTGATAACACTATGAGTCGTACGATCAGCCCACAAAGCAAATGGTAGAAGTCTCGGCCATTCTCCAATCCGTCCTTTGCATGCTTTGGCTAATGCTTTCACTATCGGTGGATGCCCTCTTTCACTCTTCCCATTTCCCTCTCGATTGTATGCTGTGGTTAAAGCCAACTTGATTCCTAGCTTAGAGAAAAACTCCCTAGCTTCATCTGCATCCAATTCACTGCAATCCGCAGTGATCTTACCCACACAGCCATACCTGCAGAAAATTTCTTCCAATAAGAACTTACACACTGCACTAGTGGTCTTCGTTCTCAAAGATCCGCCCTCAACATGATTGGTAAGATCCTCTCTAGCCAAAACAATATATCTCATCTGCCATAGAACCATAGGCATAGTAACCAAGTCAAATACCCACTTATAATGAATGCATAGCTGATAGGTCGGATGAAGCTCATCTCGATGACGCACTACTGAATACACCTGGCAGTCCCTGCAAGTCTCTACAAAATGAGAAGCATCTCTATACATGCCTTTCCACCAATATTTCTCCTTCATTTTCTCATAAGTAGCCCACATCCTCTATGACCAGCCCAAGGACTCTCATGAAACTCCCTCATCACCTGTAACTGTGTCTCTCTATCGCAGACAACCCGCAAAAATAATCCGCCTCTTTTCTTCGGATGCTTCCAAATAAATCCGTCCTTGAGAAAATAACCATAGGCTTTCCTTCTGATCTTCTTGAACTCTTCATCTGTCCATTCATCTCTTTTGCTTAGTGTACTAAGGTACTTGCCAATCTGCAACCAATCTCCAACATAGAGTTCTTCTATGAAAGCCACAACATCATAGACATGGCAAACATGATCAACCATAGCGGCTGAAATTTTTGCATCATCCTCTTCTGCAAGTAGTTTTTCCTCATCATCATATCTGGCTCTAGACAACATATCTGCCACTGGATTATCCTTCCCTGCTATGTGTTTAAATTTCAGATTTAATGACTTGATGTATGCAATCCATCTCAGCATAGCTATATCCGGAGTAGAGCAACTCGTAATCATACCAATCAATGGCAAGCAATCTGTCTCTACCACAACTGAAGCTCCAATAAAGTACTCCTTGTCACATTTGAGAGCTGTCACAATTCCCAGTAACTCCCTCTTAATTTGCGGATATCTCCTCTGTCTCTCATTTAGGACTTTCGCTCCAAACCAAATAGCATACCTATTTCCATCTGCATCATCTTGACCCACAGCCCAACCTATGCCAATTGGACTAGTGTCAACTGTCGATACAATAGGTCTTCCGCAATTATAATCCGCTTTCCTGAGAGTAGGAGCAATATGCAATAACTTCTTCAATTTCCGCATGGCTCTAGTGTGGCTCTCATCCCAATAGAATTTCTGCCCCTTTCGAAGCAGCTGATATAAACAATCTGCTATGTGTGCAAAATGAGGTATCCAAATCATATAAAACACACAAGCTCCAATGAATCTCCGTACCACTCCGCAATCTTGCCTATAGCATCCACCTTATCAGGCAAGGGTTTCTTGCCATAATATCCACACATATGTCCAACAATGACAACCTCATTCACTCCAAAAATAGATTTTTGCCCTGATAGTGTCAAGTTTACTTATTCTAACCTGGCCAAAATCTTCTCACAAGTTGAAATATGATCAGCCACAAAGCATCTGCATCCCTGCTCATTTAGACTCTCATTTTTCTCTTCTTCTACACACCCCTTAATGGGCACATCATCCAAGAAAGGCATGGTAAGCTGAGGTATATAATCACGAAGGGCCTTATGCATGGCATTCATCATATGCGCAACAGAATTAGTGGCACCTTGAGGCAAGGTACACATCCTGACAAGCCCAATAGGAGTTCTCATGGTGGTTATGTCCCTGCTTTCCAAAGCCAGTTGAAACTGATCATATTCTGAATACAAATCACCTAAAGAATAGATGGCACATCCAGCAAATGCTTTTGCAAACTCATCCACAACTGGACCTGTACCAACATTCCTAATAGTAACTCTGTTTACTGGCTGCATGTCCTGTATAAATCGAAGAGTACCATTCTTCTTTGGAACCGTAAACCGCCTGTTTGAGTATGGTGCAAATGAAGGCTCAAGAATTCCCATCCTGATTTTCTCATTCAATAAATCAATCAGCTTTGGCAGGTGTGCCTTAGGCACTGGAATAGGTCGGAGGTTTCATGAAATATGAGGAATAGTAAAAATGACAATAGGAGCAAAAATACCCGGACTCACACATCCAATCTCATGCGGGAAAAAAGCAAACCCCCTTCCATGTCGCTCAAGCATCTCCTGAAAGCATTGCTTCTCTGTAGGTAGCAAGGAATCACCATTTCCAATTTTCAATTCAGCAAGAGTCTCTGCTGAAAATTTATGGCCAATATGCTCCGAATTCCTCAAAATTGGCTGTTTGGCAGCCCTCTCTATTTGCTGATCACTATCAGTGGAAGCGGTACAGCTACCGGCTTCACCTTCTTATCCACAATCTTGTATTTCGTGTCAACCCTGGCTTCATTATGATCCTCTACATTACTCAAATCTTGCTGTAAATCAGCAATTCTGCACTCCAATAGCTGAATATCCTCAGCCCTCTGCTTTATGGGCTGCATAGGAATAGCCCTAAACTCTGGATGCTGAAATATTTCAGCAGTAAACTCTGTTGGCTGAAAATTTTCAGCCCTCTGTGTCTCTGTAAGCTGATAATAATCAGCCGGAAAATCTGTTTGCTGAATCTCATCACCACTCAACACTTTTTGTTGAGTCACCTCATCCTCTGACTCAATCTATGACACAAAATCTGCAATTTCATGAAACATGTCCAGGGATTGCACTAATACATTACTGTGACAACTCTGCATATAAGCTTTCAGCATATTTTCCATCTCTGTCATCGTATCTGCACAAATCATACTGTCATACATCCCATCTATGTGCTCATCATCCTCTAAAATTCCTGCATTTTTCAAAATTTTCTCCTTCCTACATATGTACTGCCTGGTAGCTCTAGGCAACTTAGAAGTCTTCTGATAACTCATCGAACTGTTTGCTGAAATCCCAACAAAACCGGAGGAGAAAACACTGCTGTGCCAGGAGGCGAGAACTCCAATCTCCTCTGCTCTGTACCACCGTCGTCTCGCGAAACGGCGGTACCTAATGAAAACCCGAATCCCTCACAGTGGGCAAAGGTGCATCTCTGAGAGTATCCCTGTTTCTAACATGGTTCACACACACAGTCATAAACTGAACTGCCCTCATGCCATCTTTACTGCGAATCCGTGCATAAGTAGATCCATCATCCATTACCTTTGTTTCCATGCGCATCTTTGTGATGAATGGCTGTCCAATAATTATAGCATAAGAGCATGAATCTTGCACAAAGAAATGGAAATCCTCCTCTACATCTCCAATAGAAACCCTAACACTGGGACATGCAGCATACAAATCACCTGCAGTGTTATTGGCGGCTCTCATACGCCACCCATGCTCTACATCCATAGGCCATCTATTACTCTCATAAACTCCACGAACTATGAGATTAATCTCTGAACTATGATCCACCAAAGCAACATAAGGCACATGTTTCTCTCCAATTTTTACCATCGTCTCTGTAGTTGCCCTAGCCTAATGACTCCGCGAAAAGTGACTACGCGGTATCAAAACGGGCTCATCAGTTTCAGTATAATGCATAGGCTGAACCCTCTTCTCTATCTGTGGAAAAACAGAAGCATTCTCAACCAAAACCTCATCCTCATCCTCATCTAACTCCCCAATCAAAACTCTATGTGTATCAATGGTAGGCAATGCATGTCTTTTCCTCTTCAGGACCTCTTGGAACTGATCTTGAAACTCTCTTTTTGAGATGCCCAAAACCTCAGAAATAGTGGAAGTCACCTCACTACCAAGTATCTTGTCATTAAAGATTTTCTTCATGTCCGTAGATGTCTCAATATCAGGCATCAATCTAAACCCTGGCTGCTTTCTCTCTCTAGGCTCTTGCCTCTTTTCTCTCTTTTGAGCATCTTCCATCTGTCGATCTGGCCCTAGTCTCAAAGATGGTCCTGTAGTAGGTGGAGTAACAAACTCACCCCCTCTAGTCTTTTTAGCTGCACTTGGATTTTCTTCATCCCTCTTACGCTTCTCCTCAACAAGTACATCTGCTCCCTGAGACTTAGCCAAGTAGGCATAAATAGAGTACCTGTCAACAGGCGAATCCCAACCTGTCTCTGATCTGATGCTAGAGCCTGCACTAGTCAAAACAATTTGCTGAATTTTTCCCTTGTTTGGAGTCTCCATAGCATAAGTCCATAGTGCTGACTGATTCTCTGATCCCTTCTCAATCTGGACTCCATATGCAGAAGCATCTCCTCTAGCTGTCACATAAGAAGTACGCGCAGCCATGTCATCCATTAACTTCTTCATTCCGCCTTTACCAAAGTTGGTAGCAAGCGGAGCTCCTGTTTCAGTCAACCAAATCTTACCATCTTGTCCCCAATATACCAAATTCTTCCTCCTTGCATCCTGAAAAGATTCACAATCCCTGCAATGCTGATGGTCCGTACTATCACACCAAATACATCTTCGATCTCTCCTAGGTGCATTAGGAGCACTCCTAGGTGCAGAAGGAGCACCAGAAGAAATAGTAGGCGCAGTCGAAGCAAACTGCTCTTTCAATTTCCCCACCAACTCCGCTTTAACTGACTCCAGTGTCAAATCTGTTATGCCTTTGATTATGTCATCAAGAGAGGTAAGCACTGACAGAGTGGATGGTTTTGGAGCAGAAGGTGCTAGCATCGGTCGTGGAACAGGAGGAATAGGTGGAGTGGAAATAGTAGGCACTGGCATAGGCCAAGAAACTGGCTGAGGAGGAGAAGAAATAACAGGGATAGAAGTAGGCATAGGAGGAGAAGACGGTGTCGATGTCATAGAACCATTTTGTAGGCGGGTCTTCCATATCCTCCTCTTGGTCAAAGTCGAGACTGCATCCTGGGCATCCTGCCAATCTGTTTTAAGTCCCATAGGCTTTGTGCGATCCTCAAGAAATTCTCCCAATTCTTCCTGAAGAGCAGGATCTGCAGCTTGCAAGAAAAACTCAACTTTTTCAACATCCAATGCTCTTTGTTCAATGGCATCAAGCTGACTATACCTCTCTTCAAATTCTCGAATCAACTCTGAAGCAGCTAGACCTTTGTTTGGCATGTAGACCCACTCTCGGAATGACCGCCGTGTAGCCATACCAAAGTCCTCAAGGAAATACTCTTCTTTCAGGGCCTTCTTAAAATCTTGCCAATGTGAATTTTGAATAACAAGATCAGTCACTTTTGCCCTCAAGGCGGGTGTGACAAGACGAAGAAAGTACTTACTCATAAGTCCAGCTGGAACTCCAAAAAACCCCATCTTGATCTCATATGTCTTCAAATAAGCTGAAACATTACGGCCATCAAATAGCTTCTTCTCATTCTCAACTGCTTCAATTGCCTTAGTCGCGCTGTTTGCATTCTCCTGCTTTGAATATAGTTGCCTTTGCTGAGACAACTGTTGTTGATGCAATTGCTGCTGTTGCTGTATATACAATTGTGTCTGCTGATTTTGAAGCTGCATATACATGGACATATTCTGCAAAATCTGCTTTAGATCATCTGTTGAAGTAGTTGATGCAGCACTCATTGATGGAGCTGAAGTAGAGGACGCAGCTGGAATTGTAGAAGAGGCTGAAATAGCTGCTGAAGTATCTCCCATCCTGAAATTTCTGTGACGCTTTCACGCCAGGTTCACCAAAGATGTCGAAGGATTTGCCAAAGCAAAGCAAAGTCGTATCTAAAGAAGACCTTGACTAATTTCAGGATAGAAGATCAATCGAAGCAAACAATCAAGACAAATATGATGCCAAGTAACAATTGTATTACTGCCAAGTTATCTCTGAGCATAGAGAAACATCATATCAAACCACATGTGATCTATGCAATTGATCCATGCCATGTATACAAGCTCAAGTATTTGTGATTGCATCAGTTGACAAAACTATTCCACCCTCTCAAGAGCAATATGAAAACTGAGAATAGCTCTTCAAATCATGACAATTTGATTGAACTGCTCAAACCTTGTGGTTCATAATTATTCATTGTTGTTGCTTTTCCAAAGTCTGTAAGAAAGCATACTACTTGATTTACCAAATGTATGTGCACCAGACAGGGCCACCACATCCTTTATGTCATCAAGCTCTACTGTAGAAAATTTGGTCACGATAGTATCCAAAGACTCTCTTGCAGATGGTAGCCTGGATGCAACAAGGAACTTATATGCCGCTTTACTGTCTTTCCTTCCTAATATGACATTCCATGTTAAGTTCAGTTGTTAAACATATAAAGTCAGCTCATACACATCATAACTGCATCTGAATGGCCAACATCACGATTGATCCCTTTTACCAGAAAATTAGAGGATCGTTACTTCTGAGAAATTCCAAGATGGATCCATTACTTACACCTCTATAAACTGAAAAGTAGGACTTGTAAAAGCACAAGTTCTCATCTCAAGGATTAGCAATTTTCAAAAGTAATTGGTTTGCTGAAGCAGGTTTATAATTGAATGACCTATAAATTGAAGGCAGATCCATGTGTGAGAATATAGCTAAGAGCAAAATTGACGCTGATGCAGTAACACCGCATTGAAGGAGAAACACAGCTCGCAGATTGCTTTCATCCAGAGTATTATATACTCCTCGTGACATGCACTATATGGCATACTGCACAGCCTATAGCACAGTACCCAAATTGGCAGCAATTCTCCACAACTGTTATATCTAGTAACAACTCCAATACCCGGAAGATTCCAGTCAAAAGCTACTACATCAGCTCATGGAAAATGGTAGTTTGACTAACAAGCTTCAAGATGATGCCATAACATGGTTGAATCATCTTTCCCATGTTTAGCTTTCAAAAAAAACTCTTAGTCATCCAAGTAATAGTAGGAGCCTGCTGACTTCTGCTCCCTATCTTTTGTAGAATCCAGCTTGTTGATACAAGGCCGATAGTTTGTGGGATCACGTCTGAAAGTAATATCCAGATGCGATAGAAACACGTTCATGCCAGTCAAGAGAGACTGTGGTGTATTCGCAACACAGTCAACTGATGGTTTTCCCTCATACACAATGACCCTGTCAGCCATGTATGTTGCCATAATGAAGTCATGCTCAACAATAAATGCAGTCTTTTTACCATGCAAGACAAAGCGTTTGATCACTTTTGCTACCACAATACGCTGCTCTGAATCAAGGTAAGCACTCGGCTCATCGATAAGATATATGTCTACAGGCTTTCCGAGGCACAAACATAAAGCAACCCTCTGGTCTCTTCCTCAGTGAAGACTTGTGGTACATCAACCATGTACGACTCGACCATGAGCGTTCCTTCCTTTCAGCCCATCCAAGCAAAGCTGATAGAAGACGGCCCGGGATTTCCTTGTTGCCAGTAAAGTGCGTGCCTTAGAGCTGAGCATCTTGCACCATGATAACAGTTTTCGTATTCAAAAGGATTTTTACTGGAAATTGATCACTGATCTTCGCAACAACATTGCTATCATCAGCTTCATCCTCAGAATCACTGCTCTCCAAAACAATTTTCCATTCTGTGTCATCCAGATCCCTGTATTCGTTGCTTTTTTTTTCCCCCAGTATTGCCTGTTTCCAACTAGTAAAGCGACTTCCTTTCTCATTTTTCTGAAAATAGCCGATCCTTCCGTGGGCCTCCCGTAACGCCAAAAGGGTTCCTATCACAATGGCAATGCCTGCAATAGAAAATGTGATTAATAATTTCCACTTCGATGTGGTATTTGCATGGTTCTGAGGTCCCTGGGTAGACTCTAAACTTGCTTGCTGGCTCCACAAGTTGTCCCTTATAGATGATCCACTTTCATCCTCATTGCTGCTATGATAGTGTAAGTCATGCAAGATTCTCTCACGTAACCTCACATATTTATCACAGGGTATGCACATTTCTGTCCTATTCCCACAGTGGTCCACATTTAACATACATATCCACCAATGCATTCCCAAGCACACTATTTCCTCCCAGCAAACCCCCTCTTACAATTTCAGCATGTATTATTTTGCCTTTTTCAGCTGCTCCTATGCTGCCACAGGCCTTCAAAATGCAAGCAAAGTTCTGTGCATCAAGAGAGAGGTCCTCATGTTGCATAATAGCATACTAATGAAGACTTCTCTCCCTATATTGCCCACGCAGAACAAAACTGTAAACACAACAATTAAATATGTACAAAGTAACAAATGTCACACACACAGCCTTTGGTGGATTTCAGACCTCGAATGCGCAGCAATACGACACCACTATTTTCTAAGAAGGATCTATCAACACGATCTTCAATTTCAAGGGACAGATCCACCCAAGGTCAACATTAGGGAGGGACTCGCCCCAACTTTATCTTCAATGTCAAGGGAAAATCCGTCCAATACCCTCCTCAAGAAAGGTCTTGTATAAAAACTCAAATAAGTCATCTAGCTACGCCCATCCCACCTTCCAACTACTATCCAACATCAGTGCCATGGGACTGGCACTAGGCTAGGAGGGGGGTAATGTTAACCTCTGTACAAGAAAAGGAGAAAAAGGTGAGAAAGCGCAAGCCAAGAGCTAAAAGAGGTGACCTAGAGAGAAATTAGACACAACAGAATAAGTAGAAAGGGAAACGACCAAAATTTCAAGGGCGGCCTCAAAAGCAAAGTTCAAGGCAAAAGTGCATTTTTAAATGCAAGGCACCCCTAAAACTTTTTGTAAAAGAGAGCCAAGCTACCTCTTGTGCAAATTGTAAAGATAGATGAACGGTAGGAAGGAAGCTAGGAAGATAGGAGGACAATGGCAAAGAGGGCTTGGCTAGCCATGTGAAAAAGAGGATTGCCCAAAAAGGGGTTTAGGGTTTTGTATATAAACTCAAAAAGTGAATGGGAATCTCATTCTTTGGTGTGTGGCAAAGTAGACTCATCTTGTTTTCTTCTTCTCTTCTCTTCTTGCTTGCTTATGTGTGCTTGAGAGAGAGATTTTGAGAGTGTGAGTGTGTGAGTGTGTGAGGGTGAGGGATTGTGGAGGTAAATCTCTCTAACATCTCCTCTCTTCTTCTCTTCTCTTATCTCACACATGGCTATGAAGGATGGAGCTTGAAGGTGGAGGCTTGCATCTCCAATTGTGGAGCTACTGGTGTGCTTGAGGGAGGAGGCAACTCATTTGGGCATTGAGGTAAGCTCACCACACCTTGGTAGGATTGAAGGTGTGTTGGTTAGGTGAGAGATAGCCATAGGTGTTTGCTTGAAATGCTTGAACAATAAGCAGTCCTCTCTGGGTCTTGCTGGTTGAGAGTGAACTTGCCTCTACACCAGTGCTTGGAAATAGCACTTAACAAGCACCAGAATTTTGACCTTGGACTAGCCTTCTAGGTTGTAATCTTTAATTGCATCCACTCGACATGTAATAATAATAAAAAACAGATTAATTTTCTTATGTCTTGCTTGAGTAGGACCTCTTCCAATGCACTTGATGCTCTTCCCAGTCTTGAAACTCGAGCCTTGAACTTATTGGACAATACCTCCTTCCTTGTCTTGAGCTTCTTCAAAATCTACTACAAACATCCTCTCAACTTGATCGTGAAGAAAGAATAGGATGATGATAAGGATGGATTTTATGTAGGGCATGATGATGATGATGAAGTAAATTTTTGATACTCCAGTGATAATAGTATTGGTGGTTTTTTTACACAACAAAGAAGCTATGCCTTAGAGGCTATATAAGGAGATGAAGACACTCATTATGGATACACACAAGGAGAGATATCAAATACATGCGCTCTATGAAACACAAGGTGAAAATTTGAAGGCTTAGATGTTGCTAGAAGGGATGTAAGTATATTAAGAAACATCAACACATGGAGTTGAATTGATAAGAAGATGAAGAAGGTGATAAGTATGTGACATGGAATGTAGAGGGTGTGCTATTATTCATAAACATGAAGACCCTATTTGCAAGCTCTAGGAGGTTGATTTTGGGTGGTAGATTGAGTTGTAACTATGGGTGTCGGTGGCTTGATCTCATCGAGTGTGTTTCTAAGGAGCTAAATTAGGGGTATATAAAAGATGTGAAGGACATATGTACAACCATCATTTTGTTTTGGGAATAATGTAACTCTTTCCTTTCACCTCCAAAGCTTCTCTCATGTCCTGTCATGGCTACTAGCCATCTCTCTCTTTCTCTATCCACTTCAAGTCTTTCTCTCTTATCATCTAGACTTTTTGTCTCCATTGCACTCTTCTTCTGTCTTTCTTGTAGTCTTCTCTCTCCTCTTTCTCTCTCCTCTTAATTCCCTTCATTACAAGTGGTATCAAAACTCTAGATTTTTAATCCACTTTAACTAGTTTTCTCTATCAAATTTCCAAAATTTCCTTTTAGAAAACTCTATTTCTAACAAGTACTACAGGTAAACAACATAGAATGTAACTAGCAGTGACTTGTAGGACACTTACAGTTGGAAGAAGACAAGTTTGGATATCTTTGAAGATGGAAGGGATAGATATGATGGTGCTTGGTCAAAATAGCAGCTCATCATCAAATTCCATGCAATTTTTAAAGGTTTTTATTCAAAAGTAGGGTTACAAGGATTAGAGATTAAAAGTCCTGTTACTTTTTTAAGAATAGTCTCTTTCCTCTTTGTTCTCAAGCTTTTGGTAAGATTCCATGGAGAAACTACTCCTACCTCATGAGAACTTGCATAAGGACATGAATAGAAAGCTTAATACTGTTTCTCCACCTCAAAAGCTTTCTATTCTTCACCATTTTGACATCAAATGGACTAACATGGACAGTAGACCAAGAGCACATTTGAAGCTAAAAATGTAGGTTGAAATATCTCAAATGGCAACATGAAGCATCAAGAAATTATTACTATGCTCTTCAACAAGTCCATTGATTAGTTCTTGGCCAAGCATTAAGTCCATGAACCCATTTTTTAAGAGTATTCAAACAATTTAACTACCATTTTGAAGGGGCTTGAGAGGGGCTTTGATCTAGGGACTCAAGGCAGTTTGCACAAATCTATGCAAGATAGTCAATTATTTTACGCTTTTTAGATATGTACAAATCTTTATTTCTAGTATTTCTCAAACTTTACATTATCTATTGATCCATCTCTATTATATTCTCCAATTCTTGCATAATCTTTGTCATTGAGACCCAAAAAGGTGGATACAAAGGTGTCAAACTATTCCGATTGTTCTGCTCTTCATGGATCTTCTTGAAATTCCTTATCAATTCATAAACCAAACATTCAAGCTTAATTTTCTTTGCAAGCATCATTATATATGACTTCATCTATGAGCTAAAGCCTTTCTTCCAAGCACATTGCGTGTCGCCATTGAAGGAAAACTTGAATCTCCATCTAGGACATGATATTAGACCTTTGTCTACTCTTACTTCAACACATGAAGGAAAGTGTTACACCTGGAGATAGAAAGCCTTAGCATCTCACCAAATTGGTCATGTGATGCTTGAAAAGCCCCTAGGAGGGTGCACCATATAAGACATGTAATATAGCATGGGAATTCAAAAGAAATGTTATCTTATTTAGTGAAGTTTATTATAAGATTATATTTACAACATGGGTTTTTAGCTACAATTTGAAAATTTTCTATAAGTTTAGTAAAGAAAAAGGGTCATTCTATGGCCTTACATCATGTAAAAAATGAATATTTATTAATATCCTCTGAATGCACGTTATATATATGATTTCTTATAGGTGCACCCCTTGAGGAAAAGATTTAGCATATCACCAACTTGACTATGTGATGTTTGAAAGGAAATAGTATATTCTATTACTGTTTGACTCCCGGTAAGCATAAGCTTGGGAATAGGAATGCATATTTTGAAAGCTCTAGTGGCATCTCATGTATTAGAAGATTGACTTCCTAGTGAGAAAAGCAAAAACAATACGAGAGAGAGAGAGAGAGAGAGAGAGAGAGAGAGAGAGAGAGAGAGAGAGAGAGAGAGAGAGAGAGAGAGAGAGAGAGAGAGAGAGAGAGAGAGAGAGAGAGAGAGAGAGAGAGAGAGAGAGAGAGAGAGAGAGAGCAAACTACTACCAATTACTCACAGAGATGTAAGGTGTGCTTGTTGAGATTGCACTTGGGCTGCTGAAAGTAATTCAGATCCATCATAGTTAATCTCATCTTGTAATTTAGAGTTTTCAACTACAAGCGGATCAAAAGTGCATCTCTAAAGATCTCATCTCATTAATCTCATGTTGTAATTTGAAAGTTTCCAATTGTAGGAAAATCAAAAAATGCATCCCCAAGGGTTAGAGATCTCTACAATTAGTTGCTTAGATAAAACGTTAAAACTTCATCTCAACCTCCTCCTCAAATGTAGTCCTCTTATCAAAACCACTACTATCAAAATTAGTGTTGCATTTTGATTGACTTGAATTACATCTTTTTGTCTCTTTGATTGTATTAGTTATTGCTAGAATACAATGGCTCTCTTTAATTGTTTGATCTTTGCATCCAGCTCCTCATTATGGTGAGTTACACTTTGCATCACTAGAACAAGGGCCATTTGCCACAACTGGCCTCAATCCTTTAGATGGTGACTAAGAGCAAACTGGAAGGTTCTAGGAGGCCAAGTTCTATCTGCACAATACATACCCAATAATTACTTTATATTTCCTTTTTAGTTTGAGAAACTAGCCCTTAAGGTTTTGAGCCAAGAGAAATGGATGGTGAGCAACTCACCCATGTCATTGTTCAAATGGATCTCCAACTTCAAGCCCCATAGGCCAAAACCCACCAAAATTTCTATGTGGGTTTGGGCACTTGTATCTCACTATGTGACTGCACCCATCACTCAAATAGATAGCTACCCCTCTAGGACACATATTAGCTGAGAGACTAGTTAATATTGTGAACCCTAGGTGGCACCTATAGATACTAGTAGAAATTGACATGGCAGATGATCTCATGCACACCCTAATGATTATGGACCATCTAGGTGTTTCAATAATGAAATAGCTAGTCATTTACAAAAACCTCCCAAACTGTTGTTTCAAGTGTCACAAATAGGGACATTTTATTAAGGATTTCTTGAAACCTTGCTTGAAACCTAATCTCCTAGAACCTCCTAAAGAGAAACAAATAATAGAAGCCTCAAATGATGGTTTTCAGACAATTAGTAATCGTAAGTCCAAATCTCTAAAACGCCTTAATATCAAAACAATAAAAACAAGCCATCTAATAAGTACTCCCCATTTCTCTCTAATTTGGCTGAGCTTGAGGATTATGTCTCATGACATGATTCAGAAGGAAAAGGGATGACAACAGAGGAGAAAGAGGAACCACACATCTCCTACCAATAATGGGTGTTCTTTCTTTTGATGAGGATGAAGAATTTGTGGACAATTCTCAAATTGTTAAAATTTTGACTTTTAACTTAGAATAGGAGCCTAATGACTACGACCTTAACATCCACCCCAAAGAGTGGTCATGACACACGCTAGAGAAGAATTGTTGCCTCCAAAGGGTAATAGTAAAGGGAAATCCTCCTTAGGAACTAATAATAGCTCTCTCTCGAGGAGATGTAACTCTAAGGTAGGATCAACCTCCTCTTTCTCTCAAATCAGGACCCTAGGTCCTAGGGGGAAACTTTCAAGAAATTAGAAATGATGAGAAATTTGAAAATTATTTCATTTAACACCAAGAACTTGTTTGACCCCTTGAGGGCCAAGCTAATTAAGAATTGGCTCTAGAAAAATGCTATTATTACTGCCTGTATATGTCTGTAGGAAGTAAAAATAATGGATGAAAATCTCTCCAAGAACCTAAGTAGCATATTAGCAACAATGAGTGGCACTTCATCAACCACAAAACAAGTAGCAAAGGTATTACCTTAGGTGTCCACTCACACCTCTCAAAAAATTTTCACCAGTTTTGTATAAATCACTCAACCAATGGGTTGCTATTTTCTTTAAAGATAGTGAGGAATTTGCAATAGTTTCAATGTATGCCAACTACTCTATGGTGAATGGGGAAAACATTTGGAAGTCACTAAAATTTATTAAATGCCCTAAAATCCTTGTTGTGGATTTTAAAATGGTAGAAAACCCACATGATAGATTTTTTCAAAAGGGACAAATCATTGCCAAAAAGGAAAAAATAACTTGGTATCAACTTAAATAGGAACACAACCTCATAGAAGCAGATATAATGAGGGGGGGTTTACATGGTCCAATAAAGAGAGGCAAGAAGTTCTTATGAAAGTTAGCAGTCTTGATAAGATTAACATCTTAGCAGGACTCATGACCTCCTAGATTAGTGTTTCTACTAGGGTACATAGAGACATAGCCCTTTTGAATCATTATACTATTCATCTAGCACTTTCAAAGAATGACAATATTATCAAAGCAAGCTGGTTCCATGTAGACCAAAATCGGGTTAAGCTAGAGGTGGTACATAAAAGTGTCCATCACACCTAGGGTTCGATTTTTGCCTCCAAATTTAATGTCTCCAACCATTGCATGGCAACATGCAATCACATAAACCCATCATCTGCAACACCATCAAATATAGAAGAAAAACATGAAACCAGAAATACCTAGAGAGTATCACCCTTGAGGATAGAGTAAAACAAGGGGAATTTCTCAGCTCAACAAAAACTATTTAAGATTAAAATGGAGCTCAAATAAGGTAAAGAGCTAGAGACTAAATAGATTCTAATGCACACTAATGCATGGTGTGCTAGCAGAACTGACAAACCCACAAAGGAAATGTTCAACCTTATTAAAAAGAAAAAGAATAGACAATTGTCTTCAAGTCCCTTCAAGATATGGGATTGGGAAGGAAGTTTATCAAATATGTTATGGTGCTCTTTGACAATGCTTTTGCAAGAGTCACACTCAATGGTATGCTAACCAACCCCTTCCCTTTAAAAAAATCTATTCAATAGGGCTGCATGTTAGCCCCCCTATTATTTTCAATAGCAAGGGATTCTTAAGGTTGGCTTACCTAGGCTGAGGTAGATGCAAGAAATATTAGGGGACTTACCTTACCCAACAACAAACAAATGATACTCAATCTATTTTTAGATGATACCAATGGGGCCATACACAATGACAATATGTTTCTCAAAGCCTTGTCGATTGTATACAAGAGTTTTGTCTTGCCTATTGTTCTTTGGTTAACCTTAAAAGAATAGGGATAAAGTAAAAAATGAAGTTGCCTCTAAACCAATTGGTAAATGGGGGGTGTAGAATCATTCTAGATGGGAAAAAATTTTGCCTCTTAGGTATATTAATGGATTTTATGGTTTGAGAGAACCAACATGGCAATGGATAATGGACCGCCTAAGAATAAAGCTAGATTTTTAGAAAGGTTTTAAGTGTAACTTGGTTGGAAGGGCTATAGTTCTAAAGCACATCCTTGTTGTGTCAATCATGTGTTTTTTTCTCATGCTGGAGACCCACGAAATCTACTCTCAAAGACGTAGAATCCATTTGCAAGGATTTCTTGTGGGGATTATAAAAAAACTTAACAAGAATATCTAGGACGCCATAGAATAGTCGGTATTTATTGGCATCGGTATATAATGATGCCAATAACTAAATGTGACGCTGATACCGATGCCAATGACGACGCTGATACCGACAGTTTGTGATGATAATAACAATGCCAATAACGACGCGAGCAGTAAATTTGCGATGCTAATAGCGAAGGTAATAGGGAAAAAAAAAATTGTGGCAGTGCAGACATATAGCACTGTGTGCTTTATTTGGGCCTTACAAAATAGTTCTACACTGTGTACAATGCTCGTGTAAATAAAAACAAAGTATATTGAAATCATAGCACTGATACATGAAATAAATACATGATCTCATAATGAAAGCAACTAGTACAATCATGGCAATATATCACTACTACATAGAAAATGTCTACACAAATCAGGCGACCAAAAAAGAAAGGTGTGTGAGCTCCAGGGATCTAAGGGTGAGCTACATATCCTCGCCATCCGAAAGCTCATCCCGTTGCAAAGGACCATCGAACGAACTCTGCAAAAAAAGAAATAACAACGCATTAGTCCACCATAAAATAATGCATTCTAATTAAACATGGTAACTACAGATAGGAAAGATGAGTGACTTACAGGGCCACCACATCTATACAATCGGTCGATCAATGTAGTGAGACCGTGCCTCTCTGCATATCGAGTTTCAAGGCTGGTCGGATCGCTATTTGTAATGGAGTGCTGCAAAGAAAACAAAATACTAACTGGTAGAAACATAATTGTCAGTACAAAGGATATTGCAAAAAATAAACAAGCAAAACAAAAGAAAAACTTACAAAGTCCTCCAAGTACGTCTTGTGGCCGTCACTCCCAAGATTATGGACCACTCCGGCCTTGAGTCGTGCCCTCGCCGCCTCGCGTTGCTGACTCCAACATCCTCGAGAATCTGTAGCCTCCTCCCTCAGTCAGCGCCAGTCATCCGCATCTAGCCACTCGGGCTTTGTAGCCCCACTCTTGAGTGCTTTGCATGCATCCGATTGATTGTGTGATATATACACGCGCATGCAGTCCATCATCTAGCCCTAAAAAATCTATCTACTCAGGCTGGAACCCAAAACTCCTCATGCAAGGATGCTACTATGTAGTCCTTGCTCCCCTTCGATATGTTCTTCCAATGATCTAAGATGTTATGCCGAAAAACTTGTTGGCACAACACTCTCATGAGAGCCATCACCTTCCTCCCCTCATCATTCATGATGATGGCTCCTGACCTATCATCGACTAGATAGGAATATCCCCCTGGGGTATGCCTCAGATCGATCCTCTCCCACCTATGTCCACGCTCTTGGGCATATCCAAGAGATCCCTGTGCATCCGGTGTACCGACCGGGGTAATATCGGTCTAAGTGGCACCCATAGGGGTGCCACCTGTAGACGGCTGAGCGAAATCCAGACTAATTGGAGTAGACGTCTCCACAGGTGTGACAAATCCTGGAGGTGACGCAACTCCAGCTGAATAACGAGATGGAGACACCGCGTCCGTGCCTCCACAACATCCATTTGAGCTTGAGCCATGCTCCTTGGAACCGCCACGAGAGCGAGGAGTCGCACCTGTATCCCGTGCCAACCGCGAGCTTACTACCTCCGTATCTCTGCAGCATCCCCCTGACCCTGAAGCACTCCCTCCCTTTGGCTCAAGTCTAGAGCATCGACCTCGTCTACTCAAAGCTGAAGCATCCGATCGTGCTAAAGTAGATCTAGCAGAGCGGCCTGATGATGTCTGAGACAGCTCCTGGTCTGCCATGTCTCTGAATCTTGCAATCTGATCCTAAAAATGTCACCTGCATAGATTAAAAATGATGTTATAATAATCAATTTAAATCATACAAAGCATGGTAATATAAATCCTTAAAAAATGATCTCACTTAAAATGCTATCTTATGTACCCTTATAAGTGATTGGTCAACGAATTGAGTAAGTGGATGGTCCAAGTATGAAGTATCCTATGGTCTCCATAGAGGCATGGTGCAACATACAAAAGCGATTCACCTTCTCCTCCATTGTAGCATCCATTCTTTTTTCTACCCCATTTCCAACCACCACATCTCCAGTCAGTCTATCATCATCCTTCAACGACCATAGCATTTTATTGTCTGGATCTACCATTGGTAGCCATTGTGAAATATCCACTAGTGCCTCAGACACCAACTAACCTTTAGTCATGCTACCTTCTAGCCGAGCTCATTGTCGCACAAAGCCTTTCAGGGTTTTCATGAAGAACATCCATCGCGTATGGACAGGTCTAGTAATCTCCACTTCATCTACAAGATGCATAAGAAGGTGGATTTGTATCGTGAGCATGCTAGTAGGCAGGTATTTCTCAAAGAGACAGACCATCTCGACTACTCTTCGCCTCATAGATTCAATAGAGGACGTCTTAATCTCCTTCTATGAGGTCCATTGCACCAAAACACTGATTAAGATATACCTCGCGATCTTGAACAACAGGGCCTTCATCGTTTTTCATTTTGTCTGCGTTACGACAAACAATTTATTTTTGTTATCATTCTTTTTTTCTTTCTTAAATTGTTCTCCCCTCCTTCCATCTATCTCTTTTTTTTTCTTTCTTAAATTGTTATCCTCTCCTTCCATCTCTCTCTCTTTTTCTATGTTACGACTACGACCACGACCACGACTACGACTACGACTACTTATATAGAGATGAAAAGAGAGACAAGAGTTGAGAGGAGAGAGAGGAGAAAGAGGAGAAAGAGAGAGAGATTCAACTAGAGCATTTGACACCCATAGTCAATACACTGTGGAAAACACAAGCACAAATTGACATTGAATTACAGCAAGAAAATCCACCACAAAACAATAGTTATAATACTCAAGGTAGGATTTCAAAGTCTTATTGATTTCAATCGATCATGGGTGCCATACTATGGGTAGGTTGCACTCACTAAGAATAGAATTGGCGATTCACCTCATCTTCTCTCCATCATCAATAGAATTCTCCTTTACCATTTACAACTCACCCACCTTCTCTCCACACTATTGCACACTACAATCTCTATGAGGGCATGAGATTGGGATCTCCACAGATACCAAAGCATGATCTCTAGCTTGATGGTTGCATATATACTACTACTACTCGTGGAATAAACCTTAAAATAGTTATTATGCTCAAATATATGCTTGTTAGAGCAGAAATTTGTTCCTAAGACTATTCTAAGGAAGAAATAGGATTAATGATAAAAGAGTTTCCTTCCTTGCAAGATATTTTATATTATATTTATTAATTAAAATTGATAGTTGAGGATGAGTTTCCTAAGAGATCTTGTGGTGATGTTATTTTAGTTTTGCAAATCATATGAATAATGTTGTTTTAGTTTTTTGTATTTGTCTTTTTAAGAAGAGATTCAATTTTTATGGAATATCCAAAGTTATTTTTGGATTTACATTATGAAAAATGAATGTTTTTCATACTGATAGGCTGATTGCCTTCGTTGTATACTTGCGTGGTGGAGACTAGGACAAGCCCCATGTATGAGAGGTCTCTTTGCAGGAAGAACATTATGCTAGGAGGCACAAGTAGGGCTCTCTAGCCATATATCCCTTAGGTTTGTTGAGGATCGGCCTAACCTCTATGAGCCTAGGATGAGCTTATTGTAAGGTCTTATTTACTTTTCTCTCTTTCTCTCCCTCTCTCATTTCCTCTCCCTCCCTCACCCTCACCCTCTCTTTCTCTCTTTCTCTATTAGGTTTAATGATTTTTCTCTCTACTCTCCCTTTCTCATTTTTTCTCTCTCCTCTCCCTCTCTCATTTCCTCTCCCTCCCTCACCCTCACCCTCTCTTTCTCTCTTTCCCTATTAGGTTTAATGATTTTTCTCTTTTCTCTCTCTCTCATTTCTTTTTCTCTCTCCTCTCCCTCTCTCATTTCCTTTTCTCTCTTCCTCTCCCTCTCTCATTTCCTCTCCCTCCCTCACCCTCACCCTCACCCTCACCCTTTCTTTCTCTCTTTCCCTATTATGTTTAACATCTTTTCTCTCTTTTTCTCTCTCCTCTCATTCTCCCTTTTTCTCTCTCCACTCATTCTCTCATTTTTTCTCTCTCCTCTCTCTCTCTCATTTCCTTTTTGTCTCTTCCTCTCCTTCTCTCATTTCTTCTCCCTCCCTCTCCCTCTCTCATTTCCCTATTATGTTTAATGTCTCCCTCCCTCTCCCTCTCCCTCTCCCTCTCCCTCTCCCTCTCCCTCTCTCATGTTCCTATTATGTTTAATGTATCCCTCCCTCTCCCTCTCCCTCTCTCATTTCCTATTATGTTTAATGTCTACCTCTCCCTCTCTCATTTCCTCTCCCTCCCCCTCTCTTTCTCTCTCCCTTCCTCTTCCTTTCCCATTTCCTCCCCCTCTCCCTCTCCCTCTCCCTCCCTCTCTCTCTCTCCCTCTCATTTCCTCCCCCTCCCTCTCCCATTTCCTCCCTCTCCCTCCCTCTCTCTCTCTCTCTCTCTCTCTCTCTCTCTCTCTCTCTCATTTCCTCCCCCTCCCTCTGCCATTTCCTCCCTCTCCCTCTCTTTCTCTCTCATTTTCACTCCCTCTCTCAATATACACAAATTATACAAAAAAAAGTAAAAGAGAGAGAGAATGCACTCTCCCTCCCTCTCCCTCTCTCATTTCATCCCCCTCTCTCTCCCATTTCCTTCCTCTCCCTCTCCCTCTCTCATTTCCTCCCTCTCCCTCTCCCTCTCCCTCTCCCTCCCTCTCCCTCTCCCTCTCTCATTTCCTCCCCCTCCCCCTCCCATTTCCTTCCTCTCCCTCTCCCTCTCTTTCGCTCTCATTTCCTCTCCCTCTCTCAATATACACAAATTATATAAAAGAAAGTAAAAGAGAGAGAGAATGCACTCTCCCTCCCTCTCCCCCTCTCATTTCTCCCCCTCCCTCTCCCATTTCCTCCCTCTTCCTCTCCCTCTCTCATTTCCTCCCCCTCCCTCTCCCTCTCCCTCTCTTTCTCTCACATTTCCTCTCCCTCTCCCTCCCCCTCTCTCAATATACACAAATTAAACCCTAAACAAGTAAAAAAGAGAGAGAATGGACTCACCGTAAAGATTCGAAGAAGGGTTTGGTAGCTCCTCTTCGTGACGGCGATTCCTCCTCTTCTTCACGAACAACAGTGGGGCGGCGGTGGTAGCAGTGGCAGCGGCAGTGAGAAGCCTTCTTTCTCTCCCTCTAAGCAAAACAGTCAATCTCTCTCTCACTCTCCCTCTCAAAAACTTTTGTGAATGCACGAAATGAAATGTGCTCGGGTTTCGTGTTTTTTTTATCTGTGGAGGGTCGCTATTCACATCGCTATTAGCATTACATTTGCTACACTAATAGCGACGCAAATAGCGACGCTGCTATTTATCGTTGCTCATCAGTGTCACTAGGACCTGATATCCTTGTACATGAAGAGGATTAAACTATTAAACCTATGCAATCTTGAATCTCTCCAACAAGGGATTAAGCTCAGCAAGTGGCTAAATTGAGATATTAATATCAGATTGGCATACCTCTTTAATGCTTGGGAAGACCATTGAAACATAAATTATCATGATGCCAAATTGCTCCATTGATCAAGTGCGATTGGTTGGGGAATCCATGGAAGAATACTTCAGCATTCGAATGCTCTTGCTGACGAGGGAGGCTCCCGTGCTTGTTCTCGAGCTTGAGCTTCAAAGATGGGAAGCTTAAAGTGAAGCTTTCATGGCTGCCCACAAAGCTCCCATGGATGCTGAACTCCATGTCTTCATCCAGGCAAGAGAGGTCAAGAGTGGTTGAGATATCTTGTGATGGCTGAGCTCCAAGGTTATGGGCTAGATCAAGAGCTTGGACTGAGCAATAATGGCTTCCCACAAGGTGTTCAACAAGAGGTTCAATCAAGGTATCAAGTCAAATAAAGGGGAGAGATTAAATCTTGCTAAGGGAGTTCAGCCCTTGCCCCAAGAGGCCAGGAGTGCCAAGGGGAAGGACCAGGACCAGGACCAGGAGGCAATAGGGGCCAAGGACAGCAGTGCAATTTGCACCGCAATTTGCAAGCTACTGCTTGCTGCTAGGGGCAGGGCTTCCCTGCTCACCCAAGTACTCCAAATGGAGCTAGGGATGGTGGGAATCAGGTGCAAGTGGTGGTTGGAGCCTTGGATGTGTCTGGAGCAAGTTTGTGGGGGATTTATGAGCTGGCAACCATGGCAGCTCTTGCAGAAAGGAGAGATGAGGGCTGAGGAAAAAAAGTAACTGAGATTTTATCCTATGACTCTAAAATTGGCCTAGAATTCTTAAAATTTGCATGAAAAGAAGTGATGACCTACTATTTTAATCATTTTACCTGTAGATATGTCTAATCTCCAGCCATAGCTTGTGCTTGCTCCAAAAAGCTGAAGTTAACTGTAGTCCTTCTTGCTGTACATGTACTTGCAAGCGGGGTACTAGGGTTTTTGGGATTTGAAAAGGAAGGAAGGGGAAAGGAGAAAATGACCAAAGCCTAAAACTTTGATACCACTTGTAATGAATGAAGCTGAGAGGAGAGAGGGGAAGAGCTCAAGAGAGAGAAAGAGAGCAAGAAGAAGAGGAAAGAAGACTAGAAGACGAGAGACAAAGATAGAAAAGAGGAGAGAAGGGAGGAGAAAGCCATAGAAGCAGGAGATGAAGGTGAAGAGTATGATCTTGATAATAACTGGTTGCCCTAATCTAGGGCTCTTACACCTTATATACCTCGGTCAATGTGACTAGATGTCTAAACCCTAGTCGATGTGTGTCTTGCTTGTTACATTAGAGGCGGATAATTAATGGTTGGGAGGCCACTGACGCTTATTTTCTGCCACCGATGCTTTCTCCAACTCTTATTTATGAGCTCCTCCACTCCAGTACCATCATTCCATAAAAAATTCCCATCAAACCCTATCACCTTCTCTCATAGAATCACAAGTGTGAAGAGGCAGCAAGAGAAGAGAGGAAAGAGGAGAGAGAAAGACTAAAAACCAGAATTTTGATTCCCTCCATGAAAATGAGAGTGCTCATGACCAAAATGAAGCCTTGAGAGAGTAGATCACGAATGTGCAGTCAGTTTTTGATGATGCACCCCCTCCCTCCTCACAATCAGTTTGATGTTTAAAATATCTAGTTCATCTCTTTGTGTTCACATTACAACCGAAGTGGATTTTTTATTTTTGGAGGAGTGAACAAGCTCGGATTCAAGATCCATTTGGCCATATGGCTTTGTGATATCGAAATCTATAAATATAGGCCCCATGATGCACTTTCTGGCTTCTGAATCATGTAGTTGCTTCATAACGTGAAATATTACGGGGATCAAATGGGAGGTCAAATGGACTCTAATCAACAAACCAAAACTCGCATTGGGTTCCTAGCACACGAACTCCATCTAGAAAAACTCCAACTTATGGATCTGCAAACCGCTTCATTTTGCATGAAAATTTGGTCTTTTACGGTCTCTCGGACTCTTTTTTGCTTCAAAAATGGTCTTTAAAATCTGTTCTCATTGGCAACCACAGGATAGGGTGACTCCGTGTTGAATCACACGACTAATTTGCATAGACAACAATCAAAGCAAGCATCAAGCTGCCACAAAAATTATAATCATCAAAGCACAAGAATAGCTCTCACCCTACCCCCCTTCACAAAATCAAGGCATGAGAATCCATAAGGAATAGTAGGCCCAACATAATCTAATATAAATATAGAGCTAGTCACTAACCAAGTGCTCTAACATGGACTAGCTAAAAACCTATCA
This sequence comes from Lygodium microphyllum, assembly GCF_053477565.2. Taxonomy (NCBI): domain Eukaryota; kingdom Viridiplantae; phylum Streptophyta; class Polypodiopsida; order Schizaeales; family Lygodiaceae; genus Lygodium; species Lygodium microphyllum. The sequence goes on from NC_141144.1 coordinate 76,942,142, forward strand.
AATAATTCATCCTAATAGTGGTCCGAACTACCTATCTACCTTAGAACAGCTAGACGAGGGCCTTCTACTAGGTGAGGACTCCTATATCCTAGTCACCATACTTTTCTTATTATAGCACATTTTCCTTTCAAGGTTTCATACTCGGGCATGTAAAAAGGATGGAATTGAGTGTAGAATGACCCAAGGAGAATAGGGCATCAACCTCAGGTCCTGACTCGATACCCAAGAACCTACCAAGCACTCGCAAGGCGACACTTAATCCTTTTCTTTTTCTCACTTTTATTTTTGCTCTAATCGTCCTCATTATTTTATTTTTTGGCTAGCTAATACCCCTAGGACGACAAAGCATCGACCTCAGGTCTCTGACTTGTCCCCAAGAACCTACCAGCAGGCCCTTGCAAGGCGATAATCAACTACTTATAAGAATTTTCTTCATTTTTTATTTTTATTTTTTAATTGAGGGGTTAGAATCACTTTTTATACACCTCTGTAATTTTTATCTTTAGATATATTCAGAATTTTCTCTTCTTTGATATTTTGGTAGGCTTCTCTAACTACCTCACACACCAGAGACTCCTAGTACAGCTGCCTAGCAAGTAGGAAGAACAAGGTCACAAGGGCTACCCTCTATCATAGGTCTTTAATGCCTGACAATGTTCTAACAGAAGGATGACTACTCAAATCTCCCTCAAATATACCTAACCAAACCCTAGGACTTCATGCCTCTTAGGCCCTACACTAAGTGCATCAAGTTATTAGTTAACCCCTTGCATAAATAGCATGGGGTGTTCGATGAATATGATGATACACAATCCTATGCATCCCCCATGATAGGGTAGAAAGGTACTCACTTGCTACTTGACTCATAACCCAAACTAACTATCGGCCATGGAAATATGACGTGTCAGCAAGAAGACCCCAAAGTAGTCTAGGACTAATGTTAGAAGGTAATTGAAAGGGCTCCCCTTGACCACGATTGAAAAATACATCTTCCACAAAAGCATAGTTAGCCAAGGAATTCACAAATTGATTTCGTCAAGAGGAACTAACTAACAAGTCATCGTCTCAAAGATATGCAACATATCCAAGGCTACACGATGGTACATCCGTAAAATGGAATCCCGCACATTATAGGTCCCATTTAGTAGATTGATTACTAAGTGCGAGTCACCTTTAACCAATAATCGGTAGATACTACCACATCGGGCTACATTCGGCCCCATAATCAAGGCCTTATATTGTGATATATTATTCGTAAGAGAGGGGCATAAATAAACTCCCATCTTCATCACAACTCGACATTGAGGATCTTTAATGACCACACCAATGCTCTCATGTTTAGCGGGCCCTCTGGAAGCTCCAGGGACCCGCCCATCAAAATACAAAGTATAAACCTAGGCTTCATTGATAGGCCACGCCATAACAATCATCTCACTCATACTTATGATAATCACAATTGAGTCGAGGGAGGGGATTTATAACAGGCACAATCCCTCTTTATTCGTACTCTCAACCTAACTATTCGCTTGAGGATTATACGGGGTAGTCTTGTTGTGCTTAATCTTCAAAGCTTTAGCTAGGGCCATTATGATCTTGTTCAAGAAGTGTGTCCCTCGATCAAATACAATCTCCTTTGGTGGATCGGATTGGCAAACAATTTACTTCATAATGAAACTAACTATCTCCTTAGCATTGTCCTTCACTGTTGCTTGAGTCTTAGACCACTTTGTAAAGTAGTCCGTTGCTATGATAATATACCGTTTCTGCATAGTTGATGAAGGGTATATTGGTCCCATAAAATCAATACCTCATTTTTCAAAGGATAACATAACTAAGATGGGATTTAGAGGTCGATTACAATTTTCTCTCGCATCGTGTCTTTGACAGACACCACAACACTTAACATATCTGAAAGCATCTTGGAAAATTGACGACCACCAATATACAACATGGAGAGCTTTTTGGGACGTAAACTGGCCAGAAAAATATCCCCCACATACTAAATCATGGCACTTCTCAAGAATAAATGGTACCTCATTAAGTACTACACAACAACGATAGATATCATCTACTCCTCTTTGATATAAGACACTTGCTATAATTAAAAAGCGTAATGCTTGTTGCTTGATTTTTCTCTTTTTAGACTTCGATAAAGGAGCCCGAAATCCTCATGTGGATAAATAATATGTTATTGCCTCGTACCAAGAAGGATTGGAAGGCTGTATCGATTTTAAATAGACCTTCAATATCACTTCCCTCAGCCAGAATTTCCTTTGGCTCCCCGAAATCCACAAGATATTCTACAATACCTTGCAACTTCCGTGGCTTGCTCCTAATCTCATAATTAAACTCCTGCAAAGTGATTAACCATTTTTCTAAATAGTTAGGCAGTTGCAACTTGTTCAATGGCAATCTGAGTCCTTTTGCCTTCATCGTAAAGAATAATACCTTCTCATAGAGAATATAATGCCTGAATTTCTTCATCTTGCAAAGATCATTACAAGGCACAATTTCTCCATGTATGTATAATTAGCTTTTGATATTCCCAATTTCCTACTAGCGAAGGAAATTGGATGATACCATTTCTCCTTCCAGATTTGAGCTAAATAATAGTAGAATCCTGCTTTTAGGATTGGTGCTTTTGCTAATTCCTCCTTCACATCCTCAAAGGATACATGATAGGCCTCATTCCACTCAAACAAACAATTAAAAGATAGAAGATTCATCAATGGCAACGCTCTTTTTGGTAGTGCACTGATAAATCTTCGATAATATCCCACTCATGTGAGTGAAAGATGTGCACCTCTTTTGGGGTACGCGGTGGGCTCATAGAGACTATAACCTTTATCTTTTGAGGGTTAGTTGCAATACCATCAAGACTAACCACATGACTGAGTACCAACCCATATGGCACTGCAAATATGCATTTTCAAGGGTTAAGAGCAATGTAGAACTATCGACAATGCTCAAAACATTTCCTAAGAATACTCAATTGTCGCTCCCTTGTGGTGGCTACCCCCAGATCGTTACTAAAGAGTTTTAACTCCCCTAGGTAAATATCACCAAAGGTCTTATTGGCTGTTTGTTGCCAAGATCTAGGTGCATTGCATAGACCAAAGGCCATCACATGATACGCAAAGGAACCAAAGAGAGTAATAAATATCATTTTCATTTTTTCTTCCTCCACAATAGCCATGTGGTTATATCCAATAAAGCAATTCATAAACAAATATATTTCCCTACCTATTAACTAATCCAAAATCTAATCAATGAAAGGCAACATGTAATAATCCTTAACCATCTGCTTATTCAACTCTCTGAAATCTATGCAAAGCCTAATTCTCCTTCTTCTTCCTGATAAAATCTACTAAACACCATTCCGTGTGTTGAACCGAAAATATAAGGTGTGCCAACCTTTCGTAGCTTTGTCAATTCTTCGAATAGTCTATCCCTTAATTCGAAAGGCATATGCCTTACTTTCTATTGCACAAGGCAGCTACCTTTCTTCAAAGGAATCATATGAATAGCCAAGCTAGGAGGAATTCCTCTTAGCTCATCATAACTCCAAGCAAAGTTATCGCGGACTTCTTGAATCAAGGACACATAGTTCTTCCTTTCTTCTAAACTGAGCATAGACCATAATTTAATTGGCCATGAATCATTCATTGTACAAGGTAAAGCTCAATTACATCTACGTCCCTTATCCTCTCTTGAGCTTCTATTGGCTCATTCAAAGTCACTTGATAGATATCCTTTCTAGTGGACCTCTCATTGGATTCATCACTTGAGGATGCCTCACTAGCAGATGGAGTATCTAGCATATCAAACTCTGACAAAGATAAATGAACTCTCTCACTCTTAGGAGATTCATGATAGGCATCTACTACTACGCATCTAGCATCTCGATCAAAGATCAATCAACTAGTGGGTATATCAACCCGATAGTGTGTTTGTAAGATCCATGGCCTACCTAGAAATACTTGATAGCTAGGTCGCCCTGCAAACCTAATGACCCTAAAGTCTAGAATGTATTCTACATTGACAACCGTCACATGGACTTTAGTAATGCAACCTTTAGGTTGTCTCAAACTATCATCAGCCCATTGAGAGGATTGTGGAGGCATCTTTTATTATTTCTAATCTCAATCTCTCCATCAATTCTAAACTCATAATGTTGATAGAGGATCATGTGTCCACAATAGCATGACCCACTAAAATTCTATCAACATATGCTGTTATCCTTGGGCAATGCTTTTTAGCATGCTCAAACCAATCATCTCCTTCTCGTGCTATTCCCAAGGGCTCAATAATATACCTAGTGTGTAGAATCTTCTTAAGTTCCTTGCACACTCATGGGAGACAACTTAATCAACTGTAGAAGATTTACATCTAGCTTAACTTTGCAAAGAGAAATCACTAAATAAAATTCATGATAGCTATAGCAAAAGCTTGATTTTCTCACCAAACCATTCTCTCCTTTGGTCTTTGAACCAGCTTTAGTGCTTCTTTCTTGGCTTTTTCCTTCTTCTTTGGTGACTCCTTATCCTTCTTGGGGTTGGCTTTACCATCTACGGCCTTGAGAGGTTTGCCTTCCATATTGGGACCAAGGACTTGCATCCCCTTATCATCTTGCTTGGGATTTCCCTCGACAACCTTGGCCTTGTTGACTTCTTTACCCTTTTGACCTTTTGTAACAACTTGCAGATTAGAAGCTTCAGTGCCATTGACACAAATAGCTTCTATTAGGCTAACTCCACTATCAGTAAGTAGCTCCTCTACCATAGCTTTCTCTCTTTGTAATATTTGCTTCGGTCCTTCATCTTGCTGGAGATTATTCCCTTGCACTCGATGATTAACTAGACCTAGTTGTTTACGCCCTTATTGGAGAGAGGTAATATTACTCCAGTAGGTACTGGCTAAATGGATGGACTTCACACATATGTTGCATTTGAGGTTTGGACAATTCCTAGGGAAATATTGGCCACCACACCACTTACAACTAAATCTTGATGGGATACCCTCTTTAGGGCATCACTAACATCAACCACTATTTGTCCATATTGTTTGCTAATCATATCAGTATAGTGGTTCCCTCATCATATCCTTAACTTTTCCAAGGACATTCGAGGCACTTGACTTGTAGTTGCGATCATCTACCTGTTGTTCCTTTGGCCTAACCACTTGATTAGGGATTGGATGTTGATTCCCTAGAACAAAGGTAGGATTTATCGTTGGGCTTCCAATGGTTGGTGGAGCCATTTGATTGGTCATAGATAGGGTCAGTAGACTAGGAGGACCTGGTATGAAATGCCACAGAAGAGCGATCAAGGAGAAAAATCTATGCTCATGGCAGGTGTCATCATCATGACTAGGAGGACCTGGTATGAAATGCCACAGAAGAGAAATCAAGGAGAAAAATCTATGCTCATGGCAGGTGTCATCATCAAGAAAGAAAAGACGAGCTATCATCTACATCCTCATTTTCATCATCACTCAAGATAGCCATTGAAAAGAGAGAGAGAGAAAGAGAAAGAGAAAGAGAAAGAGAAAGAGAGAGAAAATTGAACGTGAAAGGGAGCGTGTGGGATGAGATGCACATCGAGGATGAAGAAGAGAAAGAGGAGACACACCCCTTCACCATGATCCACAACTTTTCATTAAATTTGAAGTTACATGGACAAAGATACAAGCCTTAAAATTGAAAAAGGTACATGTGGCTTTATAGTATTAGCCATTTGCATATCTTTGCAAGATTTAAATGAAAAATTAATTGGTAATAAGGGTTTTTGTCTATGTAGAGAGGGAATATTGTATTTAGTTTTTACCATATTTATTGGTCCATCATGGTAACATGGGTACATTTGGAATTATGCTACCTCTCCCATTAGGAGGACTCATGGGCATCCCTTGACCTTCATTTGTTAGTGCTAAAGTATTTCCAAACCCTAAACTCTGATTCTAGTTTGACCTAGAGTCATAAGTCGCTTGTAATTCTGATTCTACCTCTTCTCCTCGTGTAATGGCCATATCAATGTCGGCAAGAGTGACATTGCTCAACTGTACTTCAATGTTAAAGTCTAGTCCATTCAGAAAATATTGCAGCTGAGCAACACTTTGAATGGGGATATAGGTTTGCAATTTTTGAAATACCTCCTTTAGTTTCTTGGCATACCCACGGACATTCTTGTGGGGTCTTGACATGAAACATTAAGGACACATAGCCAATACTCACCTCCCCTTTCAAGGGCAAACTCTCTTTGAAAGACTGCAAAGAATAGGTTGATTATGGTTATGGTTCGAGAATCTAGGCTATGATATCACACTACAGCTCGTCCTTTCAAAGTCATGTTGAAGAACATCATCAAGTGTCCCTCATCTTGAATCCGATAGTTAAACATTAACTTCTAGAATTCATTGATGTGAAGTTCCACATCTTCCTCTACTAACCCATTAAAGATGGGTAGAGGAAACCCTAAGGCTGGCAAATCCACCATCCCAAGTAGGAATTGCAATGGTTTGTGCCACCATGGTAACAACTGGATTTGCTATAGGAATTTAACAACTGGAACTACCACTCCACTCAAAGTGGACTAACTAAATGAAAGGGGGGAAGTACTAGAGCTACCTCCCCTAATGGACTATGCGTAGAGCTAGGGTTACTAAGACTTTGCACTTGTAAGGATATTGGGCCACTCCTTTGCGAAGGATATCTTCTATTTATTTTGGCCCACCATCTAGCTCGTTCATCTCTTTCTTGCTTTTGAAGCTTGACTTGACGGTCTTGTGAGTCTAGCCCACTGATTTTTGGCATACACTAATGAATAGATCGTCCCAATTGACCAAGATACGAAAACCGCCACTTATTAGCAGCTCCCAACAAATGCATCAACTATAGCAACCTAGAACGGGCCTGACACTAGCTATAGGCACTAGCCGAATCTCTCTGTACTCAAGAAACCACACCCTCTCAATCTCACAGTGCCAGGAGTGTATAAGGGACACACTACCCTAACCTAATGTGAATCTTGTGTTTGTTTTAAGTTGTAGCTCAACGATTAAACCCCACACTCCTTAGAGGGAGACATCTTGGTGTAGTACACCAACATGATATAACAAAAGGAGGCACCCCCGCGGTAGTTGAATACCGTGGCCCTAGTGCAGCTTTCCTACGCCTTGGGGATTGGACCCAAGAAGATACGCTGCTAACACAAATAATATAGACATAACAAGCTCCACTCTTGTTTTAAACAATCCAGGAGATAGATATTTTCACTTGACAGTTTTCCTAAAGAACCCAATGCCTAAACCTACAGTTTAGGTTCCTCACAAATCAGCGTTATCGTGCCGCTACGCACATACCGTGTAAAAAATCTAAATTGTGGCTTCCTTTTAGATTTAGAGAGCCAATGCTACTTTAGGCATTAGTATTGGTGTCCATGGTTCAAAATATTAGATTTTTTTGGACAAGTTTTTATCCAATTTTTGATATTCTAGATATTATCTCTTGTAAAAATCCATAAAACTATAGACACCTTCTAGATAAGGATGACATGTAAAAGAAAGCATGTAGCTTTTAGCCAATTTGAGAGGACTTTATGTAAAAAGAGAGATTGGCAAAATCGTGCGATGCACGATCACTGTTTTCAGGTAGTGAACATCACTCCGAAGTGGGAGATGAAGGAGTGATCTGGCTGAATTTTGGTCAGGTGTCTTGGTATGTAACCCCTCTTTCAGAGCTAATGGATGCATCAGATTGGCGATCTGAGGAGCATAGAGGAAGGTATTATTTTGTATATGCTTTTGTCTATTAGAGTTATATTTTCTCATAATACTAAAAGAAACTGACAGGCTTCATCTCTGTTAGTATTCTTCTTCATTTTCTATTTCTTTTTGGAAGTATTCTTCTATGTCTTTAATTTCTTTGAACCCCTTCTCTTCTGTCTACTCCTCTCCCTGAATCTACACCATGTTGTCTCTTATCTTCAAGAACTTGGCTTGAAACCTTCAACCCTTCTCTTATCTCTACCATCTCCGGAGTAAAAGCTCTTAAACCCCCATACATTCTTCTCTTGCCAAACCCCTGTGGTGACCTTCAGCCCTACACACTGCAACATTGATGAACTCGACGTGAAAGTTAGTGTAAGAGAACTCCAAGATGGGGGATTCTTCAAGAGATACTCTAGAACAATTGGTACGTATACTGCAGCAGACTCAACAACAACAAATCCAAATGCTACAACAACAACAACAAAGGAAAGACGAAGAGCGGATTGATTCCACAGCTATCAAGGACCTGGAGGAAGTTTGTAACGTGTCCCCTAGTATCATCCAGGACACGTCTTAGCAGTCCATCGGAAAGGATATCTAGAAAGCTCCGCCCGGCACTCCCATGGAATGTTACAGGTTTTGCGATCTAGTTCTTCCCGCGTCTGCCACGTAGCGGAAGTATCCTGGCCATTCCCACTTAGGATCGACTGGAATTAGGGTTTTTCTAATGGATCATTGGCTAACAGCAACTAGTGTCAGACCCGAGCGAACTACTTTACGTAGAAACGCCAGGTCGGAAGCGGATTCACACTGCACTTGGTTCAAGGAGAATGGGAAACGAGAGGGATGCAAAGCTCAACCTCTCTGCCATAAGGCATAGTCCCATTTCGTTCCCCTAAAACAACGCAAATCGGGTAAGACGTAACTCTAGGTCATCGTTCTCGTTATTCTTTTTGATGATGATGATCATTCGCTGTTCTTCAAGATTTTTGAGAAAAGTTCCCGGCTAACTGGGACCACCCAACCGTAGGACAGACCCATGGTCTATCCTCCGCACTTTCCTCAGTTTGTTTTAGTTATGTAATTATCTAACACATTAATTTGATATATAACAATCAGCTTCTTTAATTAGCCCTGTTAAGCACTGGTTCCTTCACGTAATCTTATCACGTGACATAGAAAAACAATATCAAGCAAGTTCTTTTTTAACATTTCATCATTTTATCTTTGAAATACAAGGAGTTTCGCTCGTAGGCTTGTCCATAATCCGCCCGAAGGCTATCCAGTAATCTCCAGGGATCACTATTCCAAGCTTCTGCCCGTCAACTAGTATGCGGGCCTCGAGATCCAATCCCGAGTCACGTTAGCCTCTTGTGCAGGACCCGGAAGGCAAGGGATTTACAGCCAGAGCCCCCCCGACACCCAAGCGTCCTCCTACTCCAAGTAGAGCTTAACGGAAAGACCTCTCGTGGCGGGTTCGGTCCACGTTCCCGACGAGGTCAACAACCCCCTTGGTTAGGGTCAGGTAGGCAGTCGGGGGTAACTGAAGTTGCCTCTCCCTTCAGGCCTTTAACCTGAAGTATGGGTACTTATTTAATTTGTAATTCATAATTCAAACAGAGCCCTAAAATCTCTAGCAAGCACAAACATTTCCATTAATCACCCCAGTTGTATGGCAAACTGCTAAGAAAGTGTTCTTTCCTTTTTGAGTGTATCAGCACTCGTTCCCAAGGTGTCTTGTAACTTGGCAAGATCTCTTATATTCCGGTGTAGGGCATACCCAACTTGGTTAACCCTAAGGTACCTTAGATATGCTAGTTTCTATTTTACAACTTTCCTTATTTAGAAGAATATCCAAAAATACGTCTTTTTGCAAGATAACTTGCGTAAGGATATGCCGTCCTTGATGAGGGTTTTTTTTTTCCTTTTTTCCTTGTGAATCAATCACAAAATGATTTCATACATGATGCGCAAGTCCTATGATGGAATAATCTGTTTAGATTCTTTAAGCTGACGTATGTCAGGCCTAGGGTTTCTTCATTTAAGAAGCTTAGGGACAAACCCTAGTTTCTTATCTTTATGAATTTATTGTCCCTACGGTAAGGAAAGTAGTCAAGTGTTTAGGGTATGAATGTTTCTATGTTTAGATTGGTTCGGTTATCTTTTGGAAGGTAATCTTAATCGTCTTGTCACAGTTTTACTATCCTTGTGACAATTAACTTTCCCAATCAATACAGTTTAATTTGGCATATAGCATAATGCCAAGGTGATACAAAGAGCGACAATACTCCTTGGGACAAAAAGGCCTAGCTGTGAAATTGGTGTATACACACTTTATTAGTCCCAAGTCCTCAAATAGCAAGGGAAAAGTGTTAATAGTGTGTCAGTCCCCTTTTACATTTTCTTTCCAAATGAGTTCGTATATCTAATTTTTATACTTGCTAATTCCTAACATTTAACTTCCGTTTTCTTTAAAGATGAACTCATGCCAAATAACAACAATTTCCTTGCTAGAATGTGCAACTAGCAAAGATAACTCCCTAGTAATTTGAGCATCGAAAGAAACCTTTCTTGAATTTAGCTATTTACCATGAATCGTTGCAAAAGGAATAAGACTAATGGTGCAAGATATAATTTCTACACTTTAGGAATATATTACTATAGTAAATTGTTAATCTTGCTTATAATTTTATAATGCATCATGCAATTTGAAGAAAGCTAAGTTGTATACATTGTCATTCATAAGCTAACTCCTTCGTTAAAATTAACTCGAACAAATATATCCTATCCTTAACAATTTTTCTTTGCATGATCGACTTAAAACCGAATTAACACCAAGAAGAAAAACCTGGCTTTGAGGTGAGATATCCACATGGATACCGGGAGATGACCCTCCCGTAGCTACACCTTGGACTTTCTTCGGCGGCATCGTAGTTCGAATGTGAGATAGCCTTTTCCTTTTTCTTCTTGGAATTCCACCGTCTTCTCCTTCCTTTTCTTTTACCTTTTTCCCACTCTTCCTCCTTCACTCCCTCTTTTCACTCCCTCTACTTCCCTCCCTATCTTTTATCTTACGGGATACCATACGAGGCCATGATGATGAATTGGATTTTTAGGATATGGGAGTGTGTGGACACCGGCTTGTTTGATAAAACTTAAGAACACAAAGCTCAACTAAGAGGACACTTGCACAAAAAGATCTAAAAAGTGAGTGAAGGAATTAATGCAAGAGAATGGAAATCCGCAAGGTAGCCTAAGGAGAAAGTAGGCCTATGGGTGTGACTTGAATAGTCTAAAGAGCCAAGAGGGGAAAAAAAAGAACAAGGGCTTAGGGGGGAAATTAAAACCGGGAGGGGAAACAAGGGGGCTTAGGGGGGGGGGGGGAAATTTAAACCTGGGGGGTCATAAAGACTTTGGGGGGATTAAAATCCGGAGGGGAAAAAGCAAGGCTTAGGGGGGGATTATACCAGGAGGGGGGGGGAAAGAAGGCCTTAAGGGGGGTTTAAAAACCTGGGAGGGGGGGGAACAAGGCCTTAAGGGGGATTTAAAATCCCGGGAGGGGGGGGAAACAAAGCCTTAAGGGGGGTTTAAAAACCCGGGAGGGGGGGGAACAAGGGGGTTTAAAGAAAAACATAAAGGGGGGGGGGGGGGGGGGGGGGGGGGGGGGGGGGGCGGGGGAGGGGGGGGAAGGGGGCTTAAAGATCTCCCCCTTAGAAGCTTCCAAGAAGCTTCTTGGAAGCTTCTGAATGTACGTGGCGTGACGGATCGTTGTGGATTGGTCGATGACGGCAGCGGCAGTCTCAGGGTGTAGGTAGCGCAACCTTCCGTCCTCCTCCCTCAGTTCGGTGATATGGCGGCACGGAAGGGTTATCTCCTTCGGCCTTTCTCACACGGCTCCCCCTTCCTTTTTCCATAGCGGCCCCCTCGATTAAATAATGGAGGGGAGGGGGGATCTTCCCTCCTTGCATGTAGACACGCATGTCCTCCCTCCCTCCAAAGGCTCCACCAAGGAGCTTAGTAGCTCCTTCTATTCCCCTCCCCCTCCAGCTTGTCAGTCGGCTAGAGGGATAAGGGGGGAATATTTTAAAAAAAATTCCATAAATCCCATTGATTTTGTTAATGCGGAATATTACATTCTCTCCCCCTTGGAGGAATCGAGATGTCCTCATCTCGCGATAAACTGGGGATATTGATGGTTGAGAGAGCTTTCATCTATCCAGGTGGCATCCTCTTCGGGATAATCTTTCCACTGGACAAGGCTTTCTTTCAAGGTTCTAGATCTTAACTGTCTTTCCCTAACATCTAAGATCCTTTCTGGCCTTAGTTCAAGGACTCCTTGACTAGCATTACAATTTGTTGGTCATCGAGTACATGATTAGGATTGGGTACATATTTTTTCAATAGGCTGATATGGAATACATTGTGAACCTTTAGGTTCTCAGGGAGTTGCAATCTATAAGCATTGGGTCCTAGGCATTTGAGGATTTTATACGGCCCACAATACCTTGGACTTAGCTTCTTGCATTCTCCTAGGGATAGAGAACTCTTTTTAGGGCGTACCCGAATGAAAACCATATCTCCTTCTTCGAAGACTCTTTCTTGACATTTCAAATCTGCATATGCCTTTTTTCTATCCTTGGCTGCTTGTATGTCTTGTCTTATTGACCTTATTTGATCATCCATATCCTCCAACATTTGTCTTGAAGCTTCAACTCTTAGGGTTGGATCAGAAAAGTTTAGGGGACTTCGACAATCATGACCATACAATGCTTGGAAAGGGGTCATTTGAATGCTCTGCTGGTAAGAGGCATTGTAGGCAAATTCAACTAATGGCAAGTATTGAATCCACCTCTTCGGCTCTCGACAGCAGTATGCCCTAAGCATATCCTCAATGATTGGATTTGCTCGCTCTGTTGGCCATCTGTTTGGGGATGGTAGGCGGTGCTAAAACAGAGTTGAGTCCCAATGGCTTCAAAGATAGCTCTCCAGAAGTGTGATGTGAAGAGAGAATCTCGATCACTAATTATTCTTTTAGGTAACCCATGTAGCTTGAATATCTCCTTGATAAACAATCTTGCAATGTCGGAGGCTTTATAGTTTGTCTTTATTGGAATCAGGTGTGCAACCTTGGTAAGCATGTCAACCACAACCATAATAGAATTGTATCCTCCTTGGACTTGGGGTAAGCCCACAACAAAATCCATACTGATGAATTCCCATTTCATTTGGGGAATATCAAGCGGTTGCAGTTTCCTTGGCATCATGACATGTTCGGCCTTGATACGTTGGCAAGACAAACACTCAGTGACATACTTGAGAATGTCACCTTTAAGCCTCTCCCAATGGTAGCTCTTCCTAACTGCATTAAGAGTTTTTGCATAGCCAGGATGTCCTGCGAAAGGAGAATCATGAGCTTCCCATAATATCTTCTGCTTAAGTGACTGGCTTGCTGGTATACACAGCCTTGTTCTGTAGTAGACAAGTCCCTTATCAATGGAAAATTCGTGATACTTAGCTTGCAACTTCTAATTCTGCTCCTTGGTATATATTTCTTTTATCATTGTTTGGTAGGCCAAATCATGGCATGCTTCCTCTCTAGCTAGTTCAAGTATAGGGTTGTTTGGCATAGATACCTTTGTAGCTAGAGATCTGGCCGTTGATGGATTTTGCAAGATTAGGGAATTTAGGAATGCCTTGCGACTAAGTGCATCGGCAACTACATTCTCTTTCCCTGGTCGGTACTTGATTTCAAAATCATATTCCTCCAATACTTCAATCCACCGACGTTTTCTCATGTTGAGCTCGTTCTGGGTAAAAATCCATTTGAGACTCTTATGATCGGTTACTAGAGTAAACTTGTTACCCAACAGGTAGTGTCTCCAACGCTTTAGAGCATGGATGAGAGCTAGTAATTCCAGATCATGCGTGGCATAATTCTTTTCATGACTCTTCAATTTCCTTGAAGAGTATGCTACTGGATGACCTTCCTGCATAAGTACACACCCCAAGGCAAGAATGCTAGCATTAGTTACTACCTCGAACTCCTTATTGAGGTCAGGAAGTTTTAGAATAGGTGCTAATACCAAATGTTGCTTCAATTTGTCGAAGCTATTTTGTTCGGAAGTTGACCATGTAATGGAAGTCTGCTTCTTTAGTAAGTCTGTAAGAGGTGTTGCAATCAAAGCATTGATAAAGACCCTATACCATCCTGTCAAGCCAAGAAAGCTACGTAATTCTTTGACAGATACTGGTATTGGCCATTGAAGCACATCTCTGACTTTGGCTGGGTCTACTGATATTCCTTCCGATGATACTATGAATCCCATATATTCAATCTGACGCTTGAAGAATGCACACTTCTTCATTTTTGCATACAACTTATGGGACCTCATTGTCTCAAGGACAATACGAAGTTGAGGTTCATGATCTTCTTCCTGTTTAGAATAGACTAAAGTGTCATCGAAGAATACAAGCACGAAATCATCAAGATATGGTCTAAAAATATCCAACATTAATCTATTGAAGGTGGCAGGTGCATTTGTAAGCCCGAATGACATAACCAAGAACTCAAAGTGCCCATATCTTGTATTGAAGGCCGTCTTTGGAATATCTTCTTCATTGATCCTTATCTGATAGTAACCTGACTTGAGATCAATCGTGGAGAAGATCTTTCCACCTTGAAGACGATCAAGAAGCTCATCTATTCTAGGAATAGGATACTTGTTCTTGACTGTTGATTGATTCAACCCTCGGTAATCAATACATAGTCGAAGTGTCCCATCTTTCTTTTTCTGGAATAGTACTGGAGCTCCCCATGGTGAATTGCTAGGCTGGATGTAACCCTGATCCAACAATTGCTTGAGCTGTTCCTTCAACTCAATTGCTTCTGGTATGGACATTCTATAAGGTCTCTTTGCAATTGGTGCAACTCCAGGCACTAGCCTAATTTCATGATCTACTTCTCTTGGAGGCGGAAGTTCAATCAATTCCTCAGGGAATACGTCAGCGTATTCCTTTAGCCAAGAAGGTCCTTCATGAGACTCTTGCTTTTGATCTAACTTGTTGAGTTTGATCAGGTAAACGGGTAATCCTTTTCTGACTCCTTTTATGATCCGAGAGACTTTAGCTAATTGGATTCTTGGCACTCCTGCCTCTCCTTGAGTTGTGACAAATTCCCTTTCAGATTTTCGAAAGGAAACTTGACCCTTTCCACAATGAATGTGGGCGTCATTAGGCTTAAGCCAATCCATCCCGAGTAGACACTCATGGATACCTAAATTCATGACTCTGAATTTGACTAAAGTCTTCTTTCCTCCCAGAAAGAATTCCACCTTAGCAGTTTGCCTAGTACAAGTTACCTCGCGACCGTTTGCCAATTCCACAAGCAAGGTAGGTGCTTCTACTGTGGCTATTCCTAATCTTTTTGCACATGCTGGTGAGATAAAGGAATGTGTACTGCCACAATCAATCAAGGTTTTGAAACCTTTACCTTGATAGTCTGACGGTCTTTGAATCACTGAGAACTGGCGATTTGGCCCTTTCTTGTGTAAAGCGGCATGGATTGTCGCTCTTTCGAATTCTGCTTCCATAGTCGGATCTTCCTCTTCTTCTTCTTCGCATCTTTGCCTATTGGTAATGCAAGCAGTTCTTCCTCTTCTAGGGGTGGCGGCTCCTTGACCGCGGCTTGCACCTTGGAAAGGCGTTTGACGATGTCCCCCGCTGAGCTTGGGACATTGCCTCTTGAAGTGACCGGGTTCGTTGCAGTGGAAACATCAGAGGTTTCGGCCATTACTTTGAGTAGGAACAAAGTTGTTGACGTTATTTGTCCTTGCTTTCTTCCTTTGTCCCTGATTGTGACCTTGAACTCTCTTCACTTGAGGTCTGAATGCTCCTTTGTTCGGGTCACTATAGGACCAAGTTTTATTACCCCTTGGTCTAGCTTGCACCTCCTGAATTATAGGTGCCACTCGAATGAGTGCATCCTGAAGATCGGATGGACGCATAGATTCGAGACGGGTATTTACGGGTGGATTTAAGCCTGCGCAAAATTTGGACACCTGCTGCATCATGTCCATCTGTGGCGCATACTTTAAAAGTGAGACGAATTTAGAGTAGTATGCATCCAGAGTGAGTCCTAGCTGTTTTAGCTCGTAGAACTCATTCATTTTCTGTGTACGATATGCAAGTGGCAAATATCTCCCCTGCACGGCTTTCTTTAACTTCTCCCAGGTAATGGACCCCTCTGAAGTCCCTTGATCCTTCCACCATTGTTTCCACCAAAGTCTAGCTTCGCCGCGGTGAGTTTTAACTTGGCGAGCATGGCCTGATTAGTAGGTGCAGTACCAGCTGCTTCAAAGTAATCCTCCATAGATTCAATCCATATTTCAGCATCAGACTGGAGGAATCTGCCTCTCTCGTCAAACTTGGGTGGCTTTATCTATTTGAGGAGGAACTTCTTCTCCTGGGTCACAGCAGTACTTGATGTAGGGGGCGAATTTGGAACCTGTACCTGAGGTTGTGCCTGGATAAAAGTTTTCTTAACGTTATTATATGATAATTGATGTTAGCTTATCTTTAGTTCGTAAATCATGAAGCTACTTAACTTTTTAACAACTCTGATGCACAGCCAGATATTGATAAAAGAAGTGTTTATTTATATTTACATGGGCGTAGCCTTATACAACGTCTCGTGTGATGATAATCCAATCATTACATTCAGTTTGGGGAGAACAACGTTGTATTGCATTTGTCTACAGGAACTGTGTAATAGTAGGGTTTTGGGTCATGGATCTTTAGGAATCGATAATTCATTGGAAGTTCGGGATACCATTTTCGTTGGAATCCATACTTCTCATGACGGCCCAACACTTTAATCCTGTCGGCTGGGATTACATGGGTTACTTCCTCATATACATATGAGTTCATTACAACCCTCCGACCTTGAATATGTAAAGTCGAATTTACGTGAGCTTCCACAAAAATGAACAGCTTCACGACTTTCAAGTCTTCCAACCACTTGATCCTCTTTAGGTTGGTCTGTAGATAAGCAAACCGGTGGGCGGCTATGTAGTAGATTCTTGAAGACCCTGTCCATCTTCGTTCTATGTAAAAAGATGATGGATTATAAATCTGCTCCAGGATGTTCATCATTCCAATTCTTTGTCTATAAAGCGGAGAATGCATTGTAGTCATAAACATGACCCGAAACACCAAAAACTTGTTCCACGCTTCATAGTTCTGCAAGATAGCATTGAAGATGAGGAAATGTTTGGATAACAACAATTTATTTCATTTTATTGAGATCTCATAAAAACAATTCCGTTCATGGTCGGCTCTGATACCAACTGTAACGTGTCCCCTAGTATCATCCAGGACACGTCTTAACAGTCCATCGGAAAGGATATCTAGAAAGCTCCGCCTGGCACTCCCATGGAATGTTACGGGTTTTGCGATCTAGTTCTTCCTGCGTCTGCCACGTAGCGGAAGTATCTTGGCCGTTCCCACTTAGGATCGACCGGAATTAGGGTTTTCCTAATGGATCATTGGCTAACAGCAACTAGCGTCAGACCCGAGCAAACTACTTTACGCAGAAATGCCAGGTCCGAAGCGGATTCACACTGCACTTGGTTCAAGGAGAATGGGAAACGAGAGGGATGCAAAGCTCAACCTCTCTGCCATAAGGCATAGTCCCATTCCGTTCCCCTAAAACAACGTAAATCGGGTAAGACGTAACTCTAGGTCATCGTTCTCGTTATTCTTTTTGATGATGATGATCATTCCGCTTTTCTTCGAGATTTTTGAGAAAAGTTCCCGGCTAACTGGGACCACCCAACCGTAGGACGGACCCATGGTCTATCCTTCGCACTTTCCTCGGTTTCTTTTAGTTATGTAATTATCTAACACATTAATTTGACATATAACAATCAGCTTTTAAATTAGCCCTGTTAAGCACTGGTTCCTTCACGTAATCTTATCACGTGACATAGAAAAACAATATCAAGCAAGTTCTTTTTTAACATTTCATCATTTTATCTTTGAAATACAAGGAGTTTCGCCCGTAGGCTTGTCCATAATCCGCCCGAAGGCTATCTAGTAATCTCCAGGGATCACTATTCCAAGCTTCCGCCCGCGTTAACTAGTATGCGGGCCTCGAGATCCAATCTCGAGTCACGTTAGCCTCTTGTGCAGGACCCGGAAGGCGAGGGAATTACGGCCAGAGCCCCCGTGGCACCCAAGCGTCCTCCTACTCCAAGTAGAACTTAACGGAAAGACCTCTCACAGTGGGTTCGGTTCACGTTCCCGGCACGGTCAACAACCCCCTTGGTTAGGGTCAGGCAAGCAGTCGGGGGTAACTGAAGGTGCCTCTCCCTTCAGGCCTTTAACTTGAAGTATAGGTACTTATTTAATTTGTAATTCATAACTCAAACAGAGCCCTAAAATCTCTAGCAAGCACAAACATTTCCATTAATCACCCCAGTTGTATGGCAAACTGCTAAGGAAGTGTTCTTTCCTTTTTGAGTGTATCAGCACTCGTTCCCAAGGTGTCTTGTAACTTGGCAAGATCTCTTATATTCCGGTGTAGGGCATACCCAACTTGGTTAACCCTAAGGTACCTTAGATATGCTAGTTTCTATTTTACAACTTTCCTTATTTAGAAGGATATCCAAAAATACGTCTTTTTGCAAGATAACTTGCGTAAGGATCTGCCGTCCTTGATGAGGGTTTTTTTTTTCCTTTTTTCCTTGTGAATCAATCACAAAATGATTTCATACATGATGCGCAAGTCCTGTGATGGAATAATCTGTTTAGATTCTTTAAGCTGACGTATGTCAGGCCTAGGGTTTCTTCATTTAAGAAGCTTAGGGACAAACCCTAGTTTCTTATCTTTATGAATTTATTGTCCCTACGGTAAGGAAAGTAGTCAAGTGTTTAGGGTATGAATGTTTCTATGTTTAGATTGGTTCGGTTATCTTTTGGAAGGTAATCTTAATCGTCTTGTCACGGTTTTACTATCCTTGTGACAATTAACTTTCCCAATCAATACAGTTTAATTTGGCATATAGCATAATGCCAAGGTGATACAAAGAGCGACAATACTCCTTGGGACAAAAAGGTCTAGCTGTGAAATTGGTGTATACACACTTTATTAGTCCCAAGTCCTCAAATAGCAAGGGAAAAGTGTTAATAGTGTGTCAGTCCCCTTTTACATTTTCTTTCCAAATGAGTTCGTATATCTAATTTTTATACTTGCTAATTCCTAACATTTAACTTCCGTTTTCTTTAAAGATGAACTCATGCCAAATAACAACAATTTCCTTGCTAGAATGTGCAACTAGCAAAGATAACTCCCTAGTAATTTGAGCATCGAAAGAAACCTTTCTTGAATTTAGCTATTTACCATGAATCGTTGCGAAAGGAATAAGACTAATGGTGCAAGATATAATTTCTACACTTTAGGAATATATTACTATAGTAAATTGTTAATCTTGCTTATAATTTTATAATGCATGATGCAATTTGAAGAAAGCTAAGTTGTATACATTGTCATTCATAAGCTAACTCCTTCGTTAAAATTAACTCGAACAAATATATCCTATCCTTAACAATTTTTCTTTGCATGATCGACTTAAAACTGAATTAACACCAGGAAGAAAAACCTAGCTTTGAGGTGAGATATCCACATGGATACTGGGAAATGACCCTCCCGCAGCTACACCTTGGACTTTCTTCGGCGGCATCGTAGTTCGAATGTGAGATAGCCTTTTCCTTTTTCTTCTTGGAATTCCACCGTCTTCTCCTTCCTTTTCTTTTACCTTTTTCCCACTCTTCCTCCTTCACTCCCTCTTTTCACTCCCTCTACTTCCCTCCCTATCTTTTATCTTACGGGATACCATACGAGGCCATGATGATGAATTGGATTTTTAGGATATGGGAGTGTGTGGACACCGGCTTGTTTGATAAAACTTAAGAACACAAAGCTCAACTAAGAGGACACTTGCACAAAAAGATCTAAAAAGTGAGTGAAGGAATTAATGCAAGAGAATGGAAATCCGCAAGGTAGCCTAAGGAGAAAGTAGGCCTATGGGTGTGACTTGAATAGTCTAAAGAGCCAAGAGGGGAAAAAAAAGAACAAGGGCTTAGGGGGGAAATTAAAACCGGGAGGGGAAACAAGGGGGCTTAGGGGGGGGAAAATTTAAACCTGGGGGGTAATAAGGACTTTGGGGGGATTAAAATCCGGAGGGGAAAAAACAAGGCTTAGGGGGGGGGATTATACCGGGAGGGAGGGGGAAAACAAGGCCTTAAGGGGGGTTTAAAAACCCGGGAGGGGGGAACAAGGCCTTAAGGGGGATTTAAAATCCCGGGGGGGGGGGGGGGAACAAGGGGGTTTAAAGAAAAACATAAGGGGGGGGAAAGGGGGCTTAAAGATCTCCCCCTTAGAAGCTTCCAAGAAGCTTCTTGGAAGCTTCTGAATGTACGTGGCGTGACGGCTCGTTGTGGATTGGTCGACGACGGCAGCGGCAGTCTCAGGGTGTAGGTGGCGCAACCTTCCGTCCTCCTCCCTCAGTTCGGTGATATGGCGGCACAGAAGGGTTATCTCCTTCGGCCTTTCTCACACAGCTCCCCCTTCCTTTTTCCACAGCGGCCCCCTCGATTAAATAATGGAGGGGAGGGGGGATCTTCCCTCCTTGCGTGTAGACATGCATGTCCTCCCTCCCTCCAAAGGCTCCACCAAGGAGCTTAGTAGCTCCTTCTATTCTCCTCCCCCTCCAGCTCGTCAGTAGGCTAGAGGGATAAGGGGGGAATATTTTAAAAAAAATTCGATAAATCCCATTGATTTTGTTAACGCGGAATATTACAAAGTTGGACAGGAATTAAAACAATTTAATGGTCAAAATGTCTCTGTTTTTATTCACTTGTGTGTTGAAAAAAATGCTCTTCTTTGGTGTACCACAACATGCATGGAGTCATTATTTTGCCACACTAGCCAAGTATGGTCTTCAAGAAAGAATCCATGGTCTTTTTCAGCAAGATGCGGATTGGGCTGCATTCAAAAAAGCCCTACACGAAAAATTCTTCTTAGAAAACTCTAGCCTAATGACGAAGAAAAGTTTCACTGATTGGATTGAGAAACCCAACAAAGGTTTAGCTGCAACCGCTTTATACCATGAGTTTGAAAGTAAATGTGGACAATTTGATGCTGAAGACCAACAAAGTATGGACGATCAGAAGATTAAATTATTCCTTCAGGCTGTAGATCCCATTCTGCAAGAGAAGCTTGTTGATCGCCTAGAAGATGCTACCTCTGAATCAGGAGTCAAGATTGCATGGATAGATGTTACTAATGCAATTAACATGATTGCTTGAAGAGAGTGGATGCGACTAAGATTGGGCTCTACTTCAACCTCAACAACTCCATTGATGGAGCTTCTTCCACCTTCAAAATCCCCTATTCCTTTGACTAATTAACCAACTTCTTCTTCTTCTGTTCCTTCTAAAAATGATGTCATGGATGAACTCATTAAAAGCATGTGTGACTTCATCTGAATCTTACAGAAATTAGTTCTAAGGTGGAGAAGCTAGATGTCAAAGTTGAAGAACGAGGATGTTCATCAACTCAAAGACCCATGAGAGAAGGCTTTAAGAGGCATTGTATTTGGTGGGACAACTAACAACATGACAAGAGGGAGTGTTCTGGCTTCCGTGAGGCTGAAGCACAAAAGCTCGTCTTTTGGAAAGACAGAAAAAATCATGCAGTTGAAACTGGTCTTCCACTAGAGCCGAACTTTGGCAATGGTAAAATGAAGAAAAGATTAGAAGATTTAGCTCTAAAGAATGTCTATGTAGCAATTGATGCAGCTATCTATGGGCTGCAAATTGAGCCAACTAAATCAAGTTTAAAAGAATGTAAAGCTAATGTGCAATCTAAAGTATGGATGCAAGCATTAGATCAAATGGAACGTGGTAAAGCAGACAAAGAAGATTTGACTAACACCAGTCTGTGCATTCGAGGATTCGCACAAACTCCACTCTCTCATAATTCAGCATTCCAGGAGATCTTGATTTGTCTCACAAAACTTTCCCCAACAGAAGCGCCCATCTAACCGACGACTTAGGTTTCCTATCCTCTCAGTGTTGGTCAAAGTTTATTAATCAATTTCAATGCATTCTAGGAGATACCACATGACATGCTTGATGCAAGGTGTATGACGATTATGCACAACCATTTTATGATTTAAAAAAACCAACCATGTGAGGTGCGGAAAACAGCCCTTTCATGAATTTTAACTAAGCATTACGTACTGCACTGTTTTAGAGACTAGCACCGAAACTTCCATGCTACTAGTCACCTATATTTAATTATGGAATGACCCCTAAATGCTATGCACAAAGAGGAAAGTCAAAATTTGTATCTTTTCAGCTTTTAGATCGTCGCACAAACTTCCTCCTCCCCCTCACCGTTTAGGAGTTGCTGCGTTGCATAGGTGTAAATGGTTGTTTTGTATCATTTTTATATGTAAAAAATAATAAATGCATACTATAACACAAAGGACGAGTCCAATCTGAGGCTTGACCTCATGCTTTGACCTCGTCAAACATTCACGCACATAAATCTTATTTTTCCATATGTTTTGACCGCGAAAACCCCAATTTCTTCTATTTTTCACTATTTTTTCTTCATGAAAAGTAGTTATTTTTTATTTATTTGTATTGGCTTATTAATTTGATTGAAACTTAACATTTTCTCTGAGTTTATTCCATTTTCACTCATTTTTCCTAACTCAAAATCGAAAAAACCACTCATTTCCATTGAAAAATGCCATTTTGCGGGTTCTAAGAAATTAATAACGGCTCTAAATCATTACAGGTTCTGCATTTTTGTAGTTATAGCCCTCAAACATGATGTAAACAAGGTTTAAACAAAAATTCATCACATACGAACAACATTTGGACCATGAAACAACAAAAACAAGCAAATTTCTTCATTAAATTGGAGCATATTGCGTGTCTTGCGTGTTGCGGGTTTTTTAATAATTATTCTGGGTAGCCCACGGACTGATTAACAACCATTCTTCAGTGCTAAACCTCTTTCCTTAGCCTCCTCTTCATCTTGAAGCAATCCTGTCATAGCCAGATAAGCATCCTTCAGCCCCTCTTCTTTTTGATTTCTTGCATATGAATTGCGTCTATGCAGGAGAGGAAGGGAGGAGAGAGAAAGACTAAAAACCAGTTTCTTCAATTCTCCACCATATTCTCCAAGATTGGAGCCATCATATTTCTCTTAGGGGGAGTAGATCAACAGTCTTCCCTTCTCTCTCTTCATCCCCCATCCTCTAGGGGGCGTCAATTGTGGATTTGAGGGGGTGCCAAAAAAATTTGCCCCCCCCCCTTGTCATATGCAAAAAATGTTTTCTCCTCCATTATTAGCTTAAGCTTTAAACTTTTTGAAAAAAAAACTAGTTCTAGCTTATTGGTTTCACACTATTGCAAGTGGTTTCCTCGCTTTTGGAGTGGCAAACGACATCAGATTCGAGATCCGTCTGGACGGGTGGCTTCGTGTTATCGAAATCTAAAAATTTGGGCTCCTCGCCCTCTTCTCAACTTCTAGATCCAGTAGCCTCTTTACAACCCCGAACCTTGTGGGGATTAAATGGGGAATCAAACGACCTCGGAATTGAGATCTGAGACTTGCATTGGATTCCAAACATTGTTTTTCATCTAGGAAAACTCCAGCTTGGCCATCCGCCATCATTTGATTTTCCATGAAAAGTAGCACTAGTGCTTTAGGGACTTGCCGCTTAAAGTCATACTAATTGCCACCGCCGCCTTCAAGGAAGTCTATTTTTCCCCTGATATGGTAATTTTTGGCTATTTTTAAGCACTTCTCGACATTAAAAATCATATATCATTGGCTACCACGGGATAGGGTGACTCAGCTCATCGAATTCCACGAAGAGATCTGCACATAAACAACAAAAAGGAGTATCAAGCTTATACAAAAAATACACAACACAACACATCATAGCTCATACCCTACCCCCTGACAAAACCAAGGCATGAAATCCACGAGGAGTAGGCCCAACATAATCTTGATAGAAGGCCCGAAGCTAGTCACTAACCAACTGCTGCAACACAACCAAGCTAAAAAGAACTATCAAAGAGGTTGCCCTAAGTGGTGGTTTGACTTACCTTCTTGACTAAGAACAACTCAACTAGGAGCTCCTACTAGGCGAGGACTCCTATAGCCAAATCAAGAAATATTTTCTTTTTTAGCATAGTTTTTCCCTTTTAGCGTCTGATTGTCCATATTCGGGCATGTAAAAAGGAGGGAGCTGAGCGTAGTGACCCTAGGAGAACAGGGCATCAGCCTCACGTCCTGTTTCAATATCCAAAAACCTACCAAGCCCTCGCGAGGTGCCACTTAATTTTTTTCTAACGCTCATTTTTATGTTTGCTCCAACCTTCTTTTATTTTTCTTTGTGTTTATGGCAAGATGTCACCCCAAGAAAGGGCAAGGTATCGGCCCCAAGTCTAACTCATCCCCAAGAAACTACCAAGCCTTCAGAAGGCTATAGACACTGCACTAGAAAATTTTCTTTTCTTTTCCTATTTTTATAGGGGTTAGAATCCCTTTTTACACACCTTTGTATATATATATTGTCTTTGAGATATTCAGGGTTATTTTTTCTTTTTAGCATCATTAGTTTTTTTTGGCAGGCTCCTCTAACTGCCTCACAATTAAGCAAGAACTCCTAGAATGGCTGCCTAGCTGGCTGGCAGAACATGGTCACTAGAACTGCCTTCTAAAATAGGTCTTTCAATGCCTGGCAATGTCTTTACAGAAGCCAACAACTACTCAGACCTCCCTCAAATATACCTAACCTAAACATGGGACTTCATGCCTTGATTGCCGGTCCCCAACAAGAAAGAAAACCCTCACCTGCACATATATCATTAATTGTTTAAGGGAAAAACTCAAAAAGGGGATGAAACCGCCTGGAATGGCCATAAGAAGCTCCTTTGCAGCAAAGCCTCCCTCCAACGACTTCATCAACCTGTATGGCGCAATCACTAAAACAACAAAGCATTAAATGTACCTGAACCAAACAGATATGGGGCCCTCTTTGCCTAAAGAAATAGTACATTTCACTGCAAACTAACTGGCCCTCTTGACCTAAAGAGATAGATTATTAAAACTTGAAAACAAAGGACCCTCTTGGCCTAAAGAAATTATACATTAACTACTTTAAGCTACTGGCCCTCTTGGCCTAATGGAATCAAACAAAACAGCTCATAGAGATCCCTCCTTGGAAGAAAGAAGATATATGCAAATATGATCCATTCCAAGGGGAAAAATAGGGCTCTTAGCCCTAAACTAAATGCATCAAATTATGGCCCATACCTCTTGCATATGTAGCAAGAGGCATACGCATAACATGTCTTCTGATCAACCTATGGGTCCAAGATAATAGTGGTAGATGGGTCTCGGCTACTCTTTGCATTACCCATATCAACCATCGCCTGCCATATAACGCGTGGTCTGATAACATCCCCCACAAGTGACTAGGTTTTGTCTCGGTATCAATAGCAACATCCAAACTAGGACCGCAGTTGAAAAAGAGGTCCTCTTCATAAGCAAAATTAGCTAAGGAATCCGCAAACTGATTCCAATAACGTGGAATGAGCTGAAGAGATATGCTCTCAAATTCATCAAGTAGGATTATAGCAGTTCGATGATACATACGAAGGAGAGGATTTCGGACTGTGTATGTCCCATTGAGTTGATTTAAGATTAGCTAGTCCCCTTTTATTAACAACCACCTAGTACCACCTTTCTTAGCAATATTCAATCCCATAATCAGAGCTTTATACTCGGTCAAGTTGTTAGTAAATCCTACCCCGATATAAGTAGCTAATTTCATTGTAACTCTACGTCCAGGATCTTGGATAACTACTCCAACACTTCCTTTTCTATTAGGGCCCCTGGATGCTCCATCAAAATATAATGTATATGTCCATAATGGGTTTACACAACCAACCATCAAGAACTCCCCTATTTGTAATTATGATAGTCAAAGTTTAACATATGTAGAGGATGAACCGACGACTCCATCGCACCTTCTTCATTAAACTCAATAGAGATGCTTATGAAGATTTGTAAGCAATGATGGATCGTGCAACCATTTCATCCGACGTTTAGCTACCTCCTGGTGCAACAAACTCTGCAATTTGAGCTCGTCTAAGTGGGCTATACTTGTAAACCTCTCAATAGGGCATCTTGATTGCAAATCTAATGGTCGAAAACTCAATTTCTAAGGGCAAAACACACTTCTCCCCATAAACTAATTTGAATGGGGTGTGGCGAGTGGCTCGTTTGAACGTCGTATCATATGCCCAAACCGCCACATATAATTTTGTATCCCAGTCCCGCTTCTTTTCGGAGACTATCTTGAAGAGGATACCCATAAGCTGCTTAATGGTACTCTCGGCTTGTCCATTTGATGGCAGATTATAGGGGGTCATCTTGTTATGCTTGATTTTCCAAGCTTCAGTTAGACTTTTAATCACTTTATTTAAAAAGTGAGTTCCATGGTTCGATACTATTTCTTTTGGTGGACCAAATCGAGAGATGATTTGCTCAAGTAGGAAACTGACAGTCGCTTTTGCATTGTCCTGCCTCGTCGCCCGTGCTTCTGACCATTTTGTAAAATAATCAGTTGCTACTATGATGTACCTCATCTGAGTAGTAGACGATGGGGTGATAGGACCCACAAAGTCAATGCCCCACTTCTCAAATGGAAGGATAGCCATGATAGGCGTAAGTGGGAATTTCCTATTCTCTCTGCTATCATACCTTTGATAGGTATCACATCTCTTAACGTACTCAAAGAAATCTTGGAAGATGGACGGCCACCAATATCCAACTCTTAAAGCTTTCTATGCCGTTAACCGCCCAGCAAAGTATCCTCCACAAGCGAAGTCATGGCACTCTTCCAAAATAAAGAGAACCTCGTTAGGCATCACACATCGGCGATAGAAATCATCAACACCCTGCCGATATAATGTGCCTACGATCAAGGAAAATTTAAATTCCTATTGTTTAATCTTCCTCTTCTCCGATTTTGATAAAGAAGCTCCAGTCTCTCCCGTAGAAAGATAGTGCGTTATAGCAGCATAACAAGAGGGAATAGATGCCGTATCAATCTTGAACAAAGTTTCCATGTCACTTCCTTCAACCACGACCTCTTTTGGCTCTCTGAAATCCACAAAACACTCTAGAATGCCCTGAAGCTTCGGCAGCTTGCTCTTAATCTCATAACCAAATTCCTGCAAAGTGATTAACCACTTTGCTAAATAGTGAGGTGGCTGTAACTTATTCAACAACAATCGAAGACCTTCCGCCTTCATATAAAAAACCACCCTCTCATAAAGAATATAGTGCCTGAATTTTTTGGTCGCAAATACCATCGCAAGGCTCAACTTCTCCATATAGGTGTAATTAATTTCCGATATGCCTAAATTTTGACTAGTAAAAGCTATTGGATGATACCACTTTTCCTCTGAAATTTGAGCTAAACAACAGCTAATACTATACATGGTTGCTGCTGAAAATATATAGAACATTTTGCCCCTTTTTAGTGCTTTTAAAATAGGTGCTTTGGCAAGCTCCTACTTCACATCCTCAAAAGATACTTTGCAAGCATCACTCCATGTAAACTGACAGTTAAAGGACACTAGGTTTGTCAACGACAACGTTCTTTCTACCAAGGCATTGATAAACCTCCAATAATACCCTATTGATGATAGAAAGCTATGCACTTCCTTTGGAGTAGGTGGCAGACTCATGGTGACTATGACCTTGATCTTTTCAGGATCAGTCGCAATTTCTACGGAATTGACCACATGGCCTAACAAGAGCCCATAAGGGACTCCAAAGATGTACTTCCGTGGGTTAATAGCTATGCAAAATTTTCTGCAACGCTCAAAACACTTCCGCAAAATGATCAACTGTCTATCCCTTACGGTGGCTACCCCCAGATCGTCGATGAATACTTTTAGCTCCTCTGGGGAGATGTCACCAAAGGTCTTATTGGCTATGCGTTGCCATGAACCAGGTGCATTACACAACCCAAATGCCATCACATGGTACGCAAAGGCTAGGTAACGAAGAGTGTAATAAGCGTTGTTTTTAGCTTGTATTGCTCAACGATCGCCATTTGGTTATACCCTACAAGGCAGTCCATAAACGAATAGATTTCCCTACCCACTAGTTGATCCAAAATTTGGTCAATAAATGGCAACGGGTAGTAATCTTTAACAGTTTGCTTATTCAGCTCTGTAAAGTCTACACAAAGACGGATTTGACTATTCTTCTTCTTCCTGATCACAACTGGTGAGCACCATTTAGTATGCTGAATAGGGAAGATCAAACCCACTTTCCGCAACTTTTGTAGTTCCTCATACAACCCGTCCCTTAGTTCAAAAAGCATATGCCTTACTTTCACGTACAGGGCGGACATCTTCCTTTACAGGAATAGTATGCACAGTTAGACTCTGAGAAATACCCCGAAGTTCGTCATAGCTCTAAGCAAAGATATCATAGAACTCTCGAATTAAGGACACATAAACCTCTCTTTCTTCCAAATTGAGCATGGACGCTAATTTAATTGGCCACAAATCATTTAGTGTACCAAGATCCAGCTCAATAAAGTTCGCGTCTCTTATTCGATCATGAGGCTCTATTGACTCATTCAAGGTTATCTGATAAGTATCCTCTGTAGTGGACCCTTCCTTAAATACATCACTCGATAATGTCTCACTACCAGATGGATCATCCATTATTTCTAGTTCACTGGAGGATAGTGGAGCTCTCTCACTCTGAGAAGACTCAGGGTAAGCATCCACTATTACGAGATGGGCACCTTGAGCTAGAATCACTCGACTAGCAGGTATATCGACTTGACAGTCTATCGGTAGAATCCATGGCCTGCCTAGCAAAACTCGATAGCTAGGACGTCCTGCAAACCTTATCACCCTAAAGTCCAGATAGCATTCCATGCTCGCAACTGTAACGTGGACCTTAGTAATGCAGCCTTATGGTTGTCTTAGACTATCATCAGCCATCCTAAGAAATGTGGAGCCATCTTTTTGGATCTCTAGACCTAACCTATCCATCAAATCTGAACTTTTGATATTGACGAAGGATCCAGTTTCCATGATAGCATGCTTCACTAATATTCCATCCACATATGTTGGAACCCTAGGGCAATGCTTTTCAGAATGATCGAACCAATCTTCCCCCACTCTAGCTATGTCCAAAGGTTCTACTATGTACCCTATACGTAGGATTTTCTTAGATTCCTTGCATAATCCTAGAGAAAGTTTAATCAATTGTAGGAGATTCACGTCTGGTTTGACTTTGCAAAGGGAACTTGCTAGATCAAAGTCGTGGTAATTAGCCAAAGTTCTCTTCTCGTGCCAAACCATTCTCTCCTTTGGTCTTTCCATCAACTTTGGTGCCTCTTTTTTAGCCTTTACCTTCTTTCTTGGTAATCCTTTATCCTCCTCCGGATCAACTTTACTACCAACAGTTTGAACGGTCCACCTTCCTTATCAGGATTCAGGACTTACTTTTCCCTAACATCTTGCTTAGGGCTTCTCTCGACAGGTTTTACAGTTCCTTTGTCACCCTCTTTAGTCTTTTGACCTCTTGTTACAACTCGTAGATTAGAAGTTTCAGCATCATTGACACGTACAGCCTCAATAAGGCTGACTCCACTGCCATGAGGTAACTCCTCTACAACAGCCTTTCCTCTTTGCAATATTTACCTTGGTCCATCATTTTTCTAGAGATTATTTCCTTGTGTGCAATGGTTAACTGGACCTTCACTGGGACCTAGTTGTTTACTCCCTTGTTGGAGAGAACTGATCTTACTCCAATAGGTAGCAGCTAAGTGGCCAGGCTTCCCGCAAATATCACATTTGACATTTGGGCAATTCCTAGGGAAATGTTGGCCCCCACAACACTTACAGCTAAATCTTGAGGGGCCAACCTCTTCAGGGCGTCGGCTCCCTATCAAATTCTGTTGCTTCTTAAGAAAATTGACATCCACAGCTATTTGTCGATACTGTTTAGAGATCATATTCGTGTAGTGCTTCATCATGTTCTTAACTTCAACAAGGACATTAGAAGCACTCGACTCATAGCCACGATTGTCAGTCTGTCATCCCATGGGCCTAACCACTTGATTAGGAATTGGCTGCTGACCAACTAGGATATAATACTCCCTTTGCCACTCCTATTTAACATGCGGTTCCTTTGACTCCCATTGGTCAAGGCCAAATTATTACCATTCCAATTTATCCTTGTTGCATAAGCCTCTTGCAAGTGTGACTCTACTCCTGCTTGGGTAATGGCAGTGTCAATATCGGCCCAAGCAACATTGCTTAGCTGCACCTGTATATTAAAATCCAATCCATGTAGGAAGTATTGCAATTGTGCTGGAATGGAAATATAAGCGTTAAATTTGCAAAGAACTTGCTTTAGTTTCTTGGCATATGCATGGACATTCTCATTTGGCTCTTGGCATGTTACGTTCAGAACACGTAACCAATATTGTCCACCCTTCTCAGGGGCAAACTCCCTACGAAAAGTTGTAAAGAATTGGGCATTACTAGTTATGGTTCCGGCTTCTAGACCGTGATACCACACTGTCGCTCTTCCTTTAAATGTCATGTTGAAGAACATCATTAGGTGTCCTTCATCTTGGATTCGATAGTTGAACATGAGCATTTGAAACTCCTTAATGTGGAGTTCTCCATCTTCTTCTACTAACCTATGAAAAATGGGCAACGGTGCTCCTAATGCTGGTAAATCCGGTGTACCTGCTGGAATTGCGATAGGTTATGCCATGGCTACAACCGAATTGACAACAAGAGTTTGTGTAGGCAACACTACACCCCCACTTTTTGTGGGTTGATCAACTAGAAATAAGGAAGTACCAAGACTTCCACTTGCACTCAAAGAGCTACTCGTAACGCCTAGGTTACTGGAACCACTGCCACTTATGCATAACGGGCTGCTCCTTTGAGGAGAACAGTGTCTTACAATCTCCAACCGTCGTCTAGCCCTCTCAGCACGTTTTGCTTTTTGTATTTCAACTTGACGGTCCTTGCCAGAGGACATAAACCAACTATTTGGTCCCTAAAAACCCTAGATTCAAGAACCACCACTTGTTGGCGGCTCCCAGAAAATGCACCATTGATGGGACCTAAAATGGGCAGGCACTGGCTATGGCACTAGCTGGACCTCATGCATATGACAGACAACCCCACCATGCGGCCTCGTGGACCAGGAGCGTCTAAAACTCACTTTGCACTAAATGCTTCTAGTGATTTTGCGTTTGTATCCAATATATGTAGTCCAACGTTCACCTTCCCTTCTCCTCAGAGGGAGATCCCATAACATATATGCATAATGCATCGTAATACACACATAGGGAAGCACCTCTTGACTGATTGTCGTGGCTCCACTGCGACTCTCCTACACCTCGGGGATTGGCCCCAAGATGTGTCACTAGCACATATAACATTCTCACAAACTCCACTCTTTCATAATTCAACATTCCAGGAGATTTTAATTTGCCTCACAAAACTTTCCCCAATGGAAGCGCTTGTCTAACCGACGACTTAGGTTTCTTATCCTCTCAACGTTGGTCAAAGTTTATCAATCAATTTCAATGCATTCGAGGAGATACCACATGACATGCTTGATGCAAGATGTATGACGATTATGCACAACCATTTTATGATTTTAAAAAAGCAGCCATGCGAGGTGTGAAAAACAGTCTTTCATGAATTTTAACTAAGCATTATGTGCTGTGCTGCTTTAGGGACTAGCACTGAAACTTCCATGCTACTAGTTGCCTATATTTAATTATGGAATGACCCCTAAATGCTATGCACAAAGAGGAAAATTAGAATTTGTATCTTTTCAGCAATTAGATCGTCGCACAAACTTCCTCCCCCCCCCCACCGTTTAGGTGTTGTTGTGTTGCATAGGTGTAAATGGTTGTTTTGTGTCATTTTTATATGTAAAAAATAATAAACACATACTATAAAACAAAGGATGAGGCCAAACTGAGGTTTGGCCTCATGCTCTAACCTCATCAAACATTCACACACATAAATCTTATTTTTCCATATTTTTTTAGCGCGAAAACCCCAATTTTCTCTATTTTTTACTATTTTTTCCTATTTATTCTTCATGAAAATAGGTATTTTCTGATTTATTTCTGTTTTATTATTAATTTGATTGAAACTTAACATTTTCTCTGAGTTTATTCTATTTCCACTCCTTTTCCCTAACTCAAAATCCAAAAAGCTCCCATTTCCATTGAAAAATGTCATTTTGCGGGTTTTAAGAAATTAATAACAGCTCTAAATCATTACGAGTTCTGCATTTTTGTAGTTAAGCCCTCAAACATGATGTAGAAAAAGTTCAAACAAAAATTCATCGCATATAAACAACATTTGGACCATGAAACAACAAAAACAAGCAAATTTCTTCATAAAATTGGAGCATACTGCGTCTCTAGCATGTTGCGGGGTTTCTAATAATTATTCTAGGCAGCCCACAGACTAATCAGCAACCATTCTTCAGTGCTGAACCTCTTTCCTCAACCTCCTCTTCATCTTGAAGTAATCCGATTACAGTCGGACAAGCATCCTTTAGCCCCTCTTCTTCTTGATTTCTTGTATATGAATTGCCTCTATGCAAGAGAGAGAGGGAGGAGAGAGAAAGACTAAAAACCAGTTTCTTCAATTCTCCACCATATTTTGTAAGATTGAAGCCATCATATTTCTTTCAGGGAGTAGATCAACAATCTCCCCTTCTCTCTCTTCATCCCTCTTCATCCCTCATCCTCCAAGAGGCGTCAATCGTGGATTTGAGGGGGCGCAAAAAATTTGCGCCCCCCCTCCCTTCCCCCTTTCCCCCCCCCCCCCCCCCCGCATGTTGTATGCAAAAAACGTTTTTTCCTACTTCATTATTAGCTTAAGCTTTAAACTTTTTTTAAAAAACTAGTTCTAGCTTGTTGGTTTCACACTACTGTAAGTGTTTTTTTCGCTTTTGGAGGGGCAAACAACATCGAATTAGAGATCCGTCTAGACAGGTAGCTTCGTGAGGTCGAAATCTACAAATCTGGGCCCCTCATCCTCTTCTCAACTTCCAGATCCAGTAGCCACTTCACAACCCCGAACCTTGCAGGGATTAAATGGGGAATCAAACGACCTCGGAATTGAGATTTGAGACTTGCGTTCGATTCCTAACGTTTAAACTGAAAACAAAAGGGTGGTCAACTAGAAGCTAGCATACTCATTGTATTGCTCAAGTTCTAGTTCATTTCCTTGAAGAAGATTGGCTGAAGATCAGCCAATATTTGAGCATAATGAAGAAGAAGGAGACTTGGACTGATGAGGAGTTTAAGCATATCAAGAGGAAAGCTTATGGTTTTTTTCTTGAAGAAGGACATCTATGGAAGCATGCAAAGAAGAAGAACTGAGCACCTATCTGAGTTGTAGGTAACAAAAGGTTGCAACAATAGATAATGAAGGAATTTCATGAAAGCTTATGGGCAGGACATAGAGGCATATGGGGAACCTTTATTAAAGTCAAAGAAAAATATTGGTGGCAAAACATGTATCGGGACATAGCACATTTTTTTGAAACATGTTATGTGTGTCAGATTCATTTTATGGTCAAGCATCAAGATGGGTTACAAACAACTGACTTATCCCTTGTCTATACATTATAGATGGGTTATTGATCTTGTAACCATGCCTATAGGAATATGGAATATGTGATATTTAGTGCTTGCAAGAGTGGATCTAACCAATCAAGTTGAGGGTAAATCCTTAACAACCAAATCCACTCAAGCTGTTTGTCATTTTTTGCTTGAAGAAGTGTTTTGTAGATATGGTTGTGTGGGTAAAGTAATTGCAAATAGAGGAGAGTTGGATGCTGATGAGGCACGCAACTTCTTTGATCAATTGGGTATTAAGTTGGCTTTAACATTAGCCTACAACCCTGAACACAATGGGAAAAGTGAGAGAGAGCACCAGCTTATTCTCAAAGCTCTAGCAAAGTCTGGTAGAGAAAATATTAAAGAATGGCCTAAAATGCTACCTTTTGCATTATGGCCTGACCAGACTGCTCATAGTTCAGTGATGGCTATATGCCACCTGAACTTATGCATGGGCAATAACCAATTATGTGAATTGAAGAATCTATTCTCACATGGAGTCTTCTACCTTGGGAGGAAGGCATCATTAGAGAAGAGTTGTTGACTTTGGGCATATGGTAGCTTTTAAAAAAAGGCCTGAAGATGTTCAAGCAGCTATTGAGAAGCTAAAGACAACAAGACTAAAGAATAAAAGAAGATTCAATAAGCAACATCGACCTCAACCGAGAGCAATTCAAGAAAATGAATGGGTGCTTGTTTATGACAACAGTCTCGACAATCAATATAGTGCTTCTAGGAAGATGGTAAAGCATTGGTTTGGCCCATATGTGGTAAAGGTCCTTCATGACAATGCCATATATTCATTGGTTGAATTGGATGGAACAAGCATGAAGATATCCATAGCTGAAAAAATATTCAAGCTCTTCAAACGAAGAGAAAGTTTAACATATGAGCTAGAAGACTTGAATATAATTCAAGAGCATGAAAACAAAGAGGAAGAAGAAAAGGCAGAAGATGAAGACATTGATATGGCAGAGATACTTCTAACACTACAATCGGTAAGACTTTGGCACGTACCAGAGGATGTGCAGGTTAGAAGGGGGTGGATGTCGTGCCGCTACGCGTACACCATGTAAAAAAATATAGAGTGTGGCTTCCTTTTAGATTTAGAGAGCCAATGCCACTTTAGACATTAGTGTTAGTGTCCATGGTTCAAAGTATTTTTTGGACAAGTTTTTAGCCAATTTTTGATATTCTAGATATTATCTCTTGTAAAAATCGATAAAACTATAGACAACTTCTAGATTAGGATGACATGTAAAAGAAATCATGTAGCTTTCAGCCAATTTGAGAGGATTTTATGTAAAAAGAGAGATTGACAAAATCATACGATGCACGATCGCTATTTTCAAGTAGTGAGCATCGCTTCGAAGTGGGAGATGAAAAAGGAGTGATCTGGCTGAATTTTGGCCAGGTGTTCTGGTATTTAACCCCCCTTTCAGAGCTAATGGATGCATCAGATTGGCGATCTGAGGAGCATAGAGGAAGGTATTATTTTATACACGTTTTTGTCTATTAGAGTTATATTTTCTCATAATACTAAAAAAAACTGACAGGCTTCATCTCTGTTAGTATTCTTCTTCATTTTCTA
The DNA here is from genome assembly GCF_053477565.2 of Lygodium microphyllum. Taxonomy (NCBI): domain Eukaryota; kingdom Viridiplantae; phylum Streptophyta; class Polypodiopsida; order Schizaeales; family Lygodiaceae; genus Lygodium; species Lygodium microphyllum. The sequence continues at coordinate 76,977,302 of NC_141144.1, forward strand.
TTTCTTTTTGGAAGTATTCTTCTATGTCTTTAATTTCTTCGAACCCCTTCTCTTCCTTCTACTCCTCTCCTTGAATCTACACCATGTTGTCTCTTATCTTCAAGAACTTGGCTTGAAACCTTCAAACCTTCTCTTATCTCTACCATCTCCGGAGTAAAAGCTCTTGAACCCCCATACATTCTTCGCTTGCCAAAACCCTGTGGTGACCTTCAGCCCTATGCACTGCGACAGCGTGGGTCATATATATCGAAAACCAATTGCAATGTATCCAAGAGTTACAATGTGATATGTGCAATGCAACTATGAATGCCATAGTTCTCAAACAATTTATGATTTATAAATCAGCATTGTGTGGTGCAATAAGCATGTCTTTCCATGATTTCAGTCTATACGTCATGCTTCATTTGTTAAGGGTCAAGCCTCGAGTCTTCTTGTGTGGCTTAATCCCCTTTTAACTTAATTTATAAACATCTTCTACAAATAGACCAAATTTTTATACATTTTCAACAACTAATCAATATCAAAACCCCTCTTTCTCCCTATCGTTTAGGTTGTGCATCGTTGACACGTATAAAGAGCGATTTTTTTGTGTTTTCTTATAAAAAGCAATAAAAATGGACTTTAGCATGAAGACACAGCTGAACTAATGCTTATCCCTCATGCTACAGCCATGCCATACATTCACAGACATAAACCTTATTTTATCCAAGTTTTCTAGCACAAAAAGACTAAATTTTCGTACTTTTTTACTATTTTTCGATATTTATTTGCCCAAAAATTATGATATCTCAGAATTATTATTTTTCCTTGATCAAGTAAGCTCAAAATTATTTCCATATTCATTTTCATCTCATATGAATCCAAGAAACCCAAAAAAACCCCCAAAATTTTTCATTTTCATTAATATCACATAATTGCAGGTTTTACGTATTTTGTTGTAAATATTAAACGACTAAATTTTTTGGTTTATTCAAGATTTTTGATGAAGTTAAAAATTTCCAATCAAATGAATCAATTGACAAACAATTTCATCAAACATCTTTCATAAAACGAATAAAATAAGTGATTACGCATAGAAACCCCGGTTTTGGAGGCACATAGTTAATGGTTGGGAGGCCGTTGACACTTATTTTCTGCCACTAATGCTCTCTCCAACTCTAATCTACGAGCTTCTCTGCTTCGCTATCATCATTTCATAAAAAACATCCATCAATTCCCATCCCCTTCTCTCATAGAATCACGCATATGAATAGGCAGCAAGAGGAGAGATGAGAGAGAAAGACTAAAAATCAAAATTTTTAGTCCCTCCATGAAAATCAGAGTGATCATGACCAAAACTAAGCCCTTAGAGAGTAGATCAGGAATGTGCAGTTGGTTCTTGATAATCACCCCCTCCCCCTTGAGGATCCGTTTTTTAGGTTTTCTTTCATTAATTAAGGTTAAGGTTTTAATGTTTGAAATATCTAGTTCATCTCTTTGTGTTCACACTGCAACCGAAGTGGATTTTTCACTTTTGGAGGGACAAATGAGCTCAGATTCAAGATCCGTTTGCCTAGATCGCTTCATGATGTCGAAATCCATAAACATAGGCCCTATGATGCACTTTTCGACTTCCGAATCATTTAGCTGCTTCATAATAATACGAAACCTTGCAGGGATTAAATGGGGGGTCAAATGAACTCCAATCGACAAACCGAGACTTGCATTGGGTTCCTCGCATTGAACTCCATCTAGGAAAATTCTAGCTCATCGATTTGCAATGTTTTCATTTGGCATGAAAATTTGGTCTTTTATGGCCTCCCAGGCTATTTTTTGCTTCAAATATGGTCTTTAAAATCTGTTCTCACTGGAAAATGCAAGTCTCCACTTTGCAAAAGTGAAGTTGAATCACTAACACATCTATTTGAATTACAGGGCCAATATAGAATTTTTTAAGTGTTTACAATGGGTGGCCAAACCTTTCCACCCAACTATATTAATTTGGATAGAAATAATGTTGGGGGAGGCCAAATGGCCTATCCACATTAGTTTTGGTGTTCATGAGGGCATTCTTTCTATAGTCCATTTGGACATAAAGTAATGATGCTCTACTCAAAGGTAAATTTGATTTTCCCATGCATGAGCAAAAACTTGACTTTCTATTTCAGGTATCATACGCTACTAAAGAAATTGCCATTGGAGCTTCTAGACTATTGGTTGTAAATAAAAAGAAGATGAAGTTCTAGGAGCTTCAAGCTACAGCAACTAAATGAGGCCCTGACCAACATCTACCTAATAGAGATAGGTTACATCTAGACATTGAAGTAGCATGTATCCTAGATACTATTAAAGACAAGGCAAAGTGCTAATGATGTATCCCAACCATCCTTCTACCTATAACACAATATTAGTGAGTTTTGGAATCTCCCAATTCCCATTTTCTGAATACTAAAAAGGTGGCACCCAGATAACATGCCCATAAGTTTCTCAAAACCATATGATGTGACCCGTCATTGGAAAGTGCTTGAAAATTGGAATCTATTGAGCTATAGAGCACTCAATTTGAAGTTATACTGTTTAAGTTATGACAAATTCAAAGATTTTACCACGTGTTCCAAACTTATGGGAAATTCCCATAATCTCCAATATGGTGTTCTATCTACTATATGTATCCCAAGTGACATGATCATGGGATATTCAAAAAGGGAAAGGTAGTGTGTGACATATCAAACTTCCAACAGCGCGTGAACCCTCTTTTTGTAAGGATAATTCTTTAGATAAAAGACAAATTTTTTTAATAAATTCCCCTTCCTCCACCCGACTGTCGAGCTGGAGGAAGAGAAGAATAGCATGTGTAGGCAAGCTCCTTGCTGGAGCTTGCCTAGACTATTGATCAATGTGGCTCGACACGTGGGGGAGGGAGGATCTTATCCCCTCCCCTATTTAACCAAGGGGGTGTGCAGGCTAAGGGAGGTCGCCACCTGCTGTTGCTATGAAGAAAGAGATTGAAGACGTCGCTGTTGAGCCATCAGGGTGGTCGTGAAGAGGGAGAGCCAGGAAACGGCTGAGGATAAGTAAGGGGGAAGTCAAGCGTTGGCTGTCGTGTAGCCAGAGTGAGCCGCCGTCCGACTGCCAAGAGGGTGAGGAGGTGATCTTTGTGCCACCGCTGAAGCTATATGCCACGCTGCCTTCTGTCCGTTGTCGTGTTGCTGCGCATCCGAGTCGTATACACCTCCATTTCTTTTGTTGTGCATTTGTGTTAATTTCTGCGTGTGATTCATTGTTTGTGTGATGCATTTTGATAATCCGCATCCAATGTATATATTCCCTTAGTGCATGCGTATGATTTTGTTTGGATGCATGATGTGTGTGTATTAGAAAAATACGAAAAAACTGATGCCAAAGGACATTATCAAGCTGATTATTTCAATTATGATCTTTAAGAAATGATGCAGGACATGCATATGACGCCAAACAGGGTGACCTTTGAAATCGTCAATAATGGTTTTGCCAAAGCAAACAGAGTTAAAATGGTGCTGGAACTTCTGGATGAAATGAAGATTATGGTGGTGATGACAATTGCGAAGGCACTTGAGCAAGCAGATGTGCAGTGGAGTAGTTCTCTTGTAATAGGAATTTTAAGATTCCTCAAAAGCATAAAAGCTTCTTGGGTTTTTTTTAATTGGTGGAAAGACACTGCTGGACTCATGCTAAAAATTGGTTTCCTAATCGCTGTTTTGGGACGGGACAGCCTGGTTTCAAAAGGGGTTTTTTTTAGAATTTTGGGAGCAGGCTTTCAGGGTAACGTGTAGAGGGAAGACTAATTCTGGAAGGAGCCGCCGGTAAAAACAAAAAAAGATACGAAGGGGATAATCCAGGAGGGGAAAAGAGGGCTTTTAGAGAAAAACTAGGCATTGAACGTCAATGGGAAAAAAGGATGCCAATGAATGCTATGGGAATTTTGCTGTGATTTCAGGAGATTACAGGTGGGAGGGGTGTGGATATTGCTGTTGAAGCTTTGGGCAACCGAAAAGAAAACTTTTGTTAAAAACAACCTTAGCAATCAGAGATGGCGGCAGAGCAGTTATCGTCGGGTTAGCCCGGTTTGAAGCAACGGCAGAAGTTGATATGGTTCGCCTTGTCAGGAGACAGTCACAGAAACACACAAGCTGGAAGATCAGTAGAGGAGCGAACTGTGAGGAGCCGTTTGTGAATCGGGAGGGGAATATGCAGGTAGAAGGTGGAGGATAGGATAATTTCGGATGGTCCCAGAGATGGATTCCGGATCGGTCGACACCGACTGAACTCTGAGCAGCTGAGGGTTGAGATGCCATTCTTTCTGGTTCTAGTCCAGGATGAGGCCGCGATGTAGTTAAAGAAGCGGAGGAAAGCTTGGAGGAAGCAGAAACGATTACTGGTGCGATAGAGATGAAGATAGACACTGTCATCTGATGGAGGATGCATCGATGGTTATGCTCCCTAGAGGAATACCGCAAGGGGCTATGAGGGGCGATAAAAGATGACAAAGATGAAAGTTTGCTGAAGAAAGCAAACGATGGAGGTGAAGAAGGACGTCAGCAAGTTAATGTAGAAAACTGCAACAACGTCAATAACCAGACTTCCTTTTGACAACGAAATTCTCTTCATTCATGCAAGCTTGACAAGGAAACAATACCTACTTTTCAGAAAAGCTTTGAAACGAACGATTCTACGCCAACTCCGAGAAAAATGATGGTGGAATGATCTTGAAGGTTCGTGTTGAATGATGATCATAATGGCTTTGCAGAAAAGGGATGAAAGCGAGTGAAGGTCTCCATCACCTCCTTCAATAGCGCAGCATAAGATGTGAAGGCTAATCTGTCCCAGAGAATGCAGAACAGCATTAATGCAATGGAGCAGGCGCCTCTCTGTCGATTGCAACCTGTTTAATGTCCAGTCGAGTTCATAATCATCTTCAAGGCCCACATAATTGACCTTCTCTGCAGAACGGTTAATGTGTGATACAGTGATTAACTCAGACTCTGTAAACCGGAGGAAAGCTGAATGAAATGATAGAGTCTCTGTCGAAGAAGAGACTTATTGGTCTTGAGGTTCTTGAGGTCAGTTGATGGAATTTGGAGAACAGGGCAGATCTGGGAGGAGATGCAACAACTAATAGTTTATTGAGGAGCTTGAGATCGACGTTATGAGATGTGGATGAGCATGAGCTTTTGCAATCGCTGCTGTCTTTCGTGGTTGCCTTTGACTACTCAATGCTTTGATAATCTTCGAAACCTCCCTTCTCAGGCAGTTTATATCAGCAGTGATACATCGATGGCTTCACAATGAACGAGAATGCAGTTTAGACTATGAGGCATTCATTAGTGCAGCCAAGGAAGATTTAAAAACAGAGTTTGTTCAGATATCCTTACAGAAGTCATTAAGGAACTGACAGGAAGAGAGCTGAAAGTGGGTAGATCTTGCTGATGGTAATAAATTGCATGCCTACATTGTGAAGTATGGCCTTGACTTGGAACCTTGTAATCTCAACTACTTAGAGATCCAAATAGTCTTTCATTTTTGAATGATATGAATGGTCTAAAGTACCCTTTAGACAGAAAACAGTAAAGCTGTTTATGATTAAGTCTTGAAACTGAGAGATTTATTTGGTGCTCCTGAAACCAAGTTCATACACTTATTGAAAAACAGAGGACAGATCGACATGCTTTGTCATTTATTTTCGACTCTTCTTTTGTAATATACTGTACCTTGAACCCCGTGTTCTGCAGCCCTTGCATGAACTCTACGACACCGTTGCATCACCGCACCTGGGGAAGTCATCCCCCCTCCCTCATGTAGAAGCTCTCTGAAGCATCTAGAAGCTTCTAAGGGGGCTTCATAAGCCCCCTTTCCCCCCTCATAAAAGGTTTTACCCTTAGGCCCCCTTTCTTATAAGCCTTTAAGATTACCCCCTTGGAATTCCCCCCTTAGGGCTCTATAAGCCCTTTTCCCCCCAAATTCTCCTTGGAGGGCCTTAAGAGATCTTTAAGCCCCTTCCCCCCAAAAGAAAGATTTACATTAAAAAGGGCCTTCACATGACCCTTAAGCCCTTCATCTCACCCCCTCAAATTTCCCCTAAGGGCTCCCTTAGGACCTTTTTATACCCTTTTGTTTACCTCCTTACAAAAATAAGATAGGGTGTTAAGGGTCTTTTGACACTTTTCTTTCCCCATATAAAAGCCCTCGTAAGGGTTTTTAACACCTTCCTTTCCCGCTCTAAAGCCTTGAGGGAGCCTTCTAAAACTACCTTCGACGGAAACGGTGCAAGGGAGCGACGGTGGAATTCCGAAAGAAGTGTAAAGCTGCTTCCACGTTCGACGGACTACAATTGCGATGCCTCCTAAGAAAGTCCAAGGCGTAGCCACGGGAGGGTCATCTCCCAGTATCCATGTGGATATCTCACCCCAAAACCAAGTTTTTCTTCTTGGCTTTAATTCTGTTTTAAGTCAATCATGCAAAAGGGAAATTGTTAGGGATAGGATACATTTGTCCGAGTTATTTGTAATGAAGGAGTTTAGCTTATTTGAATGAATGATCATGTATAGAACTTAGTTTCCTTCGAATTGCATCAAGCATTATAAATTACGAGCAAGATTATCCATTTACTATAGTAGTATATTTTAGTTAAATCCTAAAGGAATAGAAATTATATCTTGCACCATTAGTCTTATTCCTTTCGCAACGAATCATTGTAAATGATTAAATTCATGAAAGGTTTCTTTCGTTGCTCAAATTACTAGGAAGTTAACATTGCTAATTGCACATCGTAGCAAGGGAAATGTTTGTTATTTGGCATGAGTTCATCTGCAAGGAAAAAGGAAGTTTAAATTGAACTGTATTGGCTGAAAAGTAAATTGTCACAAGGATAGCAAAACCGTGACAAGACGATTAATATTACCTTCCAAAAGTTAACTAAACCAATCTAAACATAGAAATATTCTTACCCTAAGCACTTGACTACTTTCCTTATTGTAGGGTCAATAAATTCGTAAAGATAAAGAACTAGGGTTTGCCCCTAAGGTTCTTAAAAAAAGAAACCCTAGGCCCGACATACGTCAGCTTAAAGGATCTAAAACGGATTATTCCATCGCAGGACTTGCGCAGCAAGTACGAAATCATTTAGTCTTGTGATTGATTCACAAGGAGAAAGGGTAAAAACCCTCATCAAGGATGGCAGATCCCTACGCAAGTTATCTTGCAAAAAGGACGTATTTTTGGATATCCTTCTAAATAAGGAAAGTTGTAAACCGGAAACTAGCATATCTAAGGAACTTTAGGGTTGACCAAGTTGGGCTAATAAGGTACGCCCTACACCGGAATGTAAAGGATCTTGTCAATTTACAAGACACCTTGGGAACGAGTGCTGATACACTCAAAAGGAAAGAACAATTCCTTAGTAGTTTTCCAAACAACACGGTTGATTAATGGAAATGTTTGTGCTTGCTAAAGATTTTAGGGTTCTGTTTGAATTATGAATTACAAATTAAATGAGTACCTATACTTCACGTTAAAGGCCTGAAGGAAGAGGCAGTTTTGATTACCCCCGACTAGCTGCCTAACCCTAACCAAGGGGGTTGTTCACCATGCCGGGAACGTGGACTGAACCCATCGCGAGAGGTCTCTCCGTTGAGCTCTACTTGGAGTAGGAGGATGCTTGGGTGCCAGGGGGGGGCTCTGGCCGTAAATCCCTCGCCTTCTGGGTCCTGCACAAGAGGCTAATGTGACTCGGGATTGGATCTTGAGGCCCGCATACTAGTTTAGGGCGGAACCTTGGAATAGTGATCCCTGGGGATTACTGGATAGCCTTCGGGCGGATTATGGACAAGCCTACGGGTGGAACTCCTTGTATTTCAAAGATAAAATGATGAAATGTAAAAAAAAAAAGAACTTGCTTGATATTGTTTTTCTATGTCACGTGATAAGATTACGTGAAGGAACCAGTGCTTAACAGGATTAATTAAAGAAGCTGATTGTTATATGTCAAATTAATGTGTTAGATAATTACATAACTAAAACAAACCGAGGAAAGTGCGGAGGATGGGCCATGGGTCCATCCTACGGTTGGGTGGTCCTAGTTAGCCGGGAACTTTTCTCAAAAATCTCGAAGAACATCGGGATGATCATCATCATCAAAACGAATAACAAGAGCGATGACCTAGAGTTTCATCTTACCCGATTTACGCTGTTTTAGGGGAACGGAATGAGACTATGCCTTATGGCAGAGAGGTTGAGCCTTGCATCCCTCTCATTTCCCATTCTCCTTGAACCAAGTGCAGTGTGAATCCGCTTCGGACTTGGCGTTTCTGCATAAAGTAGTTCGCTCGGGTCTGACGCTAATTGGTGTTAGTTAATGACCAATCAGGAAAACCCTAATTCCAGTCGATCCTAAGTGGGAACGGCCAGAATACTTTCGCTACGTGGTAGACGCGGGAAGACCTAGATCGCAAAACCCGTAACATTCCATGGGAGTGCCGGGTGGAGTTTTCTAGACATCCTTTCCGATGGACAACTAAGACGTGTCATGGATGATATTAGTGGACACATTACAACTGGTATCAAAGGCCGGTTAATAACGGAATTGCTTTTATAAAATCTCAATTAAATGAAGTAAAGAAATTGCTGCTGTCCAAACATTTCCTTACCTTCAATACTGTCTTGCAGAATTATGAAGCGTGGAACAAGTTTTTGGTATTTCGGGTCATGTTTATGACTGCAATGCATTCTCTCCTTTATAGACAAAGAATTGGGATGATGAACATCCTTTCCGATGGACTGCTAAGACGTGTCCTGGATGATATTAGTGGACACATTACAGCTAGTATCAGAGCTAGGTTAATAACGGAATTGCTTTTATAAAATCTCAATTAAATGAAGTAAAGAAATTGCTGCTGTCCAAACATTTCCTTACCTTCAATACTGTCTTGCAGAATTATGAAGCGTGGAACAAGTTTTTGGTATTTCGGGTCATGTTTATGACTACAATGCATTCTCTCCTTTATAGACAAAGAATTGGGATGATGAACATCCTGGAGCAGATTTATAATCCATCACCTTTATACATAGAATGAAGATGGACGGGGTCTTCAAGAATCTACTATATAGCCGCCCACCGGTTTGCTTATCTACAGACCAACCTAAAGAGGATTAAGTGGTTGGAAGACTTAAAAGTCGTGAAGCCGTTCATTTTTGTGGAAGCTCACGTAAATTTGACTTTACATATTCAAGTTCGGAGGGTTGAAATGAACTCATATGTATATGAGGAAGTAACCCGTGTAATCCCAGCCGACAAGATTAAAGTGTTGGGCCGCCATGAGAAGTATGGATTCCAACGGAAAGGGTATCCTGAACTTCCAATGAATTATCGATTCCTAAAGATCCATGACCCAAAACCCTACTATTACACAGTTCCTGTAGACAAATGCAATACAACGTTATTCTCCTCAAACTGAATGTAATGATTGGCTTATCATCACACGAAACGTTGTATAAGGCTATGCCCATGTTAATACAAATAAAGACTTCTTTTTATCAATACCTGGTTGTGCATAAGAGTTGTTAAAAAGTTAAGTAGCTACATTGTTTACGAGATAGTTGAAATAAAAATGAAATATAAGCTAACGTCAATTATCATATAATAACATTACGAAAACTTTTATCCAGGCACAACCCTAGGTACAGGTTCCAAATTCGCCTCCTACATCAAGTACTGCTGTGACCCAAGAGAAGAAGTTCCTCCTCAAGCACATAAAGCCACCCGAGTTTGACGGGAGAGGCAGATTCGTCCAGGCTGATGCTGAAATTTGGATTGAATCCATGGAGGATTACTTTGAAGCAGCTAGTACTGCACCTACCAATCAGGCCATGCTCGCCAAGTTAAAGCTCACCGGCGAAGCAAGACTTTGGTGGAAGCAATGGTGCAGGGATCAAGGGATTTCAGAGGGGTCCGTTACCTAGGAGAAGTTGAAGAAAGCCGTGCAAGGAAGATATTTACCACCTGCATATCGTACGTAGAAAATGAATGAGTTCTACGAGCTAAAACAGCTAGGACTCACTCTTGACGCATACTACTCTAAATTCGCCTCACTTTTAAAGTATGCGCCACAAATGGACATGACGCAGTAGGTGTCCAAATTTTGTGCGGGCTTAAATCCACCCGTAAATACCCGTCTCGAATCTATGTGTCCATCAAATCTTCAGGATGCACTCATTCGAGCGGCGCCTATAATTCAGGAGGTGCAAGCTAGACCAAGGGGTAACAAAACTTGGTCCTATAGTGACCCGAACAGAGGAGCATTCAGACCTCAAATGAAGAGACTTCAAGGTCATAATCAGGGACAAAGGAAGAAAGCAAGGACAAATAACGTCAACAACTTTGTTCCTACTCAAAGTAATGGACGAAACCTCCGTTGTTTCCACTGCAGTTACCCATGGAAGAGGAAGAACCACTTGCATTGCCAATAGGCAAAAATGTGAAGAAGAAGAAGAGGAAGATCCAACTATGGAAGCTGAATTTGAAAAAGCGACAGTTCATGCCGCTTTACACAAGAAAGGGCCGAATTGCCAGTTCTTGGTGATTCAAACACCATCGGACTATCAAGGTAAAGGTTTTAAAACCTTGATTGATTGTGGCAGTACACATTCCTTTATCTCACCAGCATGTGCAAAAAGTTTAGGAATAACCACAGTAGAAGCACCTACCCTACTTGTGGAGTTGGCAAACGGTCGTGAGGTAACTTGTACCAGGCAAACTGCTAAGGTGGAATTCTTTCTGGGAGGAAAGAAGACTTCAGTCAAATTTAGAGTCATGAATTTAGGTATCCATGAGTGTCTACTCGGGATGGATTGGCTTAAGCCCAACGACGCCCACATCCACTATGGAAAGGGTCAAGTTTCCTTTCGAAACTCTGAAAGGGAATTTGTCACAACTCAAGGTGAGGCAGGAGTGCCAAGAATCCAATTAGCCAAAGTATCTCGTATCATAAAAGGAGTCATAAAAGGATTACCCGTTCACCTGATCAAACTCAACAAGTTAGATCAAAAGTAAGAGTCTCATAAAGGACCTTCTTGGCTAAAGGAATACGCTGACGTATTCCCTGAGGAATTGATTGAACTTCCGCCTCAAAGAGAAGTAGATCATGAGATTAGGCTAGTTCCTGGAACTGCACCAATTGCAAAGAGACATTATAGAATGTCCATACCGGAAGCAATTGAGTTGAAGGAACAACTCAAGCAACTGTTAGAACAGGGTTACATCCGGCCTAGCAACTCATTGTGGGGAGCTCCAGTACTATTCCAGAAAAAGAAAGATGGGACACTTCGACAATGTATTGATTATTGAGGGTTGAATCAATCAATAGTCAAGAACAAGTATCCTATTCCTAGAATAGATAAGCTTCTTGATCGTCTTCAAGGTGCAAAGATCTTCTCCAAGATTGATCTCAGGTCAGGTTACTATCAGATAAGGATCAAGGAAGAAGATATTTCAAAGATGGCCTTCAATACAAGATATGGGCACTTTGAGTTCCTGGTTATGTCATTTGGGCTTACAAATGCACCTGCCACCTTCAATAGATTAATGCAAGATCTCTTTAGACCATATCTTGATGATTTTGTGCTTGTCTTCTTCGATGACACTTTAGTCTATTCTAAACAAGAAGAAGATCATGAACCTCAACTTTGGATTGTCCTTGAGACAATGAGGTCTCATAAGCTGTATGCAAAAATGAAGAAATGTGCATTCTTCAAGCGTCAGATTAAATATATGGGATTCATAGTATCATCAGAAGGAATATCAGTAGACCTAGCCAAGGTCAGAGATGTGCTTGAATGGCCAATACCAGCATCCGTCAAAGAGATACGTAGCTTTCTTGGATTGACACAATGGTATAGGGTCTTCATCAAAAACTATGCTTTGATTGCAGCACCTCTTACAGACTTACTAAAGAAGCAAACTTCCATTAAATGGTCAACTTCCGAACAAAATAGCTTCGACAAATTGAAGCAAAGTTTGGTATCAACACCTATTCTAAAACTTCATGACCTCAATAAGGAGTTCGAGGTAGTAACTGATGCTAGCATTCTGGCCTTGGGGTGTGTACTTATGCAGGAAGGTCATCCAGTAGCATACTCTTCAAGGAAATCAAAGAGTCATGAAAAGAATTATGCCACGCATGATCTAGAATTACTAGCTATCATCCATGCTCTAAAGCTTTGGAGACACTACCTGTTGGGTAACAAGTTTACTCTAGTAACCGATCATAAGAGTCTCAAATGGATTTTTACCCAGAACGAGCTCAACATGAGACAACGTCGGTGGATTGAAGTATTGGAGGAATATGATTTTGAAATCAAGTACCAACAAGAGAAGGAGAATGTAGTTGCCGATGCACTCAGTCGCAAGGCATTCCTAAATTCCCTAATCTTGCAGAATCCATCAACGGCCAGATCTTTGGCTACAAAAGTATCTATGCCAAACAACCCTGTACTTGAACTAGCTAGAGAGGAAGCATGCCATGATTTGGCCTACCAAACAATGATAAAGGAAATATCTACCAAGGAGCAGAATCAGAAAATGCAGGCTAAGTATTAGGAATTTTCCATTGATAATGGACTTGTCTACTACAGAACAAGGCTGTGTATACCAACAAGCCAGTCACTTAAGCAGAAGATATTATGGGAAGCTCATGATTCTCCTTTCGCAGGACATCCTGGCTATGCTAAGACTCTTAATACAGTTAGGAAGAGCTATCATTGGGAGAGGCTTAAAGGTGACGTTCTCAAGTATGTCACTGAGTGTTTGTCTTGCCAACGTATCAAAGCCGAACATGTCATGATGCCAGGGAAACTGCAACCGCTTGACATTCCCCAAATGAAATGGGAATTCATCAGTATGGATTTTGTTGTGGGCTTACCCCAAGTCCAAGGAGGATACAATTCCATTATGGTTGTGGTTGACATGCTTTCCAAGGTTGCACACCTGATTCCAGTAAAGACAAACTATAAAGCCTCTGACATTGCAAGATTGTTTATCAAGGAGATATTCAAGCTACATGGGTTACCTAGAAGAATCATTAGTGATCGAGATTCTCTCTTCACATCACACTTTTGGAGAGCTATCTTTGAAGCTATTGGGACTCAACTCTGTTTTAGCACCGCTTACCATCCCTAAACGGATGGCCAAACAGAGCGAGTAAATCAAATCATCGAAGATATGCTTAGGGCATACTGCTGTTGAGAGCCGAAGAGGTGGATTCAATACTTGCCTTTGGTTGAATTTGCTTACAATGCTTCTTACCAAAAGAGCATTCAGATGACCCCTTTTCAAGCATTATATAGTCATGATTGGCAGAAGTCCCCTAAACTTTTCTGATCCAACCCTAAGAGTTGAAGCGTCAAGACAGATGTTGGAAGACATGGATGATCAAATAAAGTCAATAAGACAAGACATACAAGCGGCCAAGGATAGACAAAAGGCATACGCAGATTTGAAACGTCAAGAAAGAGTCTTTGAAGAAGGAGACATGGTCTTCATTCGTGTACGCCCTAAAAAGAGTTCTCTATCCCTAGGAGAATGCAAGAAGCTAAGTCCAAGGTATTGTGGGCCGTACAAAATCCTCAAATGCCTAGGACCCAATGCCTATAGATTGCAACTGCCGGAGAACCTAAAGGTTCATAATGTATTCCATATCAGCCTATTAAAAAATATGTACCCGATCCTAACCATGTACTTGACGATCAACAAGTTGTAATGCCTAGTCAAGGAGTCCTTGGACTAAGGCCTAACAGGATCTTAGATGTTAGAGAAAGAAAACTGAGATCCAAAACCTTGAGAGAATGCCTCGTTGACTGGAAAGATTATCCCGAGGAGGATGCCACTTGGATAGATGAAAGCACTCTCAACCATCAGTATCCCCAGTTTATCTCGAGATGAGGACATCTCGATTCCTCGAAGAGGGAGAGAATGTGACATATCAAACTTCCAACAGCGCGTGAACCCTCTTTTTGTAAGGATAATTCTTTAGATAAAAGACAAATTTTTAAAATAAATTCCCCTTCCTCCACCCGACTGTCGAGCTAGAGGAAGACAAGAATAGCATGTGTAGGCAAGCTCCTTGCTGGAGCTTGCCTAGACTATTGATCAATGCGGCTCGACGCGTGGGGGAGGGAGGATCTTATCCCCTCCCCTATTTAACCAAGGGGGTGTGCAGGCTAAGGGAGGTCGCCACTTGTTGTTGCTGTGAAGAAAGAGGTTGAAGACGTCGCTGCTGAGCCATAAGGGTGGTCCTCAAGAGGGAGAGCCAGGAAACGGCCGAGGATAAGTAAGGGGGAAGTCAAGTGTTGGCTTTCGTGTAGCCAGAGTGAGCCGACTGCCAAGAGGGTGAGGAGGTGATCTTTGTGCCGCTCGCCGCCGCTGAAGCTATATGCCACGCTGCCTCCTGTCCGTTGCATCACCGCACCTGAGGAAGTCATCCCCCCCCGTGTAGAAGCTCTCTGAAGCATCTAGAAGCTTCTAAGGGGGCTTCATAAGCCCCTTTTCCCCCCTCATAAAAGGTTTTACCCTTAGGCCCCCTTTCTTATAAGCCTTTAAGATTACCCCCCTGGAATTTCCCCCTTAGGGCTCTATAAGCCCTTTTCCCCCCAAATTCTCCTTGGAGGGCCTTAAGAGGTCTTTAAGCCCCTTCCTCCCAAAAGAAAGCTTTACCTTAAAAAGGGCCTTCACACGACCCTTAAGCCCTTCATCTGACCCCCTCAAATTTCCCCTAAGGGCTCCCTCAGGCCCTTTTTATAGCCTTTTGTTTACCTCCTTACAAAAATAAGATAGGGTGTTAAGGGTCTTTTGACACTTTTCTTTCCCCATATAAAAGCCCTCGTAAGGGTTTTTAACACCTTCCTTTCCCGCTCTAAAGCCTTGAGGGAGCCTTCTAAAACTACCTTCGACGGAAACGGTGCAAGGGAGCGACGGTGGAATTCCGAAAGAAGTGTAAAGCTGCTTCCACGTTCGACGGACTACAATTGCGATGCCTCCTAAGAAAGTCCAAGGCATAGCCACGGGAGGGTCATCTCCCAGTATCCATGTGGATATCTCACCCCAAAACCAAGTTTTTCTTCTTGGCTTTAATTCCGTTTTAAGTCAATCATGCAAAAGGGAAATTGTTAGGGATAGGATATATTTGTCCGAGTTATTTGTAATGAAGGAGTTTAGCTTATTTGAATGAATGATCATGTATAGAACTTAGTTTCCTTCGAATTGCATCAAGCATTATAAATTACGAGCAAGATTATCCATTTACTATAGTAGTATATTTTAGTTAAATCCTAAAGGAATAGAAATTATATCTTGCACCATTAGTCTTATTCCTTTTGCAACGAATCATTGTAAATGATTAAATTCATGAAAGGTTTCTTTCGTTGCTCAAATTACTAGGAAGTTAACATTGCTAATTGCACATCGTAGCAAGGGAAATGTTTGTTATTTGGCATGAGTTCATCTGCAAGGAAAAAGGAAGTTTAAATTGAACTGTATTGACTGAAAAGTAAATTGTCACAAGGATAGCAAAACCGTGACAAGACGATTAATATTACCTTCCAAAAGTTAACTAAACCAATCTAAACATAGAAATATTCTTACCCTAAGCACTTGACTACTTTCCTTATTGTAGGGTCAATAAATTCGTAAAGATAAAGAACTAGGGTTTGCCCCTAAGGTTCTTAAAAAAAGAAACCCTAGGCCCGACATACGTCAGCTTAAAGGATCTAAAACGGATTATTCCATCGCAGGACTTGCGCAGCAAGTACGAAATCATTTAGTCTTGTGATTGATTCACAAGGAGAAAGGGTAAAAACCCTCATCAAGGATGGCAGATCCCTATGCAAGTTATCTTGCAAAAAGGACGTATTTTTGGATATCCTTCTAAATAAGGAAAGTTGTAAACCGAAAACTAGCATATCTAAGGAACTTTAGGGTTGACCAAGTTGGGTTAATAAGGTACGCCCTACACCGGAATGTAAAGGATCTTGCCAATTTACAAGACACCTTGGGAACGAGTGCTGATACACTCAAAAGGAAAGAACAATTCCTTAGTAGTTTGCCAAACAACACGGTTGATTAATCAAAATGTTTGTGCTTGCTAGAGATTTTAGGGCTCTGTTTGAATTATGAATTACAAATTAAATGAGTACCTATACTTCACGTTAAAGGCCTGAAGGAAGAGGCAGTTTTGATTACCCCCGACTAGCTGCCTAACCCTAACCAAGGGGGTTGTTCACCGCGCCGGGAACGTGGACTGAACCCACCGTGAGAGGTCTCTCCGTTGAGCTCTACTTGGAGTAGGAGGATGCTTGGATGCCAGGGGGGCTCTGGCCGTAAATCCCTCGCCTTCTGGGTCCTCCACAAGAGGCTAACGTGTCTCGGGATTGGATCTCGAGGCCCGTATACTAGCTTACGGGCGGAAGCTTGGAATAGTGATCCCTGGGGATTAGTAGATAGCCTTCGGGCGGATTATGGGCAAGCCTACGGGCAGAACTCCTTGTATTTCAAAGATAAAATGATGAAATGTAAAAAAAAAGAACTTGCTTGATATTGTTTTTCTATGTCACGTGATAAGATTACGTGAAGGAACTAGTGCTTAACAGGATTAATTAAAGAAGCTGATTGTTATATGTCAAATTAATGTGTTAGATAATTACATAACTAAAACAAACCGAGGAAAGTGCAGAGGATGGGCCATGGGTCCGTCCTACGGTTGGGTGGTCCCGGTTAGCCAGGAACTTTTCTCAAAAATCTCGAAGAACAGCGGGATGATCATCATCATCAAAACGAATAAGGAGAGCGATGACCTAGAGTTACGTCTTACCCGATTTACGCTGTTTTAGGGGAACGGAATGGGACTATGCCTTATGGCAGAGAGGTTGAGCCTTGCATCCCTCTCGTTTCCCATTCCCCTTGAACCAAGTGCAGCGTGAATCCGCTTCGGACCTGGTGTTTCTGCGTAAAGTAGTTCGCTCGGGTCTGACGCTAGTTGCTGTTAGCTAATGACCAATCAGGAAAACCCTAATTCCGGTCGATCCTAAGTGGGAACGGCCAGAATACTTCCGCTACGTGGCAGACGCGGGAAGACCTAGATCGCAAGACCTGTAACATTCCATGGGAGTGCCCGGCGGAGTTTTCTAGATATCCTTTCCAATGGATACCTAAGACGTGTCCTGGATGATATTAGTGGACACGTTACATAGTGAGGGGGTGCAATGGTAGTAGGGAACACACCCAATGACTACACATACATAACGCGGCTCTAGTAGATCCAGGTGCAACGAGTGCATCACCTTTAGTTGTACTCCCTCCAACAAATCCAAGGGCTAGTCCCAAGGGCATTACAAGGGTGCCAGCATAGGAAGGCATTTGAGCTTATGAAGACACACTCACAGGGCCCTTCTGGATGGGGGTTTTGGGGGGTGGGGGTTATAGGCCCTAGGGCTATGCTAGCGAGTGTAGAGGGAGTAACACCAGCAAGGACAATGTGAGGCACTAGAACCAACGAAGGTATGGTCACGAGGTCCTACACTATAGGAGCTACAGGAGTGGGGGATACAAATCTTGAGATTACACGAAACAAGATAAATTTCTTGGGGTCAGCTTTGTCATTTTCGAGTGTCACCGGCTTGAGCCAATTACACTCACTAGCACCTCTTAAAGAAAATTTAGGGTTTGCGAACGAAAATTTGAAAAGATGCTAAAACCAAAATAAGAATGACTGAACCTATCAACTCGCAAGATTTAAACCCGAACTGCTTTTATTCATGAGCCAACTATAACACCAATACAGTGTAGCAAGCTTGTACGATGCTCTTGGTGGTTCATTGTATATTATTTAAAATTTTAAAAGAGTACGTATATCCGCATCTTTGGTCCTAAGACTCTTGTACAAGCAATGACACACTGCCCTTTTCTTGTCCATAGCCTCCTTTTTGTCCAACTACTTCTTATGGCTACTACTCAAAGCCAATTTGTGGATAGTTCTAGGAGGGTAAAGGGGCAAATGGTAGAACACTTAACTCTTCTTACATCATTGGCCCATTGAGACAAAAAAATTGGCAAAGTGTGCCCTATCATATGAATATTGGGAAAACTGGCAACATATAGGTTTTCTAGAAAATTTTCAAGAAAATTGAATTTTAGAAAAGTGTGTGTATTTTCTAGGAATCATAATGGAAAATAGACCTTCCTCTAGCAAGTGTCGAAATTTTCCCAAATGAGGGATGATAAAGAGCCAATAAACAACAAAGTCCAACGTGGCCTATTGCATGTCGAGAGACCTCTCTCTCTCTCTCTCTCTCTCTCTCTCAATTGATCTCATACTTGTTACTATCTAAAGTGGCATAGCGCATGTCAAGAGACCTCTCTCTCTCTCTCTCTCTCTCTCTCTCTCTCTCTCTCTCTCTCTCTCTCTCTCTCTCTCTCTCTCTCTCTCTCTCTCTCTCTCTCTCTCTCTCTCTCTCTCTCTCTCTATGTCATATTGCGTACTACAAGTTGGGGGACCTCCCTATATGTTCTCATCATGCAGTTTCATCTGGTAAAGAACAAAAATCCACCATTATAGGAAATTTCCTTTTTTTTGCCTTCCTATGTAGGAAGATTTTACAATGTGGAAAAATTTTCCAATGTTTTCCTACATAGGAAAATTTCCCTACATATGGTAATTTTCCTATATAGGAATTTCTTATGTGATTCTAAATTTTCTCTAACTTGAAAATATTGCATTTTCCTTAGTTTGCATATTCCTACTTATATGAATTTCTAAGTAGGAAACTTTATAGCAAATTTTTGACTAGAAAATTATATAGAGATTATTTAGTTAATTTTAAATAGGACATAATAAACATCAAATAGATTAGGTAATAATTTTTCACTATATAGGCTTTTTTTTCCTATGTCAAGAAAAAGTTTCGAAATAGATAATATTTTCCTATATAGGATTTTTTTCCTATGTCACGAAAATGCTTGTATATATGTAAGTTTATTGACCTGCTACACGGTCAGGAAGCAAGAGCAAGAGCAAGAGTAAGAGCATAACAACCAAGGAGAGTTGAGGCATGCAAAAGTGAGCATGAGCAAGTGCAAATCAGGCAGGCAATCAACTTGGGTAAGTTGGTGCAAATTGGAGGGTGGATTTCCATAGCACCTTTGCACCTATAGATTGAATGGCTACCATTAGAGCCATTCTTGCATTAACTAGACATAAAAGTTGGCCAGATTATTAGTTTGATGTGAAGTTTGCTTTCCTTAATGGAGATTTACAGGAGGAGATCTATGTTGAGCAACCTCCTAGCTTTTCCTCATCCAATGGCAAGGTGTAGAAATTGAAGAAGATTCATTACAGTCTCAAATAGGCTCCACATGCCTAGAATGAGAAGATAGACTTGTTTCTCTAAGGGAAGTTAGGATACTAGCATTTCTCTTTTGATTCCCAATTTTATGTCCACACCTCTAGAGGGCACACATTGTTTGTGCTTTATATAATTGATCTCATCTTGATAAGTGACCATGCCCAAAAGGTTAAGCAAAAAAAGGAGGCACTATTCACTAGGTAGGTTAGGGAAAGCACCAATGTGGCAGCACAAATCACAAATTTTCTATTTGTTTTAGGTGTAGTCAACTATTTTCAACAGTTGCTTGCCAAACCTAGTCATTTCTTTGGCTATTTTTAGCTATTTATTGGTAGCCTTTGGCTAGCCCAATTCATTTGTCATTTTTAGGCGGAGAGAGAGATTAGCTCGTGAAGATACTTTTGACAACCCATTTGTATATCTATCTTATTCATTTCAGCATTCATCAAGGCTCTAAAACATGGTAGAATATTGTCATCAAGTTCAAATAACTTTCTACAATAAGGAGAACTGCTGCATTTTGGAACATACTCAAGGACTATAACAAATCACTCACATCAAGGCTCTAGAACATGGTAGAACTATCATCAAGATCTATGGCCTCCCTCCCAACATACACAAGGACCTCCAAACCCTTAGCTATTATAGCCTTCCCAACCTACAATACATCTCATAAGGAAAAACTAGTGTTAAGACCCAAACTGATTTATTATATTTTACATAGAGCTCAGAAGCAAACCCTTAAGAGTACTTTAAACTTATCCTAGCACTACTTATTTATAGTGTTGCTCATTATGTAGGACTTGCACACTTCCAAGACCTATATTAGCAACAATGAGAACATTGATAGGGTCATATTAGATGTCAATGCTAATGAGAATGCCCATGAATGGCAGTTTGTAGTGATGGCCAAGTGCCTTTTTCATGAGTTTGTGCACCTCCTATCTGAATTATTTGTGAGCAACTTATAAAGTTGTCCATGAGAGGATATTATTCCAATTGTGGTGAACTTCATCTTCATTAAGTATGATGACTATGCATGTAATGATGAGCATGTATACATGTAAAATGTGATGGCCCCAAAGCATATCATAATTTCAACTTTGAATACTTGGGACTTCCACTGATGGCCTCTCTTTCATCTTGACCAATGTATTGATCTAGCTCATTAAGTTTGCAAAAGCTACATTCCCACATTAGATCATTTATGCCTTTCCCTTCTACATAACCATGGATAGGTCCCAAAGAGACGTTTAAAAATCTTATGTTATAACCATAAGAAATAAGTATCGTTTCAAGCATCCTACCCAAGTTGAACTTGCAATTTTGATTTATAACAAGTAATATATTATGAGCAATTTTTAGAGCTTATTATTCTAAGTTAGGGAGAATATAATCCATTTATGCATTGATGAGCTTGCATTTATACATTTGTGCTCAATTATCTCTCCTTGATCCACTAGATTCTTATATCCTAGATCCACCACATCAAATATTATTCCTTTGTATCTGTTAAATAAAAGTTCCATTTTAAAAGTAATGAATGTTTGAATGTGCCTATTGGATATTTCATATGCACTAAAGAGTGGAAGCATTAAAGCTCAATATTTTAGAGAACTTGGAATTATGTTTGAATGTGCATGTTACATATTGAATATGCATTAAAGAGTGTAAGGATTAAAACTCAATATGTTAGAGAAATTGGAGAACAAACATCAAGTTGTATTGTCTTAAAGCTCTTTTGGTGTAAGATCAAGAGGATATGGCGGAGGCAAAAACAAACTAAGAAGATGGGCCAAATTTAAAGAGGGATTACTAAATAGAAAAAGATGAAGAATGCTTGGGGAAAAGTGCCACTAAACAACTTGGCTATGATTAGAAGAAGAAAATGAGGGCATGGTGGACAATGTAGTGAGAACCGATGATTGAATAATCAAAATAGCATCTCAAGAGTAACTAAGTTGGAGAATCTCTTTTGTTATTTGAGTAGATACAAGGCAATTGTCCATCTCTTCAATAGAGATTTGTCTTTTGCATTGTGTAGATAAATTCATATAGAGACATTGATTGAGTCCCCTTGAGTTTATCTTAATTTTAAATTTTTTTGTTAGTGTAAAATGTGAAAAGATAAAGGTTTCTATTATATATCTTAGAAAGCATTGCAATTTTTATATGCACTCTAAGGAGTGAACTATTTTTAATGTTTATGTACAAGGATACCTAGAAAGCTATAATTACACATACTATGCCATCCCAAAGAACTATACAATGATTGTAAATATATGGACTTTAAGTACACCTAGAAAAGTATTATTATGTGTAGTCTAGAGGCAACCCTATAATGGTAGTGAATATACAACTGTATTGATGAGCAATGCCTACATATATTAATGAGTAGTACATGTCCTTAGGAAGTAATAAACAATATATAGATGCCATGATGAGCAATAATAAGCAATGAGAAATATATAGATGCAATGATAAGCAATATAGTAAACTAAAGTAATAAGCAAACAATGAAAATGAGCCATTATTATCATGCTCATAAGAGTTTTTTGAAATTTGTATATGAGTTTATATATCATGTAATTGGTTCTTCTGTGGTTTCTTCGATACTAAATCTTCTTGATGGTTTACATTAAGTTTTTAAATGCTTATTCATGGAGGACTATCAACCACATGTGAGCACTTATGAGTTTGTGAAGTTTAGAAGAGACGCTACAGATTAGATGACTTATGTAAGATTTTATTATAAACCATATATGCATGAAAACTTCAAGTTTCCAAACCCATAGAAGATAGTGTGTGCACTGTACCATAGTAGCATATACATCATGCAAGGCATATTGCATAGCATGTAACACTTTTCCTTTTAAGCAAATCATATTTGCGAAGGAAGAAATGCAAGCCTCACAAGCTTCGTGATGATGCCAACTTTGCCAAGCATGGTTAGTGGGTCTAGCCACCAAAACTTTGGTGACTAGACCAACTAGTTTCTTATATATATATATATATATATATATATATATATATATATATATATATATATATATATATATATATATATATATATATATATATATATATATATATAGAGAGAGAGAGAGAGAGAGAGAGAGAGAGAGAGATTTCTTTTGAGATTCATAAAGTGGGACAAGATTCTTCATTAGCATTAGGCATTTCATGCGGTCCTTTATGAAACTTCAACGTTTCTACTATTTGCCACATCATCAAGCTAAAGCATTGGATATTGCTTTTGGAGAAGCCTTCAAAGCTTCAGACACATGGATGAATAGTAGTGAGCTATGACCACAATCACTACAAGATACAAGCCACATATCAACGTTCAAAGAAACACAAATATTCATTAAAAAGTTTGCCCATGTCATTACTAAAAGCATCGATATAAGTGTCTCTATAAATTCATCGCAAATAGCATCACTATCTACATCGATGAAAACAACAACTGGGATAGCAATGCGTCTAGTAAATTAGTGATGCAAATAGCAAGAGTTACAGAGAAAAAAAATATGCAAAGAAATTATATATTGGATATGCAATTGTCATCAAGACAAGTGTAAAAATTTCTTAAAACTCCAAGATTGATAACTCATAAAATAAGTATAACACTGGTGATGACAACTCATGAAACTACATGGAACCATAGAGAGAAGAGCTAAAATCTATTTGTAAATATTTCAAAGTGTGATTTTATACAATGGATGATAAGTATATCTAAGGAATGTTACATGGAAGAGGCCTACACACATCACATGATCAAAAAAGAAAATGATGTGCGCTCCACGAATCCAAGCACATGCTATAGATCCTCACCATTTGAAAGCTTTTCCTCTCGATGCAAAGAAGCATTGAGTGGACTCTACAAAATGAACAACCATACATAATGCATCACAAGAAAGAGGATTAACTTACTAGGCCATCGCACACGTACAATCTATTGATAAGTGCAGTGAGACCATGTCTCTTTGCATATTAAGTCTCCAAACCTGTGGGATGTCCATTTGTGATGGAGTGTTGCAAAGAAGAAAGAATAATATTATTAAAAATAAGGTTATTAGTATAAGTGATAATACATTGTATGAACGTGATTTCCGCCCAAATATAGAGGCGAACGACCTCGAATTCTTGATCGGACTCAATGCCCACTTTCTAACATTGAAACCTATCAACGTGGGCTTTGTCAATTTCTTTATGGCTTTCGAATCCAATAGCTGCTTCATAACACCAAGCCCTACAACCATTAAATAGGGGGTCAAATGGACTCCAACTGATGAAGGGACACTTGTAATTGGATTTTTGGGGTCAAAATGCATCTAGGAAAACTCCAATTCCTTGATCCATGATTGTCCTATTTTTCAACAAAAATGTATATTTTATGGCTCTCGGGCCACTTTTATGCTTTGAATTTGGCTCTAAAATCAACTCTCATTGGTGACCATAGGATAAGGCGACTCACCCATTGAACTCTCAAAGTGATATGCACAAAAATAAACCATAAAGAGTATCAAGTTGCTACAAATAAAAATACAAAATAAAGCATAAAACATAGCCCTCACCCTACCCCCTGACTAAAATAAAGGCATAAACTCCATGAGGGATAGGCCAAGCATAGTTTGATAGAGATCTAGAGCTAGTCACTAACCAAGTGCTCTAATACTCATCGACTTAAAAAAAACTATCAAGGAAATCATCCTAAGTGCTAGTCTAACTTGTCTACTTGACCTATGATAACCAGACTAGAAAATCCCACTAGTAGGTGAGGGCTCCTATAGCCTAAGTTATTAAAATTTATTTATTTATTTATTTTATCACACTTTTCCTTCAATATTCTATATTGAAGTATGTAAGAAAAACGAAACTGCGCATATTGTGACCTAAGGAAAACATGACACCAACCTCATGTCTCGTCTTGGTACCCATGAACCTACCAAGCTCTCACAAGGAGACACGAATTTTTTCTTTTTACTTCCTCTCACTTTTGTTTTCACTCCAACCATCCTTTTTATTTCTGACTAAATGCGACTCCTCCTTGGAAGATAAGGCATCGGCCCTAGGTGAGACTCATCCCCAGCCAAGTCTTCACAAGGCAATGAACATCTTCTCTTGGATTTGTTTTCTTTATTTCTATTTGTCTAGGGGTTACAACTCCTTTTTACACACCCCGTATCTTATATATTTCAAATATATTCATTGTTTTCTCTCTTTTATTTGGCACGCTTCCCTATTTGCCTCACAACTAATAGGGATTTCTAGAAACAATTGTCTAGTAGGCTACCAAGATAGGGTCACTAGGACTACCCTCAAAATATTTCTTAAAGTGAATAAAAATATCTTTACAGGAGGGAACCTCCCCAAACACACCTAGCCTAATCTAGAGACTTCATGCCTTGAATACTGGTCCCCAAAAAATACAAAATATCCCATATACATATACACATAGAGCATAGAGGGAAAGAACTCATAAAGAAAGGTCATCATCTAGACTTGGCTACAAGAAGATTCTACACAGCAAGAGTCTTCCTCTAGGTGCTCTATCAAATCTATTTAGTGTAGCATGAAACAAAAACAATTAATCACACCTACACCAAGCAAACAAATAGCCCTCTCTTGGCCTAATGAGATAAACCATTTCACCACAAAAGGAATAGTTCTCTTGACCTGGTGAAATCAAATACTAAATCCAACAAGAACGTCCCACTTGGCCTTACAAAATCAAACATTAAATCCAATAGGAATGGCCCTCTTGGCTTAACGAAATACAACCATAAAGCACACCATTTAGCAACCTACCCATTGAAAGTTAACCCATGGTCCCCACATAAACCATATGAAGCACAAAACTAGACTAGGGGAATGTGCTGGTCAAGCCCTATACTAAATACATCAAATTATTAGCCAATCCTCTTGCATAAATGCCAAGGGGTATCTGATGAATATGACATTGAATAATTTGATGTGTCCATGACAAAGTAGGAAGATGGTCAATTGACTCATAACCCATACTAACCATCGGTGGGTCAAAACACGACATGTCAACAAAAGTAGTCCCGGTAGTAGCCCTGGACTAACATTAGGAAGCAATTGTAGAAGCCCCTCAAGATTTGAAAAACGATTTGCAAAGTGATTCCACTATAATTGGGGAATTAGTTGGCAAGTCATTGTCTCAAATATCTCAAGGGTTTCCAAGGTTACACGATGGTACATCCTTACAATGGGATCCCTCATACTATAGGTCCCATTCAATTGGTTGAACTAACTTTGAGTTACCTTTCACCAATAATCAGCTAATACTACTGTATGTAGCTAGAATTAACCCCATAAGCAAGGCTTATAAAAGTAGTGCTTTAATACACTTCCATTTTGAAAACCACTTGAGGATGGGAGTTCTTTATTACAACCCTTACACTCACACGCTTAGCAAGTCCTCAAGAAGCTCCATCAAAATATAATGTGTAAATGAAAGCTTCATCGATATAACTTGCCATAGTAATCAACCTATTTGTACTTATAATTATCCAAAATCTAACCAAGAGAGGGGGTGTAAGATAGGTACAAACCGTCCTTCCTCACTACACTCAATAAGAATACTAGTAAAAACCCTATGATAGTGGTGGAAATAGACTCAAATATCCCATGTGAAAGATCCATCTTTCCACTTGGTAATGTGATAATCCTTACTACATGATATCACTTTGCCTTGGTAGTAATGCTACTCTAAATATGGATGCTCAAGTTAAGGAATGGCTTTCCCTATCCAATAGTCTTCATATCCTCTGAAAGTTTGATCTTGATCCTAAAGGTCTTGCAAAGGCCTAAGTTCAACATCAATCCCTATACATAATATGACTTCATTTTATTGAATTTTACTTTAGTTTTGAACTCTACCCCTTGCGAATCCACTAAAAGGGATATATAGCCATGCTTTCCTATAAGGATAATCTTATAAAGACCATCCCATTTGGACTCCATCATTCTTGGGAAGAGCTCATCGTGGGCATCATAATATAGGATCGATTGACTGTTAGCAAATTTACACTTCTTAGCTTGAATATTGTGAAACATTTTCATCTCGTTCTTTCCTACTTCCTGATGTAACAAGTCTTGCAACCAAATCTCGTAAAGATGTGCAACAGAAGTAAACCTTTATTGCAATTTTTTCTCTTCACCCAAAGAATGATTTAAAGCAAACCTTACTATTGGCAACTCGATCTCCAAAGGTAGAGCACACTCTTTCCCATATACTAATTTAAAAGTGGTGTAGCATTTAGCTCTTTTAGATGTTGTATTATAAGCCCAATCATTCACATAGAATACAAGGAACTTTTAATCATTCCCTACATAGGAAAAAGAGGAAATTCCCTATCAATTCCCCAATTAAAAATACACATAAGTAGGAAAAGTAATGATAGGGAAAATGAAACATTTCCTAGTTAGAGAAACTACGGAATCACATAGGAAATTTCCTAGTTAGAGAAACTAGGAAATCACATAGGAAATTTCTCTATGGATAATAATTTTTCCTAAATAGGAAAATTTTCCTAGAGAAAATTTCCAACATAGGGAAATTTTCCTATGTAGGAATCCTATATCGGAAATTTTCTCTATGTAAAAATTTTCTCTAACTAGGAGATATTCCATTTTCCCTATCATTTACTCTCCCTACTTATGTATATTCTTAACTAGGGAGCTGATGAGGAATTCCCTTTTTTTTTTCCTATATAGGGAATGGCTAAAAGTTTCTTGTGTAAGACCCAGCATTGGCAACAAGAGTTGGAGCAATCTATCTATAGCTATTATACAGAATGTCATGGATCAAGAGAGCAATCTATCTATAATGGTTATAACAGACCTACTATAATACTCTAAACACCTCTAAACCTACATTTTTTACTAACAAGACAAATCTAAAGCTTCATTCACTAAAAGAAACAATAATTTGTCACCACTCAAAGTATGAGAAGCATAACAATAACAACAAAAATGCCTACAACTTTGAAATGTTGCAATCACACTAAAGTTTCAAACATTGGCATACATAAGAAGGTTCGGCACTAGCGACATGAGACACCTACTTGTAGCCAAACTTTTAATATTGTAGATAGCAAGTAAGCACTAAATTATGTATTTATTCCAATGACATCATAAAAAGAGCATAACAATTTGATTATTAGTATTGACTAAGAGGACTAATATCACCATCTAAAGCATGATATACATAGCTATGATGGATAGAATTTGAGATGAACTAGACTTATTAGACAAACTACCAACAACTATACTTATCCTCACAACTATAGATTGAGATGATTATGCCTTGAGATGAATATGCAACATCCCAATCATGATAAACGTGCAACCTCCAACGGATTTGTAATTATTGAAAGCTTGAAAGAATTTAGAGTTTTAGTCACAATTATATGCATGGTACATCTTCTCCATGACATCATCAAATATCTAATTGTAACCTTCAACTCCTAAGTAAGATAGGCCCCGCAAGTCTATATACACTTTGGCTTGTATCTATTCATGTAGGAATCTGTTTTCTTATACTTCTAATCTACTAACTGCTACATCCAGTTTTAAATTCAGCATTAATATCCCTTCTCTTCCAAACTCTCAGGGATGGAAAGTGTTTGGGCAACTAAAGAGCACATAGAATGTATAACAACACACAATAAAAACATATGACAAATGCTTGATGAGAGAACTGTGTATAGAGAAATAAGAATGAAATGGGCCCTTGGTCTTCACATCTCAAGGATTGGCGGAAATTGACCTAATAGTGGAGTTGATGACTCTTGAAGCATCTCTGAGAATGTGTTGTACCCAAGAGAGATCCTAAACACAACAAGAGTAGTCCATCTATGATTCAAGAATGATGCCACTCAATTGTGTGGCTCTCTAGATAGAAAAAATAAAACTGTGATGGTTGGTTAATACCATGGCAGACTTTCAATTTGTTCAAGCTTGTTTTTTAACTAAAAAGTTTAATTTTCCACCACAATTATAGTGACAATTACATAATTAGAGTTACAAGACAATTGAGAAGCACTATATTCTAATAAAAGGCATTACTTGAACTGCAAATTCAAGCATGGGACTTGCAATTCCATGGCATATTATGTTGTTGAAGAAAGGGTCTCCTACCAATACATAGGCTTGCAATTGTGAAAAAAGAAGAGAATCACATATACACACCACTGCACCAAATAAAACATGTTTGGTTACCATAGTGCTCTGATCTCCCAAACTAAGAAAATACAAGATGGTTCTCTCTTTGTTCTCTTCAATCAGATTACAAGATTATGAAGCACTTGCCATTGTAAAACTTTCCATACTTTCTTGAAGTTATAGCCTCTTTTGAGTTTGACTTTATTGCCAGACTTGAGCAACACTCCATAAGTTTGATTGTTGATCCCTTGTAGTCATGCCCTGCCATAAAAAATATTAGCTAGTGATCTATAGACAAAGGACTTGCTATGGCATACAGAAGAGCCTACTATGACATTGGATGTCATGCCATGGATCCCCATTTACACATTGTCTTTGTGCATACTCTCAAATAGAAAGCCAATCCACTACCTACCTACAGACACCCAACATGATGCCACAAACACCAGATATGGTTAATGCTCATTCATCTGGTCATCTAGATAACATAAAATAAGACAATAGAACAAGGAAACCTATAAAGCTAAGTGAATTCGAGAATGATTTTAAGAAAATAAATAAGCCTAGTTATAGACTAAGATTCTTGACTATTATATGCTATTATTTATGTTACAAAAATATATATACAAACCCTCTTTGTAAGGGTGTTGCACGGTATAGACTATTATCTTTTGTACATGAGGACTCACGGCAACCCTGTGGCACACATTAATTTGTCCCTACATGATTGTCGACCATAAGAACCAATGTATCCTATCCTTTAGATGCACAAAATTTTCCAAAAAATGAGCATCAAGATCTTGGGTCAAAGGAAGCAAGGACAATAATTACATTGACTATTATTTGAGTAGGAGTTGCTGATAATCTCAATCTTCCATCTTGACTTGGAAAGCTAAAGACTAATCCTATTTTTTTTGCACATGTTGTTTCATGGATGACTGCCTCCTCATGTAAGCTTCACTATAGCTATCTTCTACTTTTGATTTGTATGAGCTAACAAATAAATAAGAAGTGTATTTTCTTGTATTCAAGAAAACTTGTAGCCTTTGATGGACCAAGTTTTTTGTGAAGGCTGACTTGTGTGT
Source organism: Lygodium microphyllum (assembly GCF_053477565.2). Taxonomy (NCBI): domain Eukaryota; kingdom Viridiplantae; phylum Streptophyta; class Polypodiopsida; order Schizaeales; family Lygodiaceae; genus Lygodium; species Lygodium microphyllum. The sequence continues at coordinate 77,006,980 of NC_141144.1, forward strand.
TAACTGAGTCTGTAATGCACTGTGACTCAAAAGACCTATGAAAAATATTGTGTCACTGCATGAGCTTCCCTAGTGCATTCAAGACCTACCCAAATGCAAATTTGTAATATTTCCATTGATAATATTTCTAACCTGTGTGATATTCATGCAAAGGAATTCCAGCATAAAAAATACACTAACGGTGTGATTTTCAAATTATCCACAAGGTATCTTGATCTCCACTTGGATAAACGAGTTAAAAGGAAAAAACCCCGTTTAGTTACGTGGGAACCTCCTCTTAGGAGGCCAAAAGGATAAACTTTAGGAATAATGGATTTTTAAAAAAATTATCCCCCCCTTTCCCCCAGTCGACTGTCGTGCTGGAGGGGAGGGGAATAGCAAGGATGACTAAGCATCCTTGCTGGATGCCATAGAAGGGATAAAACCCATGCATTGAACTGCGTGGGGGAGGGGAGATACCTCTCCCTCTCCCATATAAACCCCCTATGGGGAAGGGGAGTATTGATGGTGGTCGTGTGAAGAGGAGAAAGGAGGCGGTAATTATTATCACACTGTTGACGCTGCGGCCGAGAGGAGGAGTGATGTCGGGAGGAAGAGGAGAGGGAGTGGGAGAGGAGAAGAGGGGAAGGGTCGAGGGAGGAGTGGGCCGACTGTTGGTGCTGTTGGTGATAAAGACTGAAGTGTTGGTGATGTCCCACGGTCGACGAGAGGATCTTGCGAGGCCGCCGATCAGCACGCCGCCATCTGCCGCCAACATGCCGCCAGAATTAAGACGAATTCGCCTTTTTTTTTCCTCCACATGGAGTGGAAGCCCATAGAAGCTTCTCACAAGCTTTTGAGAAGCTTCTAAAAGGCCTTTGGGAAGCCCCGCTTCTTGTGGGCTTCCTTGAAGGGCCTTCATGTGGGTTTAATAACCCCGCTCCCCCCCCCCCCCCCCCCCGGCGAAATCCAAAGCCTCCTATTGTGGTTCTTATACCCCCCTCACCCCCGGGATTTTTCCATCCATTTCCTAGCAAATTCTACCTAACCCCCTTTCAGTGAGGTTTCCACACAAGTCCTCAAATTCCTTCTCATGGATTTTCCCTCCCCTAGCCGGTTTTAAGGCCTTTCATAGCATTCCCCTAAGGCTATTTAACCCAAGTTCCTTTTAAATCCTCCCCACACAAATAGCCATTTTAGCAATTCCCGTGGACTTCCCCCTCCCTCACACGTTATCTTAAAAGCCTTTCCTAGGGACTTTTATAAACCCTTTCCAAAGGGGTCCTTATTATAACCTGGATTTCTAAGCTACCTTTTCCCCCTTTTGCATACCACAAAGCTATTTTCTTCTCCCCCTTTCCGTGTAGACAATTTGCACCCCCGGAGCTTCTACGAAAGGAAGGAAAAATTCATAAGTTCCATTTCTAAGGTTCGATTCTGAAGGACGGTGGAATCACAAAAGGAGTTTCGCGTGCAAAGGAGACTGCCAATATCATAAATCTGCATCCAAGGCAGAAAGGCCGAATTCTAATGGGCCCTAAGAAGGCACAAGGCGCAACCACAGGAGGATCGTCTCCTAACATCCATGTGGACATTTCACCACAAGTCCAGGTTTTTCTTCCTAATTTTGATTTACGTCATTATAATTCAATTGTGCATGGATCATTTATGGAGATAGGATGCATTTTTTGATTTAAATACTTTGACTAATTTAAAAGAAATAGCTCACAATGGAAGAATTCGGTCATTAGTATTTTTCAATAAAACGAACAAAATAAAGTGAGCATAAGATTTCTATGCATTTCTAGCAAGTGGTTTTTATGCATTGAAAAAGTAATGAAATTAGATTAATTAATGACCATCTTTACAAAATGGAATTATGATAGTACACTTCGATTAAGCATGGAAGGAATAAACCACATATCGCATTATTGAACATCTTTTCTTTGAAATAATTCTTAAAAAAAGTTGCTAGCAACCGTAGGAAATTGCTAGGCCTGCATGAAGAAGATTAAACTCTAGGAAAATGGCATAAATCTCATTCAATTGCATAGTTGTTAGAAAAAGGCTACATGGTTCAATCATAAAGCCATAAAGCTTAGTATCATGAATATTGATTGCATGTACAGAAGGATCAGTTGGAATTATGCTATAATTTAATATATGCTTTGATCTTAGTCAGAAAAGTTAGGGTTTGTAAAGCGATTCATACATAAGCAATGAATCATGTGGTTACAAAAATGGTATCGTAAATAGCTTCAAGAATGGACAAGTAAATTGGTTTAACCTAAACATCTAAACCCCGAGGGACTCGTTCGGAATGCTTAATTCAATGCAACATATCCCAAAGAGCTAACTAGGGTTTAGCACGTTGAGGACAGGACCTAATCGCTCTTATTACCACAAACTGAAAGTCTTATACCTTAAAGACTTTCCCACATTCATGGAATGTAGGGACAATAGTACATAATTGCAAGAACTGACCTAGGGTTTCTACCCTAAGGATCACTAGCTAATAGGATGAAACTCGGTTTGAATTTGGAACCTTAGGACCGACAATATCGGCCTAGTGCAATCAAGAATGGATTGTTATATCTAATCATGATTTCGTGATTATAAGGCTCCATTCGATGGGTAAATAGTCCCATAGTTTTGATGCAACACTTGTACAACAAGTTGCAGACTCGCATGATCTTGTGAATTGATCATAAGGGAATGGCCAGTTCCTCCGAATGAGATTGGCAGATTCTTACGCAAGTTATCTTGCAAGAGGATAAACAATCGTCATGATATAGTACCTTTCTTGGGTAAAGTGACCAAGAATATGGGGATTAGATATTTGCTTGAAAGACCAATCACTAAATTGAAATAACATATTTACTACTAATAGCACTTAAGGTTTTGGTTAAGTTGGGTTAATAGGGTACTGCCCTAACCCAAGGATATAAGGGTTAATAGACAAACCCTTGGGGATCTTGCCAAGTTACAATTGATCCTAGATTGAGTGCTAGATGCATTCGGAAAGAAGAATTCACTCCTTAGTAATTAGCCAAAAATAACAACCAATGGAAATGATTATTCTTGTAACAGTTTAGAGAGCACTGTTTGCTTTGTTTGCTCAAAGAATTAAAAGATGAATGGATATCTAATGCTTCAAGTTGGAGGCCTAAAGGGAGAGGCAATTTCAGTTACCCTTGATTGCCTACCTGACCCTAACCAAGGGGGTTGTTAACCGCACTGGGAGGATGGACCGAACCCGCCGCGAGAGGTCTCTCCGTTGAGCGCTACTTGGAGGAGGAGGAGGACACTTGGGTGCCAAAGGGGGCTCTGGCTGTAAATCCCTCGCCTTTCGGGCCCTGCACAAGAGGCCAAAGTGACTCGGGATTGAATCTCGAGGCCCGCATACTAGTCTAGAGGGAGAATCTTGGATTAGTAATCCCTGTGGATGGCTGGATAGCCTTCGGGTGGATTATGGATAAGCCTACGGGCTGGATTTTATAAATGTATTCCAAAGATAAATATGATAAGTTGTTGAAAAGGAACTTGTTTGACATTGTTTTTCTATGTCAAGTGCTATGATTATGTGAAGGAACCAATGCCTAACGGTGTCGTATTGCTGCGCATCCGAGGTGTGAAATCCACCCAAAAGTTGTGTGTGGGAGTTGATATTTTGTACATATTTAGTAGTTATGTTTGCATTTTTTTTCTGTGTGGGTAGTATAGTGGAGAGGGGTTTGGAGCAAGAGGAACTTATCTGTAATGCTCTAGTTGGCATGTATGTCGAGTATAGAAACCTACCAGATGCTGATGCTTGCAGAAATATTCATCTAGACATATTTATTGAGAATACCATGATCTCTATGTATGGCAAGTGTGGAAGCATTGCGAAAGCAGAGATAGTGTTTGATGGCTTATCAAGTCCGGATGTTGTCTCGTGGACTGCAGTGCTCACCACTTATGTAGAGCTAGACCGGGGGGGGGGGGGGGGGGAGAAGGCACTTCAGTTTTACAGACATATGTGGTCGGGCTTCAAGCATTTGGCATTTTAACACAGAAGGATAAAGCCATGGCTAAGACAGGACAGTTGAGCAGAGCAATAGCACTGATCATAGGGCAAGCATTGCATTCCGATGCACAAAGTAAAGGTTGAGCATAGACGACCTCATGCCATTGCTTGGGAGGGTGTGATAGAGGCAGCAGAATATTAGCTTGGTGCTAATTTAATAGATACTCCAAAGTTCAAATGGGGGAACTTGGAGGATGAAGATATCACAGAAAATGTTTTGCCTGGAGTTCAACTAGAAAAGCATGTGGAGAATTCCTTTGACAGCATGCTTGTTGGTAGTGAAGATTCTACTATACTTTTAGGAGGATGAAAACAAAGCTCTACAAAGGAGTTGAATGGATTAAAATGTGAGGATACCAGAAAACCATTCTTGGATTATGACCACATATGTGATATCAACACACCTTGTGGATCCCAGCTCCAGCAAGATGTCCACAACAACTTTCAAGAGCAGATAATCAAGGATTCAAGAGTCCTAGAAGACTTGAAGCATCCTTGGAGCTGGAGTTTGGACTAGAGCATCTTGGGAGTTTGATTGTGATCTCAAGAACTTACTAGAGAAGGGAGGTCAATTATTATTAAAGCTCAATCAACAGTAAAGGGTCTACAAGAGATAGTTGAAGCTATTAGAGAAATTGGTGGGGAAGAGGCTGTTGCTTTGAGGATTGCAGAATAGTATCTTCAAGCTTTTAGCAGCATTGCTAAACAGGGAACAACCATGCTTTTGCCAAGCAATGCTTCTGATCCATCTAGCATGGTGGCGCAGGCTTTGTCGATATATAAAAGTGTGATAAATGATGAAATTAGCCCGCTTTCCTGGGGAAAAAGGGGCCGCTTTTCTGGTCCAAAAGGAGGGAGAGGGAAAAAAGTTGAGCTTTTGGGGAAGGGAGGCATGATTACTCTGTCAACAATGATTGAATTAAGCTGAAGCATGAATGACTGAAGTGAACAATGAATCTGACACAACAGAGGTGAATTCAGATACTAAGGCGGTGTGGTGTATCAGCGAGTCTCTCCTCGAACGAGAGCATAGGAAGGAAGCGAGTCGTGAGTGAGACGACTGCGTCATGAAGAGGAAGGCGCTGTGTGGCTGACGTTGGCGGCATCAAGAAACTATGAGAAGAAGTTTATAGACGGAAATATCAGTGTGGACACTTGCGAGGATAAGGCTGATGTGCTACCTGCTCGAAAAAGACGGAAGCATCCACCTGTTGGAGAAGATGTTGATTTCCAGAGAGAGCTCTTAGGAATATTGGAATGTAACAATAAGCTTTTAGCCACTCATGTGGATTCACGAAACTTCAACAGTCATCTTGATAGAAGTCAGAGAAAGGAACACAATGAAAGTACTGTACAGGTGCTAGAGAAACTCACTGAAGCACTATGCAAGATTGCAGACAAACTTTAGGGAAGGGGATCGTAAGTTCTACTCATGCTTCCAGAAATACTCAGGCTTGTTAGGAAAGCTAGAGACACCCTTTGTTCTTCCAGATAGTACAAAGACTTAGAAGCAGCCTATGATCTTGAGACCATATGGGTATCGTGAAGTGGCTGATCGGTGAATCATTTATGAAATTATCAGGAGCTCAAAGTCTTTCTACAGATGATTAAGTTGAAGAAGAGAATCATCACTTTAAATTTGTGATGCTTCCCTACAATGTACGTTTGCAAGAAGCTGCCACTTCCCCGACACAATCTGTAAGATAAAAACAACTTCCATTACTGCATGCTGTACATCATCTTGGTCTTTCAGTGACTGGATCTATTGCTTTAAATCAGAATAATTGTTTTTGAACCATAGTCGCTGCCATGTTGGTGATCTACCTATTCGGATTTCTTCTTCTTGAACCTTGTATTTGTTATTGGCAGAAATAAAACAGAGTCTTGGCATCATTTTCTCATCTTGCTTATTCGCTTGATTGATCTTCTATCCTAAAATTAGTCAAGGTCCTCTGTGGTCGTGACTTTGCTTTCGAAACCCTTCGACATCTTTGGTGAACCCGACATGAAAGCGTCGTAGAAATTTCAGGATGGGGGATACTTCAGCATCCATTTCAGCCTCTTCTACAATTCCAACTGCGTCCTCTACTTCAGCTCCATCAATGACTGCTGCGTCAAGTACTTCAACAGATGATCTAAAGCAGATTTTGCAGAATATGTCCATGTATATGCAGCTTCAAAATCAGCAGACACAATTGTATATGCAGCAGCAGCAGCAATTGCATCAACAACAGTTGTCTCAGCAAAGGCAACTATATTCGGAGCAGGAGAATGCAATGAGTGCGACTAAGGCGATTGAAGTAGTTGAGAATGAGAAGAAGCTATTTGATGGCTGTAATGTTTCAGCATATTTGAAGACATATGAGATCAAGATGGGGTTTTTTGGAGTTCCAGCTGGACTTATGAGTAAGTATTTCCTTCATCTTGTCACACCCGCCTTGAGGGCAAAAGTGACTGATCTTTTTATTCAAAATTCGCATTGGCAAGATTTTAAGAAAGCCCTGAAAGAAGAGTATTTCCTTGAGGACTTTGGGATGGCTACACGGCGATCACTTTGAGAGTGGGTCTACATGCCAAACAAAGGTCTAGCTACTTCAGAGTTGATTCGAGAATTTGAAGAGAGGTATAGTCAGCTTGATGCTATTGAACAAAGAGCATTGGATGTTGAGAAAGTTGAGCTATTCTTGCAAGTTGCAGATCCTGATCTTCAGGAAGAATTAGGAGAGCTTCTTGAGGATCGCACGAAGCCTATGGGTCTTAAAACAGATTGGCAAGATGCCCAGGATGCAGTCTCGACTTTGACCAAGAGAAGGATATGGAAGACCCGCCTACAGAATGGTTCTATGACACCGACACCGTCATTTGCTCCTATGCCTGCTTCTATCCCTGTTATTTCTTCTTCTCCTCAGCCAGTTTCTTGGCCTATGCCAGTGCCTACTGTTTCCACTCCTCCTATTCCTCCTGTTCCATGACCGATACCTGCATCTTCTGCTCCAAAACCATCCACTCCGTCGGTGCCTACCTCTCTTGATGACATAATCAAAGGCATAACGGATTTCACACTGGAGTTAGTTAAAGCGGAGTTGGTGGGAAAATTGACAGAGCAGTTTGCTTCGATTGCACCTACTATTTCTTCTACTGCTCCTACTGCACCTAGGAGTGCTCCTAGTGCACCTAGGAGAGATCGAAGATGTATTTGGTGCGATAGTACGGACCATCAGCATTGCAAAGATTGTGAATCTTTTCAGGATGCAAGGAGGAAGAATTTGGTAATTTTGGGAACAAGATGGTAAGATTTGGTTGATTGAAACAGGAGCTCCACTTACTACCAACTTTGGGAAAGGCGGAATGAAGAAGTTAGTGGATGACATGGCTGCGCGTACTTCTTATCTGACAGCTAGAGGAGATGCTTCTGCATATGGAGTTTAGATTGAGAAGGGATCAGAGAATCAGTCAGCATTATGGACTTATGCTATGGAGACAGCAAATAAGGGAAAAATTCAGCAAACTATTTTGACTAGTGCATGCTCTAGCATCAGATCTGAGACAGGTTGGGATTCGCCTGTTGACAGGTACTCTATTTATGCCTACTTGGATAAGTGAGAGCGAAATTTAGGTGACGGGAAGTGCTTAAAAATAGCTAAAAATTATGAATATCAAGGGAAAAATATTCACCGTCAAAGGCGGCGGCTCGATCTGGGACGATTTTAAGCGTCAAAGTGCTTTAAAGGTGCCCAAGCGACACTTGTTGATTTTTCATAAATTTTCAGACAGTCGTGCGGGTTGACACAAGCTACTGGCCAATGCGGGATGCTAATCTGGATGCCCAGGATTTTTCAGAGCTCGATTCCGAGTCCGGACGAGGAAATGGCCAAGAAACCGGTCAAGATGCAAAGGGGTGGACAAAATTTGGCCAAAGTGCGCAAGTGACCTTTGGGAGCCTAAACTTTAAATGTCACATGAAAGTTTCATGCAAATGGGAGAGATGAAATCGTGGAGAGAGGGCGCCATCAACAGGCGCCGAAAAATGCGCCATGTTGATGGAGATGCTCCCTCCTGCCTGCAAACAACCATGCCAACTGATCACTGCCCCTCATTCCCCCCTGGATGCCAATCATTTCGCCGCCCTTCGCTCGCGCAATGATGCTCTCTTTGAAGATATCTGATTTCAGTCTTTCTCTCTCCTCCCTCTCTCTCTTCTAAAGGCAAGTTCATGTGGGAAGAAGAAGAAAGAAGAAAGAATGATGGAGGCTTGTCCGGCATGGATCGGATTGCTCCACGGGCTGGAAATGGTAATTTGTGGTTGTGCTGGACATGAAGTGGTGCTGATTTTCAGATTTGCAGCCATGGACATGAAACCCGAAACACACAAATAAGCGGTACTTCAAAATTTTCAAAGGAAATTTGAGATTTTATGGCTTTTGATTGATAAAATGTTGTTCATGTGGGCTAAAAATTGTTTATGTTGCTGTTTTCCATGAGTTCTTACTGGTCATAATCAGAAAATTAGGAAAATATGCATCTTGTGGTTCAAAATAATACATTAAAACACGTAAAATATGAAAAATCAAGGGAAAATGATGTTTTTGGGCATAAAAATGGAAAAATGAATAGGAACACCAACTAAACTTTCATTTTTGTTGCAAGAAGGAACTAAGGGCCACAGCCCATAATCTATTCTGAATTTTTAGTAATAAAGTAATGCAGAAAATAAGGAAAAATACAAGAAAAATAGAGAAAAATCACTAAAAATAAGAGAAAAATGCATTTTGGGTGCGGAAAATTAAGGAAAATTAAGATCAATGTTTGTGAATGTTTGTGGGGACTGAAGCATGAGGATTTGCCTCAGTTCAACCCCACCTTCTTGTTCTAGTGTGTTTTTTCCGCTTTTTATACATAAAATGATGGCAAAATGCCCTCTAAATGTATACAACAATGCAACATTTGATCGATGGGAGGGTAGAGTGGTTAAAGTGTGTCTAAATGTGGAGTAAAATGATGAAAGGATTGTTGTTTTGGTTTGCATGCCATATAGGTCGGTGAATAATTATAAAATAAGGGCCTAGTAGTACGAGGGTTCCCTCGGTGCTAGGTCTGTGCAACGCCGCATAAGAACGGTAGTTGGAAGTCATTAAAAGGATGTTTTCCACATGTGCACAATATTGATTTCATAACTGTTTGAGCACTTGGCATCCACACTATGCATAAATCATGGAAGTATTTAAAGGTATTAGAAATCCTGGATGCACAGCAATTGTTTTCATTAGGACAGTGACCCATGTTGAGTGAGAGACAGGGCACCCTAAGCCATAGGCTAGTCGTGGGGTCTAGGGAAAAGAGAAGTAAGGACAATGGTACATTCTTGTATACGATTAAATGGTACCTTGAGTGGACTTTTGTGTGAAATGTTTATATGTAGAGCGACGCATCGAGGGGCCAATCCCCAAGGTGTAGGAGAGTTGCAGAGGGGTGGCGGCACCCAGCCATTGGGGGACCCCCTATGTCAGTGCTTCGTGCCATCAGGCAATGTGTAAGGGACTCCCTCTGAGGAGTAGTGGGTGAGAGAAGAGTGGACTACAAACAACGTATTACAAACGCAATGTTTGGGAAGGCAGATATTTTGATAGACGCTCCTGGCCGCGAGGCCGAGGGGTTGTCTTGTGCGTAGTGATGAGGCCCGGCTAGTGCATGAGCCAGTGCCGGCCTGGTTTTTGGTCCATCAGTGGTGCGTCTGTCGGGGGCCGCTTAAAAGTGGCGGTCCTCGAATCCTGGTTGTTTAGGGACCAACTAAGAGTTTATGCCAAAGGATACTGAGATTGATCCGTTATTTATTGATAAGCATTGTCTAGCAGAAATCCAAAAGCAAGAAAGAGACGAAAGAGCTAGATGACGTGCTGAAATTTTTAGGAGATATTCCCCTAAGCGTAGCGGTGCTGAACCCTTACGAGGGAGTGGATCTAGTGGTCTTGGGGCCACAAGCAATAAGTTAGGAGAAGGTGGAAGCTCTAGTGCTCCCCTTTCTGCCATAAGCCAGTCTACATCAAGTACGGGAGGTGTAACACCACCGTCCCCTATTCCTAGTGCAAATCCAATCCTCGTCATGGTGCAGCCTATTGCAATTCCAGCAGGAACGACGGATTTACTGGCTCTAGGTTACCCGCTACCCATTTTTAATGGGCTAGTTGAGGAAGATGCGGAACGCCACATTAGGGAGTTTCAAAAGCTGATGTTTAACTATCGCATTCAAGAAGAAGGACATTTAATGATGTTCTTCAATATGACTCTCAAAGGAAGAGCCGCTATATGGTATCATGGTTTAGAAGCCGGAACCATATTGAACATTGATGTATTTTATGGAGCTTTTCAAAGGGAGTTTGCCCCCGAAAGGGGTGGGCAATATTGGTTGCGTGTACTCAACGTGACCCACCAAGAAACACACGAGGATATTCGTGCTTATGCGAAGAAAATAAAAGAGGTTTTTCGTAAGTTGGACACCTCTATTCCTATCCCCACAGCTGCCCAATTGCAATATTTTCTACATGGTTTGGACTTTAATATCCAATTGTAGTTGAGTAGTGTCCCCTTGGGGGATATAAATACTGCCATTACACGAGCACAAGACGTGGAATCTCGACTACAAGCAACCTATGCTTCTCGAGGCAATTCGAATATGGGTTTAGTATCGGGAAACAATATGGCAATGGCCAATGGTAGTAGTGGTCAAGGGATAGCAATGGCTAACCCAAATGGGAGAGGGAACATGATGCAGAATGTGCCTTTATTACCAGCTCCCCCTAGCATATCGATGCCTACGGGCAGTCAAATGGCTCCAAGTGGTGGAGGCCAGGGTCAATTCTAACACCATGCCTGTGGCTCAACAACCAGTGCCTAATCGAATTGTTAGGCCGATGGAACGACATGGTAATGACCAAGGCTATGAGTCGAGTTCTTCCAATGTTCTTGGCGAGGTTAAGGACATGATGAAGCATTATACCGACATGATTACGGAGCAGTATTGACAAATAGCCGTGGATGTCAACTTCCTTAAAAAACAACAAAATTTGATAGGAAGTAGATACCCAGATGAGGGTGCACCTTCGAGGTTTAGTTGCAAATGGTGTGGTGGGCAGCACTATCCAAGAAATTGCCCAAATGTTAAGTGTAACATTTGTGGAAAATCCGGCCATTTAGTAGCTACTTGCTGGAGTAAGATCAGTTCGCTCCAACGAGGTAGTCGGCAACCAGGGCCTGTTAATCATCATGTGCAAGGAAATGATTCCCAGCGGGAAGATGGGCCTAAACAAATACCTCAATGACCAAAGACTACATTGGAGGAGCTACCAAGTGGTAGTGGGGTTAGTTTGATTGAGGCTGTACGTGTTAATGATGCTGAAACCTCTAATCTGCGAGCTGTTCTTACAAGAGGTCAAAAGAGTAGAGAATCCGACAAGGATAAGCCTATCGACGGAAACCCTAAACAAGGCGACAAAGGAACGCAAGTTTTGGATCTTGCCATGGAAGGGGGACCTTTGAAGCCCGTAGAAAGTAAAGCCGATAAGGAACCACCAAAGAAGAAGGTGAAAGTTAAAAAGGAGGCATTAAAGCCAGTTCAACGACCTAAAGAGCGGATGGTTTGGCGTGAAAAGCGAGCTCTATCAAACTATCATGAATTCGATTTGGCGAGCTCTCTTTGCAAAGTCAAGCGGGATGTGAATCTCTTACAGCTTATTAAGCTTTCCCCAGGAGTACGTAAGGAATTTAGAAAGATTCTACGTACCGGGTATATCGTAGAACCTTTGGGTATTGCGTGAGTTGGTGATGACTGGTTCGAGCATGCTGAGAAGCATTGCCCAAGGGTTGCAGCCTATGTCGATGGGATATTAGTAGATTATGCCATTGTCGACACGGGATCATCTGTTAACATTATGAGTTTTGAACTGATGGAAAGGTTGGGTCTTGCGATCTAGAAAGATACCTCCACAATTCTCAGAATGGCAGATGATAGTTTGAGACAGCCGGAAGGCTGCATTACTAAGGTCCATGTCACTGTTGCAAATGTAGAATGCCTGTTGGACTTTAGGGTGATTCGTTTTGCAGGCCGTCCAAGTTACCAAGTATTACTCGGACGACCTTGGATCTTGCAAGCGGACTGCCAAGTGGATATACCCGCCGGTCAGCTAATATTCGGCAGAGGTGTCCAGCATGTGGTGGTTGATGCTTATCCTGAGTCCCCGCAGAGTGAGAGAGCTCCTCTATCTTCTACAGAATTGGAGACATTAGAAGATTTATCTGCCAGTGAGACATCATCGAGTGATGAGTCCAAAGAGGGATCCACCACAGAAGACGTCTATCAGATCACTTTGAATGAGCCAATAGAGGGCCAAGATCGTATAAGAGATGCAGATGTTATCGAGCTAGACCTTGGTACGCCTGATGATTCGCGGCCAATCAAATTAGGTTCTATGCTCAGCTCAGCAAAAAGGGAGAACTATGTGGCCTTGATCCAGGAATTCCGTGATATCTTTGCTTGGAGTTATGATGAGTTGAGAGGCATCTCTCCTAGTCTTGCTGTTTATACAATTCCATTGAAAGAGAGCAGTCGTCCTGTACGGCAGAAAGTAAGGCGTATGCCTTTCGAACTGAGGGACGGCCTGTTTGAAGAGTTACAGAAGCTTCGAAAAGCGGGTTTGATTTTTCCTGTGCAACACACGGAATGGTGTTTGCCAGTTGTGATTAGAAAGAAGAAGAATAATCAAATCCGTTTATGTGTAGACTTTAGGGAGCTGAATAAGCAGACAGTTAAGGACTACTACCGATTGCCATTTATTGACCAGATTTTGGATCAATTAGCAAGTAGGGAGATATATTCGTTTATGGATTGCTTTGCAGGATACAACCAAATGGCAATTGCAGAAGAGGATAAGTTGAAAACAACTTTTATCACTGTATTTGGTACTTTTGGGTACCATGTGATGGCCTTTGGTTTATGCAATGCGCCTGGTTTGTGGCAACGAACAGCAGATAAGACATTCGGTGACATATCCCCTGAAGAGTTGAAGGTGTTTATTGATGACATAGGGGCTGCCACCGTGAGAGGAAGGCAGTTGATCATTTTAAGAAAATGCTTTGAGCGCTGTAGACAATTTTGCATCGCCCTAAACCCACGAAAGTGTGTTTTTGGAGTGCCTTTTGGGCTGTTGCTGGGTCATGTGGTCAGTTCGGTAGGAATTGTGACAGACCCCGAGAAGGTTAAAGTTATAGTTGCCATGGGTCCACCACGCACTCCCAAAGAGGTTCATAGCTTTCTGTCTTTGGTTGGTTACTACCATAGATTCATCAACACCTTAGCATAAAGAACATTGCCGCTTACAAATTTATTGTCCTTTAGTTGTTCATTTGTATGGGGTGACCCTTGTAAGGTAGCATTCGAGGATGTGAAACAAGAGCTAGCAAGAGCGCCCGTTTTAAAAGCACCTAAAAGAGGTGAGGTGTTCTATATATTTTCAGCAGCCACCATGTATAGTATCAGCTGCTGTTTAGCCCAAATTTGGGAAGAGAAGTGGTACCACCCGATTGCTTTTGCTAGTCGAAAGCTAGGGGTATCCGAAATCAATTATACCTACATGGAGAAGCTGTGTCTAGCGATGGTCTTTGGGACCAAGAAATTCAGGCATTATATTCTCTATGAGAAAGTCGTGCTTTATACGAAGGCGGAGGGACTTCGATTATTGATGAATAAGCTACAGCCGCCTGATCGTCTAGCAAAGTGGTTGATCACTTTGCAGGAATTTGATTATGAAATCAGGAGTAAGCCAGCAAGGTTGCAAGGCATCGTGCAATGTCTTGTAGACTTTGGGGAGCCGAAAGAATCTGTGGGGCTGAAGGTAGTGACATGGAGTTGTTATTTAAAATAGATACGGCATCTATTCCCTCTTGGTATGCTGCAATAACACATTATTTATCAACAGGAGAGGCGGGATCCGAATTATCTAAAGCTGAGAGAAGGAAAATTAAGCAGCAAGTGTTAAAGTTTGCCTTGATCGTAGGTACATTATATTGGCAAGGGGTTGATGACATCTATCGCCGATGTGTGATGCTTGACGAGGTGCCATTCATTTTGGAAGAGTGCCATGATTCTGCTTGCGGGGGCCATTTTGCTGGACGGCTTACAGCACAAAAGGCTTTAAGAGCAGGTTATTGGTGGCCTGCCATCTTCCAGGATGCGTTTGCGTATGTTAAGAGATGCGATATTTGTCAACGACATGATAGTCGAGAGAATAGGAAACGACCACTCACCCCGATTATGGCGATACTTCCATTTGAGAAGTGGGGAATAGATTTTGTGGGTCCTATTACTCCATCGTCGACTTCACAAAAGAGGTACATCATTGTAGCAACTGACTACTTCACAAAGTGGTCAGAAGCACGTGCAACAAGGAAAGATGATGCTAAAGAAATTGCTAGTTTCCTTTTAGAGCAGATAATATGCTGGTTTGTTCGCCGAAAGAATTATGTCGGACCGCGGAACCCATTTCTTGAATAAGGTGATTAAAGGTTTGACAGAGATGTGGCAAATCAAGCATAACAAGACAACCCCATATAATCCGCAAGCCAATGGGCAAGTTGAAAGCACCAACAAGCAGCTTGTGGGCATCCTGTCCAAAATTGTGTCGGAAAAGAAACGGGATTGGGATAAAAAGTTATACGTGGCAGTGTGGGCTTATAATACGACCTTCAAACGAGCCACTGGTCATACCCCGTTCAAGTTAGTATATGGGGAGGAGTGTGTCTTGCCTTTAGAAATTGAGCTGCCGACTATTGGGTTTGCCATCAATCATTCTTTGAGCGATGAAGATGCACTTTTTGAGCGCTTGACGACACTGGCACATTTAGATGAGCTTAAGCTGCAGAGCTTATTGCACCAAGAAGTGGCAAAGCGCCGAATGAAGCAGCTACACGACCTCAAAGCCAAGAAATACACCTTCAAGAAAGGACAGCTTGTTCTGTATTATGATGCACGACGTGAATTATTTCCAGGCAAGCTAGAGCCCAAATGGGATGGGCCGTATAGGATCGTTAGAATAGGAAAGAATAAATCCACAGTTTTGTTAGCTGACCTCGAGGGGGTAGAATTTAATAATAAGGTTAATCTTAATAAGATTAAACCTTATTATTTTTTATTGCACTAATACTATGACCGCCTTGCAGGTCTAGGCGAGATCGATCAAACATCTGCAAGGAAATCGTGATAGAGGTTGATGGGTCGTCTGATCCCTTATTTAGAACACCCATATTTAGAACAGAGATATCATTAGGGAAAGCTCATTTGGTGGAGCAAAGGCTACAAGGTGATTGAGCAAGAAGGCATGACATTTATTTGGGAAATCAAGGTCTTCTGCCATCACTGTCTACAAATTTTGACGAGCATCCCTATTGAATTCAATGATGATGGAGGGATGGAGCCTATAGTCCACCCGTTGAATATGTTGAATTTCGATTACCATAATTACGAGTAGAGTTCCGGATGGCGGGATATGTAAACCCTTTATGGACGTACACCTTGTACTTTGATGGGGCATCCAGGGGTGCATGCAAAAAAGGAAGTGTAGGAGTTGTCATCCGAGACCCCTGATGACGCATTGTCATGAAGTTAGCTACTTATATCGGGGTGAATTTTACCAATAATATGGCAGAATACAAAGCCCTGATAATGGGTTTGAATATTGCAAAGAACGGTGGTATCCGCCAGTTATTGGTGAAAGGGGACTCTCAGTTGGTTTTAAATCAACTCAATGGGACGTACATGGTACGAAACCCCATCCTTTGCATGTACCATCATACTGCCATAGCCCTGCTAGACGAATTTGATAGAGTGTCTTTTCAGCTGATTCCACGGCATTGGAATCAGTTTGCCGATTCTTTGGCTAATTTTGCGTATGAAGAAGACCTCTTCTTTAATTATGGCCCTTGTTCCGATATATCTATTGATGGTGAGACAGGACCTGGTCGTTTGTGGGGTATGCTTTCTGAACATGCCCTCCTTGGCAGACGATGGTTGATCTGGGTGATGCAGAGGGTAAGCGAGACTCATCTGCCTTTATTATCTTGGACCCACAGACTGATTAGACGACATGTGATGCGAACACCTCTTGCGATATACGCAGGAGGGATAGGTCATAATTTAATGCACCTAGTTTAGGGCTACAAGCCCTGTTCCCCTGGGAATGGTATGCTTTGATGTCTATCATAGTTGTTTCCAGGAGGATGCTATGCGTAGTATTGTTTGATTTCATTAGGCCAAGAGGGCCGATTCAGTTTTGTAGTGAAGTGTTTGATTTCATTAGGCCAAGAGGGCCATTTCCCTGTCTAGTGCGGGTGCGTTTAATCGGGTTTTTGTTTTAAGTTCTGTGCTAGACAGGTTTGAAGGCAAGCTTGGAGGGAGCCTTTGTCACGGCATCGATGGAAGCTTCTTGTGGCCAATCCAGCTGATATCTCTCCTTTACGAGTACCTTTCTTTCCTGTTATATGAGTATTTGTACTTGTCGAGGGGATACATTTTTGTTGGGGACCGGCAACCAAGGCATGAAGTCCCAGGTTTAGGCTAAGTATGTTTGAGGGAGGTCGGAGTAGTCATTGCCTCCTGTAAAGACATTGTCAGGCATCGAAAGGCCTGTTTTAGAAGGAAGTCCTCGTGGCCCTGTTCTGCTAGCCTGTTAGGCAGCCTTTCTAGGAGTTCTTGTTAGTAGTGAGGCAGCTAGAGAAGCCTGCCAGAAGCTAATAATGATGATGCCAAGAAATCCTGAACATCCTAAAAGATGAATATAAATACGAAGGTGTGTAAAAAGGGGTTCTAACCCCTATTCCAAGAAAAGAAAAGAAATGAAAATATATAAGCAGTTGATCATTGCCTTGCGAAGGCCTGGTAGGTTCCTGGGGACGAATCAAACCCGGGGCTGATACCTTGTCTTCCTAGGGGTGGCTTCTTGCTGGAAAAAAAAAAGACAAAACAAGGAAGGTTGGAGCAAAAATAAAAGTGAGCGTTAGAAAAGGATTAAGTGTTGCCTTGCCAGGGCTTGGTAGGTTCTTGGGTGCCGAGACAGGTCCTGAGGCCGATGCCCTGTTCTCCTTGGGTCACTACACTCAGCTCCCTCCTTTTTACATGCCCAAGTATGTTACTAAAATAAAAACCCTAAAAGAAGACATGTACTGAAAGAAAATATTCCTTGATCAGGCTATAGGAGTCCTCGCCTTGTAGGAGCTCCTAGTGGTGTTGTTTTTAGTTGATAAGTAGTGCAGACTACCACTTAGGGCAACCTCTTTGATAGGGTTTTTAGTTTGGCTGTTTTGGAGCAGCTGGTTAGTGACTCACTTTGCATCTTTTATTAGATGATGCTAGGCCTACTCCTTGTGGATGTCATGCCTTGGTTCTGTCCAGGGGTAGGGGAAGCATTGTGCTGAGTTTTATTATATAATTGTTTTGTATCAGTTTGATGCTTCTTTGGTTGTTTATGTGCAGATATGTTCGTGGATTCGACGGGCTGAGTCGCCCTATCCCGTGGTCGCCAATGAGAGTGGAATTTAGGTGACGGAAAGTGCTTAAAAATAGCTAAAAATTATGAATATCAAGGGAAAAATATTCACCGTCAAAGGCGGCGGCTCAATCTAGGACGATTTCAAGCGTCAAAGTGCTTTAAAGGTGCTCGAGCGACACTTGTTGATTTTTCATAAATTTTTAGACAATCGTGCGGGTTGACACGAGCTACTGGCCAATGCGGGATGCTAAGCCGGACACCCAGGATTTTTCAGAGCTCGATTCCGAGTCCGGACGAGGAAATGGCCAAGAAACCGGTCAAGATGCGAAGGGGTGGACAAAATTTGGCCAAAGTGGGCAAGTGACCTTTGGGAGCCCAAACTTTAAATGTCACATGAAAGTTTCATGCAAATGGGAGAGATAAAATCGTGGAGAGAGGGCGCCATCAACAGGCGCCGAAAAATGTGCCATGTTGATGGAGATACTCCCTCCTACCTGCAAACAACCATGCCAACTGATCACTGCCCCTCATTCCCCCCTGGATGCCAATCATTTCGCCGCCCTTCGCTCGCGCAATGATGCTCTCTTTGAAGATATCTGATTTCAGTCTTTCTCTCTCCTCCCTCTCTCTCTTCTAAAGGCAAGTTCATGTGGGAAGAAGAAGAAAGAAGAAAGAATGATGGAGGCTTGTCCGGCATGGATCGGATTGCTCCACGGGCTGGAAATGGTAATTTGTGGTTGTGCTGGACATGAAGTGGTGCTGATTTTCAGATTTGCAGCCATGGACATGAAACCCGAAACACGCAAATAAGCGGTAATTCAAAATTTTCAAAGGAAATTTGAGATTTTATGGCTTTTGATTGATAAAATGTTGTTCATGTGGGCTAAAAATTGTTTATGTTGCTGTTTTCCATGAGTTCTTGCTGGTCATAATCAAAAAATCAGGAAAATATGCATCTTGGGGTTCAAAATAATACACTAAAACACGTAAAATATGGAAAATCAAGGGAAAATGATATTTTTGGGCATAAAAATGGAAAAATGAATAGGAACACCAACTAAACTTTCATTTTTGCTGCAAGAAGGAACTAAGGGCCATAGCCCATAATCTATTCTGAATTTTCAGTAATAAAGTAATGCAGAAAATAAGGAAAAATACAAGGAAAATAGAGAAAAATCACTAAAAATAAGAGAAAAATGCATTTTGGGTGCGGAAAATTAAGGAAAATTAAGAGCAATGTTTGTGAATGTTTGTGGGGACTGAAGCATGAGGATTTGCCTCAGTTTAACCCCACTTTCTTGTTCTAGTATGTTTTTCCCGCTTTTTATACATAAAATGATGGCAAAATGCCCTATAAATCTATACAATAATCCAACATTTGATCGATGGGAGGGTAGAGTGGTTAAAGTGTGTCTAAATGTGGAGTAAAATGATGAAAGGATTGCTGTTTTGGTTTGCATGCCATATAGGTCGGTGAATAATTATAAAATAAGGGCCTAGTAGTACGAGGGTTCCCTCGGTGCTAGGTCTGTGCAACGCCGCATAAGAACGGTAGTTGGAAGTCATTAAAAGGATGTTTTCCACATGTGCACAATATTGATTTCATAACTGTTTGAGCACTTGGCATCCACACTATGCATAAATCATGGAAGTATTTAAAGTATCAGAAATCCTAGATGCACAGCAATTGTTTTCATTAGGACAGTGACCCACATTGAGTGAGAGACAAGGCACCCTAAGCCATAGGCTAGTCGTGGGGTCTAGGGAAAAGAGAAGTAAGGACAATGGTACATTCTTGTATACGATTAAATGGTACCTTGAGTGGACTTTTGTGCGAAATGTTTATATGTAGAGTGACGCATCGAGGGGCCAATCCCCAAGGTGTAGGAGAGTCGCAGAGGGGTGGCGGCACTCAGCCGTTGGGGGACCCCCTATGTCAGTGCTTCGTGCCATTAGGCAATGTGTAAGGGACTCCCTCTGAGGAGTAGTGGGTGAGAGAAGAGTGGACTACAAACAACGTATTACAAACGCAATGTTTGGAAAGGCAGAGATTTTGATAGACGCTCCTGGCCGCGAGGCCGAGGCATTGTCTTGTGCGTAGTGACAAGACCCGGCTAGTGCATTGAGCCAGTGTCGGCCCGGTTTTTGGTCCATCACTAAGTCTCAAGGAGCAGATGTACTTGTTGAGGAGAAGCGTAAGAGGGATGAAGAAAATCCAAGTGCAGCTAAAAAGACTAGAGGGGGTGAGTTTGTTACTCCACCTATACAGGACCGTCTTTGAGACCAGGGCCAGAATGACGGATGGAAGATGCTCAAAAGAGAGAAAAGACGCAAGAGCCTAGAGAGAGAAAGGAGCAAGGGTTTAGATTGATGTCTGATATTGAGACATCTACGGACATGAAGAAAATCTTTAATGACAAGATACTTGGCAGTGAGGTGACTTTTACTATTTCTGAGGTTTTGGGCATCTCGAAAAGAGAGTTTCAAGATCAGTTTCAAGAGGTCCTGAAGAGGAAAAGACATGCATTGCCTACTACTGATACACAGGGAGTTTTGATTGGGGAGTTGGATGAGGATGAGGTTATGGTTGAGAATGCTTCTGTTTTTCCACAGATAGAGAAGAGGGTTCAGCCTATGCATTATGCTGAAACTAATGAGCCTGTTTTGATACCGCGTAGTCACTTTTCGCGGAGTCATTGGGCTAGGGCAACTACAGAGACGATGGTAAAAATTGGAGAGAAACAGGTGCCTTATGTTGCTTTGGTGGATCATGGTTCAGAGATTAATCTCATAGTTCGTGGAGTTTATGAAAGTAATAGATGGCCTATGGATGTAGAGCATGGGTGGAGTATGAGAGCCGCCAACAACACTACAGGTGATTTGTATGCTGCCTGTCCTAGTGTTAGGGTTTCTATTGGAGATGTAGAGGAGGATTTCCATTTCTTTGTGCAGGATTCATGCTCTTATCCCATAATTCTTGGACAGCCATTCATCAGAGAGATGCGCATGGAAACAATGGATGATGGATTTGCTTATGCACGGATTCGCAGTAAAGATGGTATGAGAGCACTTCAGTTTATGACTGTGTGTGTGAACCATGTTAGAAACAGGGATACTCTCAGAGATGCACCTTTGCCCACTGTGAGGGATTCGGGTTTTCATTAGGTACCCCCGTTTTGCGAGACGACGGTGGTACAGAGTAAAGGAGATTGGAGTTCTCGCCTCCTGGCAGCAATGTTTTCTCCTCTGGTTTTGTTGGGATTTCAGCAAACAGTTCGATGAGCTATCAGAAGACTTCTAAGTTGCCTAGAGCTGCCAGGCAATACATATGCAGGAAGGAGAAAATTTTGAAAAATGCAAGAATTTTAGAGGATGATGAGCATATAGATGGGATGTATGACAGTATGATTTGTGCAGATACGATGATGACAGAGATTGAAGATATGCTGAAAGCTAATATGCAGAGTTGTCACAGTAATGTATTAGTGCAATCCCTGGACATGTTTCATGAAATTGTAGATTTTGTGTCACAGATTGAGTCAAAGGCTGAGGTAGCTCAGCAAAAAGTGTTGAGTACTAAAGAAATTCAGCAAACAGAGTTTCTAGCTGATTATGATCAGCTTACAGAGACACAGAGGGCTGAAAACTTTCAGCCAACAGAGTTTACTGCTGAAATATTTCAGCATCCAGAGTTTAGGGCTGTTCCTATGCAGTCCATAGAGCAGAGGGCTGAGGATATTCAGCCATTGGAGTGCAGAATTGTTGATTTACAACAAGATTTGAGTAATGCAGAGGATCATAATGAAGCCATGGTTGACACGAAATACAAGACTATGGATAAGAAGGTGAAGCCGGTAGCTATATCGCTTTCACCTGACAGTGATCAGCAAATAGAGAGGGCTGCCAAACAGCCAATTTTGAGGAATCTGGAGCATATAGGCCATAAATTTTCAACAGAGACTCTTGTTGAATTGAAAATTGAAAATGGTGATTTCTTGCTACCTACAGAGAAGCAATGCTTTCAGGAGATGCTTGAGTGACATGGAAGGGCATTTGCTTTTTTCCCGCATGAGATTGGATGTGTGAATCCAGATATTGTTGCTCCTATGGTGATCTTTACTATTCCTCATATTCCTTGGAACCTCTGACCTATTCCAGTGCCTAAGGCACACCTGCCAAAGCTGATTGATTTGTTGAATGAGAAAATCAGGATGGGAATTCTTGAGCCTTTATCTGCACCATACTCAAATAGGTGGTTTATGGTTCCAAAGTAGAATGGTACTCTCCGATTTATACAGGACATGCAGCCAGTAAACAGAGTTACTATCAGGAATGTTGGTATAGGTCCAGTTGTGGATGAGTTTGCAGAAGCATTTGCTGGACGTGCCATCTACTCTTTAGGTGATTTGTATTCGGGATATGATCAGTTTCAGTTAGCTTTGGAAAGCAGGGACATAACCACCATAAGAACTCCTATTGGGCTTGTCAAGATGTGTACCTTGCCTCAAGGTGCCACTAATTCTGTTGCGCATATGATGAATGCCATGCATAAGGTCCTTCGTGATTACATACCTCATCTTACCATGCCTTTCTTGGATGATGTGCCCATTAAGGGGTATGTAGAAGAAGAGAAGAATGAGAGTCTAAATGAGCAGGGATGCAGATACTTTGTGGCTGATCATATTTTAGCTTGTGAGAAGATTTTGGCCAGGTTAGAAGAAGTGAACTTGACACTATCAGGGCAAAAATCTGTTTTTGGAGTGAATGAGGTTGTCATTGTTGGACATATGTGTGGATATTATGGCAAGAAACCCTCACCTGATAAGGTGGATGCTATAGGCAAGATTATGGAGTATTGTTCTAACACTTCAGAAGTACGGAGATTCATTGGAGCTTGTGTGTTTTATATGATTTGGATACCTCATTTTGCACACATAGCAGATTGTTTATATCAGTTGCTTCGAAAGGGGCAGAAATTCTATTGGGATAAGAGCCACACTAGAGCCATGCGGAAATTGAAGAAGCTATTGCAGATTGCTCCTACTCTCAGGAAAGCGGATTATAATTGTGGAAGGCCTATTGTATTGATAGTTGACACTAGTCCAATTGGCATAGGTTGGGCTATGGGTCAAGATGATGCAGATGGAAACATGTATGCTATTTGGTTTGGGGCGAAAGTCCTAAACGAGAGACAGAGGAGATATCCGCAAATCAAGAGGGAGTTACTAGGGATTGTTACGGATCTAAAATGTGACAAGGAGTACTTTATTGGAGCTTCAGTTGTGGTGGAGACAGATTGCTTGCCATTGATTGGTATGATTACGAGTTGTTCTACTCCAGATATAGCTATGCTGAGATGGATTGCATACATCAAGTCATTAAATACGGAATTTAAACACATAGCAGGGAAGGATAATCCAGTGGTAGATATGCTGTCTAGAGACAGATATGATGATGAGGAGACACTACTTGCAGAAGAGGATGATGCAGAAATTTCAGCCGCTATGGTTGATCATGTTTGCCATGTCTATGATATTGTGGCTTTCATAGAAGAACTCTATGTTGGAGATTGGTTGCAGATTGGCAAGTACCTTAGTACACAAAGCAAAAGAGATGAATGGACAGATGAAGAGTTCAAGAAGATCAGAAGAAAAGCCTATGGTTACTTTCTCAAGGACGGATTTCTTTGGAAGCATCCGAAGAAAAGAGGCGGATTACCTTTGCGGGTTGTCTGTGATAGAGAGACACAGTTACAAGTGATGAGGGAGTTTCACGAGAGTCCTTGGGCTGGTCATAGAGGAGTGTGGGCTACTTATGAGAAAATCAAGGAGAAATATTGGTGGAAAGGCATGTATAGAGATGCTTCTCACTTTTTAGAGACTTGCAGAGACTGCTAGATGTATTCGGTAGTGCGTCATCGAGATGAGCTTCATCCGACCTATCTGCTATGCATTCATTACAAGTGAGTAGTTGACTTGGTTACTATGCCTATGGGTCTATGGTAGATGAGATGTATTGTTTTGGCTAGAGAGGATCTTACTAATCATGTTGAAGGCAGATCTTTGAGAACGAAGACCACTAGTGCAGTGTGTAAGTTCTTATTGGAAGAAATTTTCTGCAGGTATGGCTGTATGGGTAAGATCACTGCGGATCGCAGTGAATTGGATGCAGATGAAGCTAGGGAGTTTTTCTCTCAACTAGGAATCAAGTTGGCTCTAACTACAGTATACAATCCAGAGGGAAATGGAAAGAGTGAAAGAGAGCATCCGTCGATAGTGAAAGCATTAGCCAAAGCATGCAGAGGACGGATTGGAGAATGGCCGAGACTTCTACGATTTACTTTGTGGGCTGATCGTACGACTCATAGTATTACCATAGGATATATGCCTGCAGAGTTGATGTATGGTCAGAAACCGGTTATGCCGACTGAAACTTGTGCTTTGACTTGGTCAGTTTTACCTTCGTAGGAGGATTTGACGAGAGAGGAGCTCTTAGCTCTTCGGATTTGGCAGTTGGAGAGAAGACCAGAGGATATTCAGCTAGCTATTGACAGGTTGAAGGTTGCTAGACTAAGAAATAGGAATAGGTTTGACAGTAGGCATCGCTTGCAGCCTAGAGCAATAGAAGAGGGAAACTGGGTATTAGTCTTTGATAGCAGCCTTGAAAATCAGCATACTGCACTTTGGAAGATGGTGAAAAGATGGTTTGGACTGTATATAGTCAGACATGTCTTTGATAATGCAATATATGAGTTGACAAAATTGGATGGGACAGTTCTTAGAGTGCCTATTGCACGAAAAAGGATCAAGATTTTTAAGAAAAGAAATGATGAGGATTATGCATTGGAAGAATTTGCAAGAGAAGAGCAACGAGAAGAAACTCCAATGGAAGAGACAATTGATATGACAGATAATCTTGTTGATATACCGGAAATGCATAATGAAGAGATTGATCTGTTTGTGGATCTTGATGATAATGATCATGGGTAGTTGGCCCATCCGAAGGATGCGTAGGATTAGAGGGAGTGGATGTCGTATTGCTGCGCATCCAAGGTGTGAAATCCACCCAAAAGTTGTGTGTGGGAGTTGATATTTTGTACATACTTAGTAGTTATGTTTGCATTTTTGTTCTGCGTGAGTAGTATAGTGGAGAGGGGTTTGGAGCAAGATGAACTTATCTGTAATGCTCTAGTTGGCATGTATGTCGAGTATAGAAACCTACCAGATGTTGATGCTTGCAGAAATATTCATCTAGACATATTTATTGAGAATACCATGATCTCTATGTATGGCAAGTGTGGAAGCATTGCAAAAGCAGAGATAGTGTTTGATGGCTTATCAAGTCCGGATGTTGTCTCGTGGACTGCAATGCTCACCACTTATGTAGAGCTAGACTGGGGGGGGGGGGGGGAAGGCACTTCAGTTTTACAGACATATGTGGTCGGGCTTAAAGCCTTTGGCATTTTAACACAGAAGGATAAAGCCATGGCTGAGACAGGACAGTTGAGCAGAGCAATAGCACTGATCATAGGGCAAGCATTGCATTCCGATGCACAAAGTAAAGGTTGAGCATAGACGACCTCATGCCATTGCTTGGGAGGGCATGATAGAGGTAGCAGAATATCAGCTTGGTGCTAATTTAATAGATACTCCAAAGTTCAAATGGAGGAACTTGGAGGATGAAGATATCACAGAAAATGTTTTGCCTGGAGTTCAACTAGAAAAGCATGTGGAGAATTCCTTTGACAGCATGCTTGTTGGTAGTGAAGATTCTACTATACTTTTAGGAGGAGGAAAACAGAGCTCTATAAAGGAGTTGAATGGATTAAAATGTGAGGATACCAGAAAACCATTCTTGGATTATGACCACATATGTGATATCAACACCCCTTGTGGATCCCAGCTCTAGCAAGATGTCCACAACAACTTTCAAGAGCAGATGATCAAGGATTCAAGAGTCCTAGAAGACTTGAAGCGTCCTTGGAGCTGGAGTTTGGACTAGAGCATCTTGGGAGTTTGATTGTGATCTCAAGAACTTACTAGAGAAGGGAGGTCAATTATTATTAAAGCTCAATCAACAGTAAAGGGTCTACGAGAGATAGTTGAAGCTATTAGAGAAATTGGTGGGGAAGAGGCTGTTGCTTTGAGGATTGCAGAACAGTATCTTCAAGCTTTTAGCAGCATTGCTAAACAGGGAACAACCATGCTTTTGCCCAGCAATGCTTCTGATCCATCTAGCATGGTGGCGTAGGCTTTGTCGATATATAAAAGTGTGATAAATGCTGAAATTGGCCCGCTTTCCTGGGGAAAAAGGGGCCGCTTTTCTGGTCCAAAAGGAGGGAGAGGGAAAAACGTTGAGCTTTTGGGGAAGGGAGGCATGATTACTCTATCAACAATGATTGAAGTAAGCTGAAGCATGAATGACTGAAGTGAACAATGAATCTGACACAGCAGAGGTGAATTCAGATACTAAGGTGGTGTGGTGTATCGGCGAGTCTCTCCTCGAACGAGAGCATACGAAGGAAGCGAGTCATGAGTGAGATGGCTGCATCACGAAGAGGAAGGCGCTGTGTGGCTGACGTCGGCGGCAACAGGAAACTACGAGAAGAAGTTTATAGACGGAAATATCAGTGTGGACACTTGCGAGGATAAGGCTGATGTGCTGCCTGGTCGAAAAAGAAGGAAGCGTCCACCTGTTGGAGAAGATGTTGATTTCCACATGGAGCTTTTAGGAATGCTGGAATGCAACAGTAAGCTTTTAGCCACTCATGTGGATTCACGAAACTTCAACAGTCATCTTGACATAAGTCAAAGAAAGGAACACAATGAAAGTACTGTACAGGTGCTAGAAAAACTCAGTGAATCACTATGCAAGATTGCAGACAAACTTTAGGGAAGGGGATCGTAAGTTCTAGTCATGCTTCCAGAAATAGTCAGGCTTGTTAGGAAAGCTAGAGACACCCTTTGTTCTTCCAGATAGTACAAAGACTTAGAAGCAGCCTATGATCTTGACACCATATGGGTATCGTGAAGTGGCTGATCGGTGAATCATTTATGAAATTATCAGGAGCTCAAAGTCTTTCTACAGATGCTTAAGTTGAAGAAGAGAATCATCACTTTAAATTTGTGATGCTTCCCTACAATGAACATTTGCAAGAAGCTGCCACTTCCCCGACACAATCTGTTAGATAAAAACAACTTCCATTATTGCATGCTGTACACCAGCTTGGTCTTTCAGTGATTGGATCTATTGCTTTAAATCAGAATAATTATTTTTGAACCATAGTCGCTGCCATGTTGGTGATCTATGCCCAGAGGCTATTCGGATTTCTTCTTCTTGAACCTTGTATTTGTTATTGGCAGAAATAAAACAGAGTCTTGGCATCATTTTCTCATCTTGCTTATTCGCTTGATTGATCTTCTATCCTGAAATTAGTCAAGGTCCTCTGTGGTCCCAACTTTTCTTTCGAAACCCTTCGACAAGGGGCTAATTAATGAAGTTGATTGATGCATGTCCAACTAAATGTGGTAGGTAATTAAATAACTAAAGCAATTTGAGGAAAGTGTGGTGGATGTGGCCATGGGTCCGTCCTATGGATGGGTGGTCTTGGTTGGTCGGGAACTTTTCTCAATCATGATGGGTAGCAAGAAGATCATTCAAAGGACACGAACAGCAAGGGCGGTGACCTAGAAGTCTAAGTTATAATAATCTCAATTTACACTTTTTTAGGGGAACGGAATGGGACTATGCCTTATGGCAGAGAGGTGGAGCCTTGCATTCCTCTTGTTTCCCATTCTCCTTGAACCAAGTGCAGCATGAATCGGCTTCAGACCTGGCGTTTCTGCGTAAAGTAGTTCGCTCGAGTTCGACGCTAGTTGCCATTTAGGAAATGATCAATAGGAAAAACCCTGATTCAGGTCAGTCCTAAGTGGGAACGGCCAGAATACTTCCGCTACGTGGCAGACGTGGAAAGTCCTAGTTTGCAAACCCCGCAACATTCCATGGGAGTGCCGGGAGGAGCTTTCTAGACATCCTTTCTGATGGACTGCTAAGACATGTCGTGAAGACAACAGGTGGACACGTTACAATTGGTATCAGAGCGAACCAACAAAGGATTTATTTTTATGAAATCTTAATAAGATGAAGTAAAGCAAATGTTGTTGTTTCAAACATTTCCTTACTTTCAATGATGTCTTGTAGAATTATGAAGCATGGAACAGGTTCTTAGTGTTCCGTGTCACGTTTATGAGTGCAATGCATTCTCTGGATTATCGACAAAGGGTTGAGATGATGATCATCCTAGAGCGTATTTATAATCAATCGCCTTTGTACGTGGAATGAAGATGGATGGGTGCCTCAGGAATCTACTATATAGTTGCCCACCGGTTTGCATACCTTCAAACCAACCTAAAGAGGATCAAGTGGTTGGAAGACCTGAAAGTCGTGAAGCTGTTCATTTTTGTGGAGGCTCACGTGAACTCAACTTTACATATTTGAGGTTAAAGGGTTGAGCTGAACTCATATGTATATGAGGAAGTGACCCGTGTAATCCCCACCAACAGGATCAAAGTGTTGGGGTGCCATGAGAGGAATGGGTTCCAAAGGAAAGGATACCCTGTTCTTCCAATGACTTACCGATTCCTAAAGATCCATGATCCGAAACCATACTATTATCCAATTCCTGTAGATAAATGTAATACAAAATTATTCTCCCCAAACTAAATGTAAATAGTTGATCTATCATCTCTAGAAATGTTGTATTTCGAAAGGGCTATGCCCATATAAATGCAATAAGACTTCTTTTTTATCAATGTCCGTTTTGTTCATGAGAATTGATAAGAAGTTAAGTGGTTAGATTGCTTGGTTGATAGCGGAAAATGGAGATGAAATATAAATCATAATGATTATCAAGTAATAATATTAAGAAACCTTTATCCAAGCACAATCCCAGGTGTAGAATCCCAGTTCGCCTCCTACATCAAGTACTGTTGTAATCTAGGAGAAGAAGTTTCTTCTCAAGCAGATTAAGCCGCACAAATTTGACGGGAGAGGCAGATCCGGCCAAGCAGATGCTGAAATTTGGATTGAATCCATGGAGGATTACTTTGAAACAACTAGTACTACACCCGCCAACCAGGCTAAGCTGAAGCTCACCAAACGAAGCCAGGCTTTGGTGGAAGCAATGGTGCAGAGATCAAGGGATCACGGAAGGATCCGTTACCCAGGAGAAGCTGAAGAAAGCCGTGCAGGGAAGATCCTTACCACTTGTGTATCGCACACCGAAAATGAATGAGTTCTACGAGCTAAAACAGCTGGGACTCACTCTTGACGCATACTACTCTAAATTTGTTTCACTTCTTAAATATGTGCCACATATGGACATGACACAGCAGGTGTCAAAATTTTGTGCTGGTTTAAATCCACCAGTGAATACCCGTCTCAAATCTATGCGCCCATGAGATCTTTAAGATGCACTCATTCGAGCTGCCCCTATAATTCAGGAGGTGCAGGCTAGACCAAGAGGTAACAAAACTTGGTCTTATAATGACCCAAACAGAGGAGCATTTAGGCCTCAAATGAAGAGAGTTCAAGGTCAGAATCGAGGACAAAGAAAGAAAGCAAGGACTAATAATGTCAACAACTTTGTCCCTACCCAAAGCAATGGCCAGAACTTCCGTTGTTTCCACTGCAACGAGCTAGGACATTTCAAGAGGCAATGTCCCAAGCTTGGAGGAGGACATGGCCAAGCACCTTTCCAAGGAACTGGCTGTGGACAGGGAGCCACTACCCGAGGCAGAGGAAGGACCACCTGTGTTGCAAACAGGGAAATGTGCAAAGAAGAAGATCTGACTATGGAAGCAGAGTTTGAAAGGGCGATAGTCCATGCCGCTCTTCACAAGAAAGGGCCGAATCACCAGTTCTCGGTGATTCAGATACCGTTAGACTATCAAGGTAAAGGTTTCAAGACCTTGATTGATTGTGGCAGTACACATTCCTTTATCTCACCAGCTTGTGCAAAAAGATTAGGAATAGCCACAGTAGAAGCATCTATCTTGCTTGTGGAAGTGGCAAATGGTCGTGAGGTTACTTGTACCAGGCAAACTGCTAAGGTGGAATTCTTTCTGGGAGGAAATATGACTTTGGTCAAATTTAGAGTCATGAATTTAGGCATCCATGAGTGTCTACTTGGAATGGATTGGCTTAAACCTAATGATGCCCACATTCATTGTGGAAAGGGCCAAATTTCCTTTCGGAACTCTGAAGGGGATTTAGTCACAACTCAAGGTGAGGCTGGAGTGCCAAAAATTCAATTGGCCAAGGCATCTCGGATTATAAAGGGAGTCAGAAAAGGACTACCTGTCTAATTGATTAAGCTCAACAAGTTAGATCAGAAGCAAGAGTCTAGTGAAGGACCTTCTTGGCTAAAGGAATACGTGGACATATTTCCTAAAGAGTTAACAGAACTCCCACCTCAAAGAGAAGTGGATCATGAGATCAAGCTAGTACCAAGAGCTACGCCAATTGCAAAGAGACCTTATAGAATGTCCATACCAGAAGCAATTGAGCTAAAGGAATAACTCAAGCAACTCCTAGATCAGGGCTACATCCGTCCTAGTAGTTCACCATGGGGAGCTCCAGTATTGTTCCAGAAAAAGAAAGATAGAACACTTCGACTATGTATTGATTACAGAGGGTTGAATCAATCAACTGTCAAGAACAAGTATCCTATCCCTAGAATAGATGAGCTCCTTGATTGTCTTCAGGGTGTGAAGATATTCTCCAAGATTGATCTCAGGTCTGATTACTATTAGATAAGGATCAAGGAAGAAGATATCCCAAAGACGGCCTTCAACACAAGATATGGACACTTTGAGTTCCTAGTTATGTCATTCGGGCTTACGAATGCGCCTGCCACCTTCAACAGGTTAATGCACAATATCTTTAGGCCATATCTTGATGACTTGCTCATCTTCTTCTACGACACTTTAGTCTATTCTAAACAAAAAGAAGATCATGAACCCCAACTTCGGATTGTCCTTGAGACAATGAGGGCATATAAGTTGTATGCTAAGATGAAGAAGTGTGCATTCTTCAAATGTCAGATTGAATATCTGGGATTCATCGTATCAGTGGAAGGAATCTTAGTGGACCCAGCCAAGGTCTGAGATGTGCTGGAATGGCCAATACCAACAACTGTCAAAGAAATACATAGTTTTCTTGGATTAACAGGATGGTATAGGGTCTTCATAAAAAATTATGCTTTGATTGCAGCACCTCTAATGGACTTACTGAAGAAGTAAACTTCCATTGCATGGTCAACTCCCAAACAAACTAGCTTTGATAGATTGAAGCAAAGTTTGGTATCAGCACCTATCCTCAAACTTCCAGACCTCAGTAAAGGAGTTCGAGGTAGTAGCTGATGCTAGCACACTTGCCTTAGGATGTGTGCTCATGTAGGAAAGTCATCCTATAGCATACTCTTCAAGGAAACTGAAGAGTCATGAGAAGAATTATGCTATGCATGATCTAGAATTGTTAGCTGTCATCCATGCTCTAAAGCTTTGGAGACACTACATGTTGGGTAACAAGTTTACACTAGTAACTGATCATAAAAGTCTTAAGTGGATCTTTATCCAGAATGATCTCAAGATGAGGCAACGCCGATGGATTGAAGTGCTAGAGGAGTATGAATTTGAAATCAAGTACCGACCTGGAAAGGAGAATGTAGTTGCCGATGCACTCAGTTGCAAAGGCATTCCGCAAAACCCATGAACAGCTAGATCTCTAGCTACAAAGGTATCTATGCCGAACAACCCAATACTTGAGCTAGCTAAAGAGGAGGCATGCGATGATCGAACCTATCACAAGATGCTAAGGGAGGTCCCTATCAAGGACCAGGATCAGAAGCTACGGGCTAAGTATCATGAATTCTCTATCAATAGTGGACTTGTCTACTATAGAACGAGGCTATGTATACCATCAAGCTAGTCACTTAAGCAGAAGATATTGTGGGAAGCTCATGATTCCCCTTTCTTAGGACATCCTAGCTATGCCAAGACTCTCAATGCAGTTATCAAGTGCTACTATTGGGAGAGGCTTAAAAGTGACGTTCTCAAATATGTCACTGAGTGTTTGTCTTGTCAACGTATCAAAGCCAAACATGTCAAGATGCCAGGGAAGTTACAACCTCTTGACATTTCCTAAATGAAATGGGAATTCATCAGGTATAGACTTTGTTGTTGGCCTACCCCAAGTTCAGGGAGGATACAACTCCATCGTGGTTGTGATTGACATGCTTACTAAGGTTGCACACCTTATTCCAGTAAAGACAAACTATAAAGCCTCAGACATTGCAAGTTTGTTTATCAAGGAGATATTCAAGCTACATGGGCTACCCAGAAGAATCATTAGTGATTGTGATTCTCTCTTCACATAACATTTCTGGAAAGCTATCTTTGAAGCCATTGGGACTCAACTCTGTTTTAGCACAGCTTACCATCCCCAAACTGATGGTCAAATGGAGCGAGTCAATCAAGTCATCGAGGATATTCTTAGGGCATGCTGCTATCGTGAACCAAAAAGGTGGATTCAATACTTGCCTTTGGTTGAATTTGCCTACAATGCTTCTTACCAACAAAGCATTCACATGACCCCTTTTCAAGCATTATATGGTCATGACTGTCAAAGTCCCCTAAACTTCTCAAATCAAGCCTTGAGGGTTGAAGCTTCAAGGCAGATGTTGGAAGAGATGGATGACCAAATAAAGTCAATAAGACAGGACATCCAAACCGCCAAGGATAGACAAAAGGCATACGCAGATTTGAAGCATCAAGATAGAATATTCGAGGAAGAAGACATGGTCTTCATTCGTGTACATCCAAAAAAGAGTTCTCTATCCTTAGGAGATTTCAAGAAGCTAAGTCCAAGGTATTGTGGACCATACAAGATCCTCAAGTGCCTAGGACCTAATGCTTATAGACTGCAACTCCCGGAGAACCTAAAGGTTCATAATGTATTCCATATCAACCTATTGAAGAAGTATGTACCTAATCCTAACCATGTACTTGATGACCAACAGGTTGTAATGCCTAGTCAAGGAGTCCTTGAACTAAAGCTTGATAGGATCTTAGATGTTAGGCAGAGACAATTGAGATCCAGAACCTTGAGAGAATGCCTCCTCCAGTGGAAAGATTATCCCAAGGAGGCTACCACTTGGGTAGATGATGGCACTCTCAACTATCAATATCCCTAGTTTACCTCAAGATGAGGACATCTCGATACCTCCAAGGAGGAGAGAATGTAATATTTCCATTTATAATATTTCTAACCCATGTGATAGTCATGCAAGGGAATTCCAGCAT
Source organism: Lygodium microphyllum (assembly GCF_053477565.2). Classification (NCBI taxonomy): domain Eukaryota; kingdom Viridiplantae; phylum Streptophyta; class Polypodiopsida; order Schizaeales; family Lygodiaceae; genus Lygodium; species Lygodium microphyllum. The sequence continues at coordinate 77,039,919 of NC_141144.1, forward strand.
AAAAAATACACTGACGGTGTGATTTTCAAATTATCCACAACGTATCTTGATCTCCACTTGCATAAACGAGTTAAAAGAAAAAAAACCCGTTTAGTTACGTGGGAACCTCCTCTTAGGAGGCCAAAAGGATAAACTTTAGGAATAATGGAAAATTTTTTTATTATCCCCCCCTTTCCCCCAGCCGACTATCGTGTTGGAGGGGAGGGGAATAGCAAGGATGATTGAGCATCCTTGCTGGATGCCATAGAGGGGATGAAACCCATGCATTGAACCGCGTGGGGGAGGGGAGGTACCTCTCCCTCTCCCATATAAACCCTGTGTGGGGAAGGGGAGTATTGATGGTGGTCGTGTGAAGAGGAGAAAGGAGGCGGTAATTATCGTCACACTATTGACGCTGCGGCCGAGAGGAGGAGCGACGTCAGGAGGAAGAGGAGAGGGAGTGGGAGAGGAGGAGAGGGGAAGGGTCGAGGGAGGAGTGGGCCGACTGTTGGTGCTATTGGTGATAGAGAGTGAAGTGTCGGTGATGTCCCACGGTCGACGAGAGGATCTCGCGAAGCCGCCGATTAGCACGCCGCCATCTGCCGCCAACACGCCGCCAGAATTAAGAGGAATTCGCCTTTTCTTTTCCTCCACATGGAGTGGAAGCCCACAGAAGCTTCTCAGAAGCTTTTGAGAAGCTTCTAAAAGGCCTTTGGGAAGGCCCCCTTCTTGTGGGCTTCCTTGAAGGGCCTTCATGTGGGTTTAATAACCCCCCCCCCTCGAAATCCAAAGCCCCCTATTGTGGTTCTTATACCCCCCTAGCCCGCGGGATTTTTCCATCCATTCCCTTGCAAATTCCACCTAGCCCCCTTTCAATGAGGTTTCCACACAAGTCCTCAAATCCCTTCTCGTGGATTTTCCCTCCCGTAGCTGTGTTTTAAGGCCTTTCATAGCATTTCCCTAAGGCTATTTAACCCGGGTTCCTTTTAAATCCTCCCCACACAAATAGCCATTTTAGCAATTCCCGTGGATTCCCCCCCCTCCCCCCCCCTAACACGTTATCTTTAAAGCCCTTCCTAGGGACTTTTATAAAACCTTTCCAAAGGGGTCCTTATAACCCGGATTTCTAAGCTACATTTTTCTGCTTTTGCATACCACAAAGCTATTTTCTTTTCCCCCTTTCCGTGTAGACAATTTGCACCCCCGGAGCTTCTACGAAAGGAAGGAAAATTTCATAAGTTCTATTTCTAAGGTTCGATTCTGAAGGACAGTGGAATGACAAAAGGAGTTTCGTGTGCAAAGGAGACGGCCAACATCATAAATCTGCATCCAAGGCGGAAAGGCCGAATTCGTGATGGGCCCTAAGAAGGCACAAGGCGCAACTGCAGGAGGATCTCCTAACATCCATGTGGACATTTCACCACAAGTCTGGGTTTTTCTTTCTAATTTTGATTTAGGTCGTTATAATTCAATTGTGCATGGATCATTTATGGAGATAGGATGCATTTTTTGATTTAAATACTTTGACTAATTTAAAATAAATAGCTCACAATGGAAGAATTCAATCATTAGTATTTTTCAATAAAACGAATAAAATAAAGTGAGCATAAGATTTCTATGCATTTCTAGCAAGTGGTTTTTTATGCATTGAAAAGTAATGAAATTAGATTAATTAATGCCCATCTTTACAAAACGGAATTATGATAGTACACTTCGATTAAGCATGGAAGGAATAAACCACATATCGCATTATTGAACATCTTTTCTTCGAAATGATTCTTAAAGAAAGTTGCTAGCAACCATAGGAAATTGCTAGGGCTGCATGAAAAAGATTAAACTCTAGGAAAATGGCATAAATCCTGTTTCAACTGCATAGTTGCTAAAAAAAGGCTACATGGTTCAATCACAAAGCCCTAAAGTTTAGTAGCATGGATATTTATTGCATGTACAAAAGGATCAGTTGTTGGAATTATGCTATAATTTAACAAATGCTTTGATCTAATTAGTCAGAAAAGTTAGGGTTTGTAAAGCGACTCATACATAAGTAATGAATCATGTGGTTACAAAAATGGTATTGTAAATAGCTTCAAGAATGGACATTGAGTAAATTGGTTAAATCTAAGCACCTAAACCCCGAGGGACTCATTAGGAATGGTTAATTCAATGCAACATATCCCAAAGAACTAACTAGGGTTTAGCACGTTGAGGATAGGACCTTAAACACTTGCCCACATTCATGGAATGTAGGGACAATAGTACATAATTGCGAGAACCGACCTAGGGTTTCTACCCTAAGGATCGCTAATTAACACGATGAAACTCGGTTTGAATTTGGAACCTTAGGACCAACAATATCAGCCTAGTGCAATTAGGAATGGATTGTTGTATCTAATCATGATTTTGTGATTATAAGACTCCATTCGATGGGTAAATAGTCCCATCGTTTTGATGCGACACTTGTACAACAAGTTGTAGAGTCGCATGATCTTATGAATTGATCGCAAGGGAATGGCCAATTCCTCCAAATGAGATTGGCAGATTCTTATGCAAGTTATCTTGCAAGAGGATGAATAATCGTCATGAGATAGTACCTTTCTTGGGCAAAGTGACCAAGAATACAGGGATTAGATATTTTCTTGAAAGCTAAGGACCAATCAATAAATTGAAATAACATATTTACTACTAATAGCACTTAAGGTTTTGGTTAAGTTGGGTTAATAGGGTACCACCCTAACCCAATGATATAAGGGTTAATAGACAAACCATTGGGGATCTTGCCAAGTTGCAATTGATCCTGGATCGAGTGCTGGATGCATTCGGAAAGAATAATTCCCTCCTTTGCGGTTGGCCAAAAATAATGACCAACGGAAATGATTATTCTTGTAACAGTTTAGAGAGCACTGTTTGCTTTATTCGCTCAAAGAATTAAAAGATGAATGGATATCTAATGCTTCAGGTTGAAGGCCTGAAGGGAGAGGCAGTTTCAGTTACCCCCGACTGCCTGCTTGACCCTAACAAAGGGGCTTGTTAACCACGCCGGGAAGGTGGACCAAACCCATTGCGAGAGGTCTCTCCGTTGAGCGCTACTTGGAGCAGGAGGACGCTTGGGTGCCAGAGGGGGCTCTGACCGTAAATCCCTCGCCTTCCTGGCCCTGTACAAGAGGCCAATGTGACTCAAGATTGGATCTCGAGGCCCGCATACTAGTCTACGAGTGGAATCTTGGATTAGTAATCCATGTGGATTGCTGGATAGCCTTCGGGCGGATTATGGATAAGCCTATGGGCTGGATTTTATAAATGTATTCCAAAGATAAATATGATAAGCTATGGAAAAGGAACTTGTTTGACATTGTTTTTCTATGTCAAGTGCTATGATTACGTGAAGGAACCAGTGCCTAACGGGCTAATTAATGAAGTTGATTGATGCATGTCCAACTAAATATGGTAGGTAATCAAATAACTAAAACAATTTGAGGAAAGTGCGGTGGATGTGGCCATGGGCCCGTCCTACGGATGGGTGGTCTCGGTTGGCCAGGAACTTTTCTCAATCATGATGGGCAGCAAGAAGATCATTCAAAGGACACGAACAACAAGGGCTAAGAAGTTTCCTATCTTGTATTCAAGAAGACATGTAGCCTTTGATTGACCACGTCTTCTATGAAGGCTAATTTGCATGTCAAATCAGCTTGTAATGTATTGTGACTCAAAAGACCTATGTAGAATATTCTATCACTACATGAGCTAAAGGAGATAATTTTTTCAACTTCCTATCCAGAATCTTAGGAGATCTTTTGTGTTATGTGATTGTACTCTAGAGTTAACGAAACCTAGTATTCTCCTCACTTTTCTCTCTACATCTCTTCAAAATCAATCTCTTTTACCTCCAATACATGTTGTGAATACATGCAGTCTTGTCACCACTATATCCATCCCACTCCTTCCCTTCTCTTCTCTTGATGCTTGTTTCTTTGGTTATCTCCTTTTGTCCATGTTGTTGAAGAGCTTTCACCCATGAATATCCTTCTTTGCCACATCAAAACAAAAGGTATGCACTAAAATTCTTCCCCACGATCGGACTTAGAAGCATCTATATTGTAAGATCCTGACTCATGCAATCTATCGATTTAGACTTTGGATGTTTTCAAGAAGTCCTTGTGGACTGAATCTTGCTCTTCTTCGTCATAGACCTATTCTCCCAGTTGTCTCCCTTTTTTGTGGATTCTTGAGTAATTACTCACCTACTCTTGATTATCGAAACCTCCATAAAGAAGGCGATTGTCCTCAAGCATGGACAGCTACATCACTGGCAAGTAGTGAAGGATGGATTTTAGGCCCTGGAACGTGCCTAAAAATAGGAGAAAAATGTGGAAATGCGGGGGAAAATGCTCAACCACGAAGGCGGCAGCTCGACCTAGGACGATTTTAAGCGTCAAGTGCTTGACGGGCGCCCGTACGACACTCCGAGAATTTTCATAATTTTTCCATGCGCCTGTGCCAGTTAGTGGAGCTACCGGTCAGTGCGGGATGTCGAGACAAGTTCATAGAAATTTTCAGACTGACGATCGGAGTTCGTACGCGGAAGATGGCCCGAAACCGGCCGGGGTGCCCAAAGGGGGGCCCAAATTGGAAATCCCAAGAGGTGTAAAGGAGGGGGGGTGACCTTTGGCACCCCCCCCTTAAAAAAAACGTGATGTAGGGGGGGGGGGCGGCTATTTTTCAGCCGCCGAAAAAATCGCGCCTCCCCCCCCCCCCCCCCCCCCCCCCCCCCCTTATTCGAGATGGCAGCCTCTATGTAAGACCTATGAGAGATCATGCCAGGCTTCTACATCTATGCTACGCTTCGTATCACCGGTCTCCTCTCCCGCAATGATGGACTGTAGAGAGAGAGAGAAAATGAGTCTTTCTCTCTCCTCCTTCTCTCTCCTCTTAACCCGCGTTCGTTCGTGGAAGAGTAGAATGGAAATGGATGGCCGGATGGATGCCGATTCTTGACGAGGCTGAAGGGCAATGCCAAATCATTGTAGATTGCTGATTCCAAGCAGAATTCATGGCTGGAAATCAATCGTGGGACGTGCCAAATTTAATGGGAAAACCCGCAAGACACGGTAATAATTGTTTTTACAAAGAAAATGGTCTTTTGATGCAAATTTGGTTGATAAAAATGTGTTCATATGGATTGAGTTTTGAGTATGTCGTGCTTTGAGCTGTTTTTTGGCTGTTCATCATTTAAAAATCAGAAAAACATGTGTGGGATAGCAGAAAATAGAAAACCGAGACACGAAAAACCATAAAAATGAAGGAGAATAGGGTTTTTTGGGCTAAAAATGATGCAATAAATTAATCCACACCTACTAAAATTCTTTTTCTACTGAAATGAACTAAGGGCCATAGCCCATAAACTGAACTTAATTTTCAGCAATTAAAAAATGGGAGAAAATGGGAAAATTTGCAAGAAAATGGTGGAAAAACCTTAAAAAATAGGGAAAATTTATATTTTGGGCTTCGGAAAATTGGGAAAATTATGAGTAATGTCCGTGAATGTATACTGAGGCTGAGGCATGAAGACTCGCTTCAGATCAGCATTGCTTCCGTGTTTTAGTTCGATTTTGTCCGCTTTTGATATGAGAAATAATGGAAAAAGCCGTAAAATGCCATGCAACGAAGCATACAATCGTTAGAAAGAAACCATGAAAAGGATGTTTTTACACTTGTGCACGATACTATTTTACTAAATGTATGAGCACTAGGCATCTAACAACTGCATAGAGCATGAAAAGAATTTAAAAGTATCAGTGATCAGCTCCTGGACATGCATTGCAATTGGTTTATGAGGACATGACCTACGTTGAGAGGCAGTGAGATACCCATGCTGTAGGCTAGTTGTGGGATCCTAAAAGGGGAAATCAAGTAAGGACAATGGTACATTCATGGACACGCTTATTGGGTACCTTGAGCGACATTTGTGCGAAATGTCTAAATGTTGAGCGACGCATCGAGGGGCCAATCCCCAAGGTGTAGGAGAGTCGCAGAGGGTTGACGGCATTCAGCCGTAGGAGGAACCCCATGTGTATGTGATTCGAGCCTTTTAGCTATGTGAAAGGGACTCCCTCTGAGGAGTAATATTGGGTTAGGATCAGTTGGACTACAACGTATTACAAACGCAATGTTTAGGAAGGCAGAGATTTTTATAGACGCTCCTGGCCGCGAGGCCGAGGGGTTGTCTTGTGCGTAGTGACGAGGCCTGGCTAGTGCATGAGCCAGTGCCGGCCCGTTTTTAGGTCCATCAAGTAGTCTAGCCCAAGATTCCATTCTATAATCTTCAAGAGTTTGTTTTATTTTTAATGCCTTTAGAGCCAATGACTCACATTGGTCCCGCACTGTCTCATATCTTGGTATATGGATTTCCACTTTTGACGGTATCAACTTGCTCATGGTTTTCCAACTCCCATTAACTTGAAGATACCATTTCTTACAGATTAGATTGAAAGACATCCTTTCTATTGAACTTTAGGTGCAAGTTTGATATGGCATATCTTAGGCAACAAGCCTAGCTAATTCTTTAAGTGGAAAATAAGTTGGAAACTCAAGATTTGGACTTAGGACTACATTGGATGAGTATTATATACTCACAAATACCAACCAGAGCTAGTAAGATGTATGACCTTTAGTACACCCATTTGAATGAGCATAATCTAATTCACCAGATGTGATTAGATTAATCTAATATGATGTCTCCAAATTTTCGGGTGTTGTGGATTTGGAATTCCTACATCATCATCACCATCTATCATCAATTGATTACACAAACTTGTGATTCTCTCTACTATGATGAGGTCTACTATCTCAGTTTCTACATGAAGATACTCAGCATTGGCAATCACTAATTTGACTAGGCAAAGCCTCAATTAGAGCAGATTTACTATCGTTTAGCCACTTCTTATGTGCTTTCTCCCTGATGCCAGGAGGCATATTTCACGGTGGATTCTGTGCCACGATGGATTCCGTTGTTAAATAGTTTACTGTCCATGATATAAATCATGGGATTTTTATAAACATAGAAGAGTTTCATTGGAAGATTGTATGAGATATTTGCATACAAAATTCAGGCATTATTATCCAATATCTACCTTAGTTATACAAGTTCCTTTGTATTTAGCATATAATTTGCAGATATACCATATTCATTTATGAAAATAAGTCTATGGAAACCTAAAACTTGGACATCTAGAAGTAATTGACAGTCTGCTGGATAAATCACATTAATTCAGGTACAAAAATATGGACAAAACCCAAAAATGTTGCCAAAAAACTGTCAAAAGTCCACTAGGTCCACACAAGACCAAAAGTAACTGACTAAGGTGACCAGCAGGTGACCTAGGCTAGTCAAAAAGTGACCACGTTGGAGCAGAGAGCAGCCCGCATTTTTCGGCGCACAATGCGGGCTGCTTTGCCTTAGGGAAACTGGGAGAAAGCTGGAGCTGAGATGCATGGATTGGAGCATGCAAACTGAAGATTGACAGGCCAACAACTGAAGATGTTAACTTGGTGAGAGCTCCACTTCTCTGCCTCTTTGGTCTGACGAAAATGCATGCTGAAATTGTCTATAAAAGAGGGAAAATCTAAGAGGAGAGGGTTCAGCCTACTCTTATGCACGACTTCTCTCATCTTCTCTACCTTATTCTTGGTCCAATGAAGCCCGTCTTGTGCCCAAGTACTTGAGTGACTTTGGGGCAAGCAAAGGGTGAGGATATTGAAGACTTATGGACTGTTATGGGCTGGTATAACCAGTCATAAATAGGGCAGCCCACTATTTTGATCCATTTTTATGAGCAAACATGGGTTTTTAATGGTTGTAATAGAGGAAAATGACCTCTTTTCTTCAGGACATTGTTCATAGATGATCAAGAGTGCTTCTTCTTGAGTTTATGCACTCATTATGAATTTGTTTATGGGCTGGAATTTTCTATTTTAAAATAGGGCTGAACCTAAAATTATTCTTTTTCAATCCAATTCATGCATCTTTGGCCCAAATCTTGGACGTATTTGATTCTAGCATCAATATACTTGACCCAAAGGATTGAAATCCATCTTTGTACATGTAATAAAAACCATTAGAGCTTACATTTGACATTCATAAATGAATTGGAAATATGAAAATATCCTTTATGAAATGATGAGTGTATCCTGAAGCATTTGATGTATTCAAGTTAGTCTTAATCCGCCTGTTCATGTATACTAAGCACAAAGTGAGAAGGCTTGAATTCCTATTCCGTACCTAAATTATTTCTAATTCCCAAATCTTATCAAAACCCAATCTATTTATTCTTTCTAAATCTTGAATCCCAAACCCTTCTTCTGCATTAAAAGCCCCGGTGGTAGACCTTCAACTTGTAACGCGACGACACCGTGAGGTTTTACGATGGATTCCGTAAACTTTGTTGACCGGGGCTCATACACAAAGTGGATTCTTTGTGCGAGAAGTTGATGGGGATGCCTATCATTTTCGGGCGTTTCATTAATTTAGTGTGTACATGGGTGATGCCATAGCGGGTGATTCCGCAAAATACATATTAAATTAATAAACGTTTATGAGTTTAGAGTGCGCACTCGTGATAAATTAAGGTTAGGATTGATTTCTAACCAGTTGATTTATTTATATAGCTGAAGATTGCTAGGTATTCACTTTTGTCGATTTAATTGTATTATTTTACTAACGATTGTGAATGCTTCAGTTGATGTGTAGAGATAGCAGCAGTGGCAAAGGAAAGCATTGGAGGATAGTGTGTATTCGAGTTATCACTTATATTTTGATGGGTGCATACCTTAGGCATGGCGCCTATATTTTATTATACCTATTTATTAAGGTTTTGGATATTTATTTATTATTTTGTATGTGCATAGGCGCACGATTATGATATTTGTATTTGGACATTGTATTGGGTATGCTTGATTCTTGGGGCGCCCGCCCATTAGCTTTATTTCTATTCTGTGCTAAAGCAAACTCAAAAGCCAAAAGGGTGCTATTTTGTAATTTGGGCTATTATTTGAGGTTGAAGATGATTAATACATAAAATACATGTTTTGTAGAGCACTCACACAAGGCATGGGGGGAGATTGCACCCAATTGGTCTCTTGTTCATGTCGTGCATGCTTTCTATCTTGAGTTTTGTGCAAAAAGTAGAGTTATTTTGTTCTTGGGGACCTTCTAGCGTTCACTACGCGAGCATATAGCATCCGATCTGTGCACCAGTGGCATCAGAGCAAAGCTAAGATCGAGAGCTTCCAATCGCTACCCATCTTGCGGGAAGGCGGAGCGCTTGGAACGATCGAGCTCTACGATCAGTCTCATCACAAACGGTCGATACGGGTGGATTCCTGGCGGTCAAGAACCTCTGTCTACAGTCTCTGATCGCGAAGGACCAGCCAGAGGAGGCGGAAGACCACATCAACATCTCCTTCTATCAAGTCGTTTTTCTCAAAGACCACAGATAAGTTCCATATCTATTATAAAGCTTAAAAGCTTAAAAACTAAGCTTTTAAAAAGCTTAGCCAATCCAATTTCAAAATCGGCGGCGTCAATATACATCCGGCGTGATTTTCGCGGAATAAAAACGCCCCCCCTAAAATTCGACGTCATTTACAGATTAAGCTTCAAGCTTAATCACTCAAGTCCAAAGTCATACAAATCTTCAAAATTGATCAAGTTTCATAAGTTTTGCAACTCCGCAAGTCAATCAAGTCACCAGAAGTCAGAACTGACTTATGCCAAAAACTCCCATAAGAACTGTTCCTGTGCAAACGTACTGAACTGCAAAGTTGCTCCCTGGAAGACTCTGTTCGCATAAACTAGTTTCAACACAACGCAGAAGGTCATACACGGAATTTACAAAGATTTCAAATTCCGCAACCGCAAAAGTGGAAGACGGTGAAAGCCAAACAAAAATCTATAAGCCTTGTACACCCGACTTTGAGCTACGCTCATCCCGCTAATTGGATTTTGAGAGTGTGAGGTCTTTTGAATTTTTACAGGATGACAGAACAAAATATGGATGATTCTTCCTTAACCTACCATGGAACAAAAATTGGATTTAATTATGATGCAGTTGGACGAAGAACGAAGAGCCCGGCAAGCCTTGCAAGTTCAATTGACCAATTTACAAAGATCGACTACCGACAAAGATGGACCATAACCTAAAGATCTTATCCGATGAACTATCAATGCGACTCTCGAAGCTCAATCCATCTGCAAAGAGACAAAGATAAGTAAAAGAAATTTCAAATTCTGTACTTTCAATGGCACTCGAGATGGAAAGACTGTTCTTGCATTCATTAGTCAGTTTGATGATTACTTTCATGAAGAGACATATGCTGAAAAAGATAAAATCAAGTGTGTCACTAATCATTTAGTGGATAGAGCATCTCTTTGGTGGACCGTGATTCATAAGAGTGTAGATTGTCCCACTACCTGGGAGAGTTTCAAGAAGAAGTTTATGCAGAATTTCCTTCCTCCATAATTCCATGAAAAAGCCATAAAGCAATGGGACCTTCTTCAGCATGAGCCTATTTCCCAGTACACCGAACGCTTTTGGAATGCCTTACTCCAATTACGCATGCTTGAAGACGTACCTAAAGCGACTCACAAGTGCAAGTATATGTCTGGATTACTTGGGCATTACTACGCTGAAGTCAATATGTTCAAGCCTACAACTCTTGAAGATGCAATTTCTTTAGCTCATGACACTGAAGACAAGATTGGAGGAAGAGATAAGCATCCATAACAATTTCAAGCAAATGGTAACTATGGTTCTAAGAAATTCAATTCAAATTTCAGAAGATTCAACCAAAGTCGATTTCCTTCATCATCTTTCTGTAAGTCTTAGACAAAACCACCTGCTTTGCCATCAAATACCAATCAAAACCCTAAACCATCCTCACAGCCAAATCCTAATATTCCTAGACTTCCTGCCATTGCAAACAATGTATCTAAAGCCAAACCTATAGTGTGTTACAAATGCATCAACCTGGACATCTAGCAACCAATTGACAATCAAAGAAGCCACCTATCCATATCAACTATCTTGGAGCAATGGAAGATGAAGAACATGAAGAAATGCTTGACTTTACGGAAGATGAGGACGACATGACTACTCCTTTGGATACTTTACCAGGTATTCCAACTCCACATTCTTTGTTGACAATGAAATGTTTAGTGCATGGAAAAGAAAAGATTATTTTGCATGATGATGGTAGTACACATGATTTTATTTCTGCAAAGTTAGTGAATGAATTGAAATTACAAACTGTTCCTACGCATTATCGCATTTTCAGCATTCTTAGGCACAAGGTATAATGGAACACAAGAGGTGCATGCTTTAGAAATTCAAATTGGTGAATATACTGAAAGAAGGAATTTTCTAGTTGTACCATTACAGTCCAGTGATATTATCCTAGGTATGCCTTGGCGTCATCAGCATAATCCTGACATAGATTATTCCACGCATTCAATTAAAATTCATTTTCAAGGAAAACACATTACATTGTATGGTATGTACGCATCCAATAATTTTCCACTGCTTACTCATACTCAAGCTAAACCTGCATTACGCAAAAGTAGTAAATCTTATGTAATTTGGGTGAATGGACTTCAAGCTAAAGAAAAACATATGTACCCTAGGCATAAAGAATTCCTTGCACAATTTAAAGATTGTTTTGCTGAAGATTTACCACCTGAACTACCTCCTTCACGTCCTGAAGACCACAAAATAGATTTAATTCCTGGTACACAACCACCCTGTAAAGCACCATATAGGCATAACCAGATAGAGTAGAAAGAAATTCAAAATCAAGTTGAGGAATTATTAAACAGAGGATTAATTAGACCTAGTAGTTCTCCATTTGGCGCACCTATTTTGTTGGTAAAGAAGAATAATAATACTTATCGCATGTGCATTGATTATCGTGCCCTAAATAAAATTACTGTGAAGAATAGATATCCAATTCCTAGGGTAGATGATCTTATGGATAAGCTACAAGGTTCTGCCATATTTAGTAAAACAGATCTTAAAATCTGGTTATCATCAAGTGAGATTAGATAAATCTGATATATTTAAGACTGCATTTAGAACACAATTTGGTCATTATGAATTTCTAGTGATGCCTTTTGGATTGACTAACGCACCTGCTACATTTAGTAGAATGATGAATTGCATATTTTTGAAATATCAGCATTGTGTTATAGTATTCTTTGATGATATCTTGGTATTCAGTGAAAATGAGAAAGAGCATTATGAACATCTATCTTTGGTTTTCAAGTTGTTGAAAGAGAATCAATTGTATGTTAATTCGGAAAAGAGTGAGTTCTTTCAAACAGAAATTGAATATCTAGGTCATATTGTGTCATTAGAAGGTATTAAGGTTAACCCTAAGAAAATAGAAGCAATATTAAACTGGCCTATACCCAAAAATGTACATGAGTTACATTCTTTTCTAGGTCTTGCTAGTTTTTACAGGAAGTTTGTGCGAAATTTTTCATTACTTGTTTTGCCTTTGACTAAACTTTTAAAGAATGGTATTCTTAATCATTGGTCTAATAATAAACAGAAATCTTTTGATTTATTGAAACATGCATTAACCCATACTCCTGTATTACAACTATCTGATTTCAATAGACCATTCTTTTTAGTAGTTACTGATGCTAGCGTATCTAGAATAGGAGCCGTACTTATACAAGATAATCATCCCATAGCCTATTCTAGCTGTAAACTGAAACCATCCGAACTTAAATATTCCACTTATGATAAAGAATTGTTAGTTGTTGTACAAGCTTTAAGACAATGGAAACATTACTTAATGGGTTCAGAGTTTATGATTAAGACTGACAAACAAATTATTAGACATCTACTTAGTCAACCTCAAATATCTGACCGACATATCAAATGGGTAGCTTTTATTCAGAGTTTTCATCCCCTTATCGAATATCAACCAGGTAAAGAAAATGTAGTACTTGATGCATTAAGTAGAAGAGTGACTATTCATAATATCTCTATTATATCATTTGATTCTCTAACCCCTATGAAAGATACTTATCATCAGGACATTACTTTTCATACTGATTGGAATAAATTAGTTGGAAATAACTGGATTCCTATTGATTCACTGTCTTATAATGATGGATTCATGTTTTATGAAAAGAGATTATGTGTTACAATTCCATTTAGATCCTTTGTTTTGAATGAGATTCATTGTCGTCCATATCAAGGTCAGAGAGGTATCATATCTACTTTATGTACATTGACTGAAGATTTTTATTGGCCACATATGACACTGATGTATCTAACTTTGTTTCTGAATGTTTGGTTTGTCAAAGAGTTAAGAGACATCATGGTAAACAGTATGGGTTACTTATGCCTTTATCTATTCCAGCAAGACCATGGAAATAGATTTCTATGGATTTTATTACTGGTTTACCTAATACTAAAGCTAACCATGATATGATTTGGACTATTGTAGACAGGTTTAGTAAACAAGCATATTTCATTCCATGTAAGAAAACTTTAACAGCATCTCAGGCAGCACAATTGTTTTTGAAAATTGTTTTCACTAATCATGGATTACCAAAAGTTATTATTTATGATCGTGATTCTAGATTTTGTAATAACTTTTGGATTACTTTGTTTGCTAACCTAGGAACAAAGATTGATTTCTCATCTACATTTCATCCTGAAACTAATGGACAAGCAAAAGCCACTAACAGTACTACTTTAGATCTTTTACATGCTTACACTATTTCTAAACCACAGACATGGGACACACATTTGCATTTACTGCAGTTTGCATATAACAATACACCACACACAACTACAAAGAAGGCACCCTTTGAAGTGATTTATGGTTATAGATTGTCTACACCTCTTGCATCTTTATCAAATAGAATTCAGAATGCTGATGATATTGCTAACATGCACGCTACTATTTTTGAGGAGGTTAAAGACATGATTGCCAAAGCCCAGCAATCATATACAAAACAAGCCAATAAGAAAAGATAAGCCATGAATTTCAAAGTTGATGACTACGTTTGGTTAAGAATAGAGAAACGTAGATTACAAAGTGTAGATAAACACCCGGTTGTGAAATTAGCCCCTAGATTCTATGGACCATTTAAGATCATTCACAAAAGTAATGACAATGCATTCAAGTTAGCACTACTACCTCACTGGAAAATTCACAACACCTTTCACATTAGTTTATTACGACCCTTTAGAGGCCAATTACATGTACACCCTGTTTATGAAAACCCACCTCTGCTAGATGAACAAACTGAAATACTTGAACTTGAATCTATAATAGATACTGACTTTATGACCACTAGAGCTGGCTGTAGATATTCTAGATATTTGGTCAAGTTTAAAAACCATCTTGTTGAAGAGGCCCAATGGATGCACGCTAGAGACTTAAATGCTTTCCCCACTCTGTTAGCTCCACATTGAGCTAATAGCAATTGAGGACAATTGCTATCCCACCCGGGGGTATGATGCCAGGAGGCATATTTAACAGTGGATTCCGTGCCACGATGGATTCCGTGAGGTTTTACGGTGGATTCCATAAACTTTGTTGACCGGGGCTCATACACAAAGTGGATTCTTTGTGCAAGAAGTTGATGGGGACGCCTATCCTTTTTGGGTGTTTCATTAATTTAGTGTGTACATGGGTGATTCCATGGCAGGTGATTCTGCAAAATACATATTAAATTAATAAACGTTTATGAGTTTAGAGTGCGCACTCGTGATAAATTAAGGTTAGGATTGATTTCTAACCAGTTGATTTATTTATGTAGCTGAAGACTACTAGGTATTCACTTTTGTCGGTTTAATTGTATTATTTTACTAACGATTGTGAATGCTTCAGTTGATGTGTAAAGATAGCAGCAGTGGCGGAGGAAAGCATTGGAGGATAGCGTGTATTCGAGTTATCACTTATATTTTGATGGGTGCATACCTTAGGCATGGTGCCTATATTTTATCGCACCTATTTATTAAGGCGTTGGATATTTATTTATTATTTTGTATGTGCATGGATACACAATTATAATATTTGTATTTGGACATTGTATTGGGTATGCCTGACTCTTTGGGCGCCCACCCAATAGCTTTATTTCTATTTTGTGCTAAAGCAAACTCAAAAGCCAAAAGCATGCTATTTTGTAATTTGGGCTATTATTTGAGCTTGAAGATGATTAATACATAAAATACATGCTTTGTGGAACACTCACACAAGGCATGGGGGGAGATTGCACCCAATTGGTCTCTTGTTCATGTCGTGCATGCTTTCTAGCTTGAGTTTTGTGCAAAAGGTAGAGTTCTTTTGTTCTTGGGGACCTTCCGGCGTTCACTAGGTGAGCATACAACATCCGATCTGTGCACCACTCCCTAGCAACTCAAAGTAGACCTTGAAATTTACCACTCATCCAAAGCGCATTAAATCCTCTCAAATCATATGCCCAATTTCTACATAATAAAAGTAATCCTCATATTCCAATGCCTTTTGAAATGAAAAATTTTTATTGGACACTATGTCATAGATATCAAAACATCACTGAGCACGACTAGACAACTAGATATATTTCAAAATAGAATACCAGCTTTACTTGGTATTAAAGGAGATTCACAATGTGCCCCTAGAAGGTTTTTCCATAGTTTTATTGCATCATGTAGATTGTCTCTTACTAGTTTCACCTTCAAATTGAAAGCCTTGAAAGTTTAGGGTTTTTCCATAAGCTATAATTCATGATAGCATTCAGCATGGTGCCATGGGGTGTTGATTCAGATACTAGCCCTTGTCCTAATGAGAAAGCCATGTCTTTCATATCTAAGAGCTGGCTCAATGTGCAAAAGAGCGCAGATGAAGACATCAAGAGAATGAGAGCTTGAGCAAAGTCATTCGTTGACCTTGCCAACTCTTTTGACACAGAGCTCAAGAATTTCAAGAAAACATCCCTTAAGCTTGGAGCACATAGCAGCAGCTCACAGAGCTTGTTTGGTTATTTAAAAGATGGTAGCAGTTTATACAGTGCTCTCAACATGTTGCACTTCGAGGACCTCAAGGTTTTAAAGAAACTAAAGCCTTTATCTCAATTCAGGAGATCACATTCAAACCTAAATTTCAGCAATCATAAAAAACAATTAGGGGGGGCACGAGAGGGGTTACAATTGCGAGGTGTGAAACACTTTCACTTTGCACTAACCAAAGACCTTCAAAGAATTTTATTTTGACTGTGATGCTACTACCCTCCCTATTTGTCAGTGGCCCTGCACCACATCACCCTCTTGATGAGCACACACTCTGACACCGACCTTACATATTTAAGAACTTTAGGCCAATCTTATGAAACCACTAGAGCAACAATAGATGGATTAGAATCCTCTCCTTAAAATTGATATTTCAACACCGTGTTTACTAGGTAATGGTCACTCTTCTTATAAAATGTTAATTCTTATCATCCCCTCTCTTCTTCACAGAGGTTCCCTCTGATGTCACCACTTCACATGCTTATTCATGGCTTGACAATCACATAAAATACTATATTTTCCCTCTAGTGTTCTAATGCCCTTTCTTAATGTTCCAATTAAGGATAGTGAGATCTGTCAAGATTGTGGGAGAGAAGGAAGGAGTCTCACTTGTAGCTTTCTTGCTTGCACAATGGGGGAATACACACAAAGGTGGAGGCTGCAAACAGTTTTCCTCTTCTTAGTTGTGTAAGCCAAAAGAACTCTAGTACAAAGAAATAGAAGAACCCTATATATGGGTCTCAAACCAAACTCAACTAACTAAGGTGGCATACTAACTGAGCCACGAACTAGAGTAGATAAGGATAGCTATCATGTAGCTATTATTCATGGGCGGTGTACCAACCGCATCTGCAACTGACAAGTCGGTGACATAAATATACAACGGTCACCCTGGCGTATCACGAGTGGAGCTCGATATCTCAACACTCCCCCTCGAGCTCAATCCCAATTCCTGCACACCAAGCAGGTCTCTGAACTTGCGCAGCTTCTCTGCGGCCAATGCCTTCGTGAATATGTCAGCTACCTGATCCTCTGTGCTGACATAAACTAGATCAATAAGACCTAGTAAAACCCTCTCTCGCACATAGTGATAATGCACCTCAATGTGCTTTGTTCTAGCATGATAGACTGGGTTATTTGCCAAGTGTATACTACTCATGTTGTCACAATAAATGACAACTGGCCCATCTGTAGACTGATGCATATCATAAAGTAGCTTATGCAACCAAGCTACCTCACATGCAGCCATTGCTGCACCCCTGTACTCAGCCTCTGTGCTCGACAAGGCAACTGTAGGCTGTTTCTTGCTGCTCCAAGTGACTGCAGCACTCCCAAAAGAGAATACATATCCACTGGTAGATCGTCTATCAGAAATACTACCAGCCCAATCAGCATCAGTGTATCCATGCAACTGTATCTGAACCCCAGTCTCATAAAATAGTCCATACTGCAATGTGGACTTCACATACCTAAGTATGCGTCTAGCCGCATCCAAATGTGGCTTCCTTGGAGCCTGCATAAACTGACTTACCAATCCAACAGCATAGCTCAAATCTGGCCTGGTAATAGTCATATAAATCAAGCTTCCTACTATGCGTCTGTACATAGTAGGGTCTTCCAGAAGCTCACCTGCATCTGCGCTCAGCTTCACATTCTGCTCCAAAGGAACTGAAATAGGCTTACAGCCTGTCATCCCATATTTGGATAGCATGCCCAATCCATATTGCCTCTGCAAGAGCTGTATCCCACTTGGTGATCTAATCACCTCAATGCCCAAGAAATAACGCAGCTCTCCCAAATCCTTCATCTCAAACTTCTGCTTCAATAGCATTTTCACATGAAGGATATCTTCATCACTGTCACCTGTCATAATCAAATCATCAACATAAATGACAAGCAACATAATACCTTTCTCTGTTTTTCTCACATAAAGTGAGAAATCTGCCTTGGAAATCTGAAAGCCAATAGTGATAAGATACTGTCCTATCTTGTCAGACCATGCTCTAGGTGCTTGCTTCAAGCCATACAAAGCTTTCTTCAACCTGCAAACAAACTCAGGATGAACAACATGCACATAACCTGGTGGCTGCTCCATATAGACCTCTTCTTGCAAATCACCATGCAAGAAGGCATTCTTTACATCCATCTGATGTAAAGACCATCCCTTTGATGCAGCCATAGCAATGACTGCTCTTACGGTTGCCATCCTTGCAACCGGACTGAATGTTTCTTCATAGTCAATGCCATATGTTTGTGCATACCCCTTGACTACTAATCTTGCCTTGTATCTGTTTACAGAACCATCTGCATTGTGCTTCACCTTATAAACCCACTTACAGCCAATTGCATTCTTACCTTTAGGCAAAGGTACTAACTCCCATGTAGCATTTGCTTCCAAGGCATCCATTTCTTCATCCATGGCTTTCTCCCATTTTTCTTTTCCCATGGCTTCCTCAAAAGAAGTGGGTTCTGGTTCCTGTATCACTTTAACCATATATGCATAATGAATGGCTGTAAATCCATCATATTTCAGCCTATCCACAGGATACCTAGCTCTGGTAGACCTGCGCAAAGTAGGTTCACTCCCAGGTGCTCTCAAAACATCCCTGGTCTTCCTTACTCCAGGTGTAACAATAGAAGGAATACCCAACTCATCATCAATGCTCTGTTCTGAGCCACTGGATTCACCATCCACATAAGAGTGACCTGCATTCACATCAAACATGGGCTGATCAACCTTCTCTTTTCCTTTTCGTGATACCTGCATACCACTATCTGCATTGCTTTGAGAAGATTCTCCTGATCTCAATCTGCCTGTCCATGGCGAAGAATGTGAACCACTGCTAGAGGATGCTCCAGGTCCACTAATATTTTGTGACTGCTGCTGTGAATTCTGTGCAGCATTACCATTTTGTGCATCTATATCATCAATCACATTTACTGGTTTATACCAGCTACTCATCTCATCAAAAACAACATCTCTGCTCACTGTAAACTTACGAGTAGAAGGGTTATAGCATCTATACCCTTTTTGCTGCAGAGAGTAACCAATAAAGATGCACTTCTCAGCTTTTGGATCCAACTTGGATCTCAGCTCATCTGGCACATGTACATAGGCAATGCAACCAAAAATTTTCAAATGAGAAATATCTGGTTTCCTACCAGTATACCTCTCCTCTGGAGTCATTCCATGTATTGCTGCAGTGGGAGTCCTGTTCATTATGTAGACTGCTGTAGCAACTGCTTCAGCCCAATAAAAATCTGGCAAGTCTTTTTCATTGAGCATGGCACGAGATACCTCTCCAATATGCCTGTTTTTCCTTTCTGCAATTCCATTTTGTTGTGGGGTATGACTGCATGAATATTGCTGCTTTATGCCATGCTCCTGCAGGAACCTTGCAAACTCATTTGAGAGGTACTCTCCCCCTCCATCTGACCTTAGGCATTTTACTTGCAGACCTGTTTCTTTTTCAACCATAGCTTTAAAAGTTTTGAAATGCCCAAAAACTTCACTTTTCTTTTTCATAAAATACACCCAAACTTTTCTGCTATAGTCATCAATAAAACTGACAAAATAATGACAGCCTCCAAGAGATGTAGCTTTAGTAGTCCACACATCAGAGTGGATTAATTCCAATGGCTTCTTACTCTCTTGAACATGTCTAGGAAATGGTTTCCTTGCCTGTTTTCCAAACTGACAGGCTTCACATACCTTATGCATTTCTGCAACCTTGAATTTGGGCAATCCTGCAACAATATTTTGGGCCTGCATTGATTTAAGTCACTGTACATTAACATGACCAATGCGTTTATGCCAGATATCAATATCTGCAACTACACCGGTCCCATGTGCAAACATTGCTGCACTCAATTCAGACATGTCTGCATCCAATGTAAACATTCTGCCCTTCTTCTTTCCTTTTGCTACCAAGCGACCTTTATTTTTCATATCCTCAACAAAGCATCCATGAGGATTAAATCTGACCTGCAAGCCCTGTTCAACCATTTGACCAACAGAAACCAGATTCTTGGTGATATTTGGGACATGAAATACATCGGACAGGTATTTCTTTTTCCCATCCTGCATAGACAAAGGAATTTTTCCAATCTGCACAATAGGATGTGCAGTATCATCACCAGTCTCCACAAATCCTGGTTTTTCCATTTTCCTTGCATCCTCCATCCATTCTGCATGACCTGTCATATGGTTTGATGCACCTGAGTCAACATACCATACATCGTTGCTTTCTTCTGCACTTGTCACAGAATTGTTCATGTGCTGCACCATAAACAGATGCTCATTTCTGTCATCACCCTGTCTACTAGAGGATGCATAATTTCCTTGTTGCAGTTTTCCATTCATGATGTCATTCTGCTTTTTATAACAGTCTTTAGCCATATGACCCATTTTACCACAATAGTAGCATTCAACATTACTGTTTGCATTTTGGCCTCTTTGCCATCCACCACGACCTCTTTGGCTCCCCCTGCCTCTAGAGTTACCACGTCCTCCTCCATAGGACTGGTTTTCTTGAGTTTGCTGCATATTCTGATTTCTGCCACGGCCTCCAAATCGGCCTCCTCTACCTCTGCCTCTACCTCTTCCAGCATTTGAGTAGAAGACAGCTTCTTTTGAAGTTCCTCCTGAAGAAGATGCACCACCATTTCTCTGCTCCTCAGAAATTAGAAGAGCAATCAACTCCTCAAAATCAGGAAATCTTTCACGAACTGAAATGGATGTCCGAAACTGTGCATAATCCTTTCCTAGACCATTCAAGGTCACGGAAACTAAATCATCATCTTCCACTGGCGACCCAATGGAAGCAAGTGCATCTGCAATCTTCTTCACCTTCATGTGGTAGTCGTTGATGCTCATACTTTCTCTTTGCAAATTATGCAACTCTTGCTTGAGCTGCATTTTCCTGGCTTGCGTATTTGTGCTATACATTTTTGACAAAGTATCCCATGCCTCCTTTGGCGTACTTGCATCCTGAATATGCACAATCATAGAGTCTGAAATGCTGATAGACAGCCAATACATAACTTTCCTGGCTCTCTCATGCCATGCTTTAAATGCCTGCATTTGCTGTTGATTGGGAACATCAGGAAGAACTGGTTCTTCTTCATTTCCTGCAACAAATTCCCAATATCCTTTTCCCATAAGGAAATTCGTCATTCTAAACTTCCATGCCTGGAAGTTGTTCTTGTCAAGCTTTTTAGTGACAATCTGTGAAAGAGAATCAGATGCCATTACAAAAGACTGCAAAAAATTCTGTCACTGCAAAACCCACAGCTTCACCCTCACAAGGGAGAATCTGCAAAACTGGCGAAAGTGGTATTTGACCACACAGCCACTTCCTAGTGACGATTTTGCATCAACAGGCAACAGGGATGATTCTGTAACTCCCAATGTCTCTGCGCACAAGCATACAATGCAATTTTTACTGTAACTATTCACCGACCTGTAGAACAGTGGCTGCACAGCATAAAACCGAGCCTTTTCCTGAGTGCGTGTAGAAAACTTCCGTCTGCAAAACAGGCCCCGAAATGGCCTCAAATCAAAAAAACAAGGTCATCAAGGGCTAAAGCCCTCTCCCGCAGCATATACTGCCCTCTTGCTTCACCGCGAAGGGCGTCTCAACCTGAGACAATGCACTCTTGCAATTTCCAGCTGTGCTACCTGCAGAGATCTGCTCCCAAAACAGAAAATGAAAGCAACACTGCTCCTCTTACCAGACCACCGCGAGCTTGGCTTGCTTTCTTGAGCTCCTTACCACGAACAAGGCTCTGATACCATGTCAAGATTGTGGGAGAGAAGGAAGGAGTCTCACTTGTAGCTTTCTTGCTTGCACAATGGGGGAATACACACAAAGGTGGAGGCTGCAAACAGTTTTCCTCTTCTTAGTTGTGTAAGCCAAAAGAACTCTAGTACAAAGAAATAGAAGAACCCTATATATGGGTCTCAAACCAAACTCAACTAACTAAGGTGGCATACTAACTGAGCCACGAACTAGAGTAGATAAGGATAGCTATCATGTAGCTATTATTCATGGGCGGTGTACCAACCGCATCTGCAACTGACAAGTCGGTGACATAAATATACAACGGTCACCCTGGCGTATCACGAGTGGAGCTCGATATCTCAACAAGATCCCCTAATAGCTAGTGAAATTCTAGCTTATACCTCCTCATTTTGCCATAGTTGAACTACTCTACATGATGATGCCTACCATCTTGAGGTTAGGCATCAAATCCCATTTGCACACCCTACCTTTTCAAAGAGAGCGCTCCCTCATCTGCTTTCAAGTAGACCACCCTACACCAAAGAACGTTCAAGACCCTAGCCTCTCCTTGTAAGTCTATTTCTTTTTAGACGAGCCATCCCTCTTATCTTGAAGAGCGCCCTGAAATAGTCTACCTTGTATGAATGGTTTCGCTATAGTATACAGGGTCAAGAAAGGAATAAAAAATTTGAAAGATCCCCAATCTCAAGATACGGCCCTCCCTTTGCAACTCATGCCTTGTTCCTCATGTAGTTTTCCCAAATCTCTAGGCGAATTCCTCAAAAGCCACTAGTACCATGAAGATGGGAGTCCCTAACCAGCCAAGACTCTATCATACTTTTGGCTTGTTGCAGTTTTGTTAGGGTGTCTACATGAGCGTACTTGATCTTCACCACAAACTTCCTCCCGACACATGCAGCTATGCATCTGTAAACACAAGGATTTTGGCGTCTAGGTGAAGGTTGAGATTGAGAGTATTTTCTCCCTTGAGATTTTTGATGTGCTCGATATAAAGAATGAGGTAACTTGGGAGCATTAGAGCTAGTGGTAAGTTCTAGTTGGGTCTATGCTCATTTATCGTGCAAGATGAGAAAGTGTGGGACCTAAATAGAGTCAATGATTGCTTAGAAATCTGAGTTACAGATTCACCCTAGTCATTAGTTTGACTATTGTGCCACACATTTGCAATAGACAAAATTTGTTGGGTGGCATATCACATGCTTGTTAGTTTGTTGTCATTCCCATAACTTGTTTCCTCAATGAATTGTCTCACACTCATCAGCATCAAGGCAATACATTGATCAAACCAAAGATCTCACTAAATCCATACAGTAAGAGCTCTAGCAAGTCCTCATATGAGAAAAGTGGCTATTGGAACGGCACACAATCATTGGTGGTGCTAGGTGCACTTTTGATAGTCTAGAAGTGGAAGCATTTGTAGGGTTGTAAGTCAACTCCAAAGTCATCAAGATACTACTAGGTCCTCACACTTTCTCCTCATTCTCTTATTACTTCCATGCACTTTATAAGATTAGGACATTGCTCCTCAATGAATCCTCCTAAATGTGAGGACTAGGGTCTCTCCAAGTAGATGAGAGAAGAAAACCCTATTGGAGACACACACATGCACATGCATGCATAGAAACACGGATGCATATCCAACACCAATTGCAAGAAATTCCTTGCTACTAGAAGAAAAATCCATAAGTGATGTTCTAATGATGGATAGATTTAATAAAATAGCAACTTATTTGTCCCAATAATAAAGTGGACACCAAGCATTAGTACCAATATTAGGGTGATGCTCAATGTTATATCCAAAACTACTAGACTGACACCGAATCTTAGTATGTGACACCATGGTCATTTGATTGTAGCTAAAGACACCATATAGTAGTCTAGTTCACACCTTAGTTTTTTCCCAATGAGCGAGTATATAATGTGCACATAGTAGGGTTGTGTGAAATAAGGTGTCACCTCTATGAGAGAGAAATAGATATGAAATATCATACACATGGTAGAGTTGTGTGAAAGATGCTTGTCCAATAAGCCTCCTATTAGTAAGAAGCATTGAATGTGGGAGAGGAATTTGGAGAAACACACACACACAAAGGAATTAAATGTGATTAAAAGTCTACTTTTCATGAACATAGAGGATGAGTTAAGAAAAAAGAGAAAGATATAGTGTAACATTAATTCACATATTATATTGAGAATCCATATAGGATAAATTGCATGTATGTGAAAGCAAGATTCAATACTAAATAATACTTTTTCTCAAAGGTTTTAAAATGCTCTATGGTACCCACATAGGATTGAATCAACACTATTTCTTTGGTGTTAAGTTTGAATTTTTTTCTAGAATAGGTAACAGAATTGAAGAAGATGTTCACACACACACACACACACACACACACACACACACACACTCTCTCTCTCTCTCTCTCTCTCTCTCTCTCTCTCTCTGTCTCTCTCTCTCTCTCTCTCTCTCTCTCTCTCTCTCTCTCTCTCTCTCTCTCATCCTTCATGTGTTTTCCTACTCTTAGCATAAATTTATGCAACTTGACTATGCACAAGGTATATTTATCTTATATAAGAATTGTTACCTTAACATAGGCTTAGATGATCCAATGATCCAATGAAGTTATTAAAGCCCTTGAATATTAACCCCATAGTGATGTATCCTTGATAGTGCACCATTGATTCAAATCATACATTTCATTAGTCTATAGAAAATAGTTTTTTAGATCATGCCTTCAGCTCTTCTATTATCTTGTGACTAGTTGCATTTGCATGATGAACTATCGAGATTGCCTAATAGAAAAGCATGATAATTTCGCATGATTTAGCTTAACATGAAACTAATATAACACTATTTGGGCATTACTTATTTGTTATTACAACTAAGGCCGATAATGGTTATGCATTACCATATTAGTAATAAAATTACTAGGCTTTCTTGGCACATAGTTATGCTTATACATAGACTAGGCAAAGACATAAACATATCCTTAGTTTGTTGAAATTAAAAATAAATTGGACTAATAAAATATAATAAGAAACAACACCTTAGATTTGATTATATATAGATTGGCAATTTGATTAGGCTTACTATCTCGCAAGGTTTGTCTATCTGAATGTAAAACCACTTCTACCTCTAAATGCTTTAAGCAAGACTTGAGGGAACTATCAAAACTAAATATAAAAGAGCAAACTAAATCATGATGTTGATATGAGGAGAGACATAGCTCTTTTACTATAGGATATGTATGCCCACTGTTCACTAAAAACCAAGGTTTAATGTAAAGTGAATTGTAACTTTTTTTTAAACCTTAAAAATTGAAAGAACAAGGTTTAAAACCTCAAAATTTTGAAAATTTTTAGTTATAGAAATGGAAAATACATGTAATTTGATTCAAAAATCCCTACAAAAATTTGAGTTATAGGTTTTTGTATCTGCTACAAAAAATGTTTTTTGTAAACAATATGTATGCCACAAAACTTTTCATAAATCATTATTGAAAGTGGTTAAATATTTATAACAAAATAAACAAGGAAGTATGGAATAACAAGCATAACCATTCTTGCCAATACCAATTATCCAAGAAAATGTAATGCACTTCAATAAGGAAGTGGATAATCTCCCTAAAATATATAACAAAACTATAGTTTCATACATAGGTTCCAGTTTAAATATGAACATTGAAACAATGTCTAGAGGTGTAACCATAGTATAAACTCCTATTTCTAATATGAATGCCAAAACAAGGTCTGGAGACTTCACCCTCCATTATAAAATATATACTAACAAAATTGCATGAATTAAGTGTTCATAAATGGTGTGATTTTTTTAAATTTGAGTCTTTGCTACAATAAACAAATAGTACTCAAGATTCTTTAAGGTGTAGTGCACCATCTCCCCCGTTTCCCCCTAAAAGAAATGAGTGCCAAGAAAGAGATATACACCCTTATTGGTCCTCAAGCACCACAAATTTCATTTTAACTAGTAAACCAAATAAGAAATAACAATTTTCTTAATCTATACCATATGTATGTAGACACTGCATGTTAACAAAGTCATAAAGTACTTTTAGATAGAGTGCAAATAAGGAATAATCATTTTCTTAATCTACACCCCATGTATGTAGACACCACATGTTAAAAAACTAGTAAGGTACTTTTGGATAGAGTGGACTAATATATGCAATAAAAAAACATCTAGTTATTTATTAGTATAATATCCTTTAGCTCAAAAAATTAATGAAGCTAAGAATTGATTTAGCAAAAGATGAGAAGAAATGCAAGTAATGTTGCACCAAATGGGCACTAAACAAATAAATTATATCACCCATGTAATTTGCAAGGGATCGAGTGACTACTTAGTTTGAGGCCTTCCACTTCTATAATATGATGGTTATTTCTACCATTTAGTGCTAGGAAAAATAAGTCCATAACCATATCTAGATATGGCTAGTTAACTAAGAGTGGAGAGGGTGTGCGTGTGTGTGTCTAGGGAGGGGGGCTTGGATGGGTTCATTGAAAAATTGATTTTATGTCCATATGATTTATTTCAATCTTACCAACTTTGAGTCTACAAGCTAGATCTTAAATATGTAGTAGAAATCTTGAATTTATCATATTCTTCTATTTAGAGATTTTGAGAGAAAATAGATAAATTTCTATATGTATGTCTTTTCCCTACTATCAAAACTGGGGAATGAAATTCTTGCATTCTCTTATAACGGAAATTCTCAAAGAACATAGGAACTCTCTCTAGTGACCTATCATTTCCTACTATTACAAGTAGGGAATCACATCCTTGTATTCTCTCACATAGGGAATTTTGTAAAAATGTAGGAAATTCTCTATATATTGATGTGCAATTCCCTATGATTGCATATGGGGAATGTGATTCCCTAGTTATATATGGAGAATAAATGTGTACATATATAGAGCATACTGAATAATTTCCTACCTTTCATAAAATTTCCTACATAGGGAATGATTTAAAGTTCATCGTGCAACTTCTTATCCCAATCACGCTTACCTTCAGATATAATCTTAGATCGAATCTCCACAAATTGCTTATTGGTACTTTCTACTTGCCCACTATCTTGGGGCTTATAAGACATGGTCTTATTATGGTTGATCTTTAGAGATTTCATCAAAGCTGCAGTCTTTTTATTTAGAAAATGTGTCTCATGATCTGGCACAAGCTTCTTAGGTGGACCAAAATAGAAAACCATTTATTCCAAAATAAAACTAAAATTTTCCTTGGCATTATCCTTTTTCGTAGCATGGGCTTTAGACCACTTCGAGAAATAGTCCGTTTTGTTGCAATGATATAACACTTTCATGTAGTCGATGAAGGATGTATAGGTCCAAAAAAATCAATGTTTCCACTCTTCAAATGATAGTATAGATATGATGGAATCAGTATTGGGCGCTTCCTATTCTCCTATTGTCATGTCTCTAATATGTATCATATCTCTTGAACTACACAAATGCATCTTGGAGAACACACCGACACCAATTTGCGGCTCTCAAAGCTTTCTGTATAGTTAACCATCCAAAAAAGTGGCCTCCATAAGTGGAGTCATGACACTCTTCCAAGATAGACGAAACCTCATCATGCATGACGCATCGGCAATAAACATCATCAAACCCTTACCGATATAGTGTTCTTGTAATCAAGGCAAATTTTAATGCTTTTTGTCTAATTTTTCTCTTTTCAGCCTTTGATAAAGTGGCTCCAAGATCTCATGTGGATAAATAGTACATTATGGCAACATACCAATATTGAATGGAGGGCATATTGATTTTCAATAGAACCTTCAGGTCACTACCTTCAGCCAAGACTCCCTTCGACTCCTCAAAATTCACAACACATTCAACGATGCCCTCCAACATTGACATGTTACTCTTAATTTCATAGTCAAACTCTTGCAAAGTGATCAACCACTTTGTTAGGCTATTAGGTGGCTACAACTTCTTCAACAATAGCTTCAATCCCTTCACGTTCATATAAAATACTACATTTTCATACAAGATGTAGTGCTTGAATTTCTTCATTGCAAACTCTATCCCAAGGCACACTTTTTCCATGTAGGCATAATTAATCTCGAACACCCCCAATTTGTGATTGGAAAATGTAATCGATTGGTACCACTTCTCCTCCCAAATTTGGGCTAAAGAGCAGCAAACTAATACTATATCATAGCTACTAAAAATATATAAAATATCTTGCCCCTTTTAGGTGCTTTCAAAACAAGTGCTTTTGCCTACTTCACATCCTCGAAGGATACTTCACATGGATCACTCTATACAAACAACCAATTGAAGGACAATAGATTTTCTAATAGCAATGTTCTCTTAGCCAATGTATTAATAAATCATTGATAATATCTGATTGATGACAAAAAGCTATGCACTTCTTTAGGTGTACATGTGAAACTCATAGCAAGGATAATCTTTATCTTTTCAACATTGCTAAACTCTTGCAAAATTCTTCAAACTCCTTTGAGTTGAACTCACTACCACCATGTGTTCTAAATTTCTTCACACTTTTCCATGTTTCATTCTCAACAAGTTTTAGCCATTCTTTAAACTTATCAAAAGCTTGAGCCTCATCACAAAGGAAGTATACCTACATCTTTCTATTGTAGTCAACAATGATGAACATGAAACAAGAAGATCCTTCCAAGGCTTATGTAAGCATCTTACTACACAAGTGTACCAATTCTAGAGGAGAATTTGCTCTATTCTTGCTTTCTTGTGAGAATGTATTTCTTTGTTGCTTACCCATCATACAAGCTTCACACGGATCCTTCAATTTAGTAACTCCAAATAGGTGAGCAACTATACGTTGCTTATGCATCTTCTTAAAACTGTAAATCCAATGTACCCAAACCTTTCATACCAAATCTTACTTGTGTCTACTCCAATAGTGGCTCTGTAAGAGCACTTAGCTCATATAGGTTGTTCCTTCTTTCTCCTTTGCCAACAACTTTGCCAACACTTTCAAGAATTTCTGCATCTATCTTATTGAATCTCACTTCATGACCAAGATTAGTTATGGTAATAACTAATAATATATTTCTCCTAATTTCTAGAACATACAACACATTTGAAAGCTTTTTGACTTTATCATTAGTAGCAACAAATGATATAATACATATGCATGTAGTAGAGCATTTTGCATCATTTTCAATCATCACAATGATGGATTCTTTTAGAGGCTGTATAAAATTGTATAGACCTTTCTTGTTGGTCATGTGACAACGAGATGGGACCACTATCCAACACTAATGAATTAGTGGTAGATTCTTCTTCTGTTGAGGAACACACTTCCTTGATGGTTGCCATGAAAAACTCAAGCTTTGCTTCAATCGTGTTGGCTATCTCTTTTCCCTTACTTTTACACGTACCATTCTTTCCATCCACCTTCTTGACACGATAATCTGCAATTGTGTGTCATTTCTTATTGCAGTAGAAACACTCTCCTTGAAATTTCTTCTTACCACCTTTCTTCTTTTTGTCACCATCATTTTTAGTGAAAGGTCCACCTTTACATTTTGCATTGGTGGACAATGCAGCATCTTCACTATTTTTTTATTCTTAGACTTTCAACCTCAACTCCTCTTCCATTACTAATGCACAAAACTCCTCAAAATTCAAAGCTTGAGGTCTCACCTGAGTATAAAGGGTAGTTACCAATCCATCAAACTTTAGTGGAAAAATCCGAAGACACCTCTGAGCTACATACTCACTAGTCTTTTGTATCCCAATGCTAGCCATCTAGTCATGGAAATTCTTAGTCCCAATTATGAATGCTTCAGTTCTCTCTCCTTCAGAAAACTTCTCCACTGCTAGTTGATTCTCCAAGTTTTGAAGCTTTATTTGATTCATGTCTTGTACTGACTTCGCAGTATACTCCATGCTTCTTCTGATGCCTTGGTTGTATTCCAAATCAAAGTCAAAACACTATTAGAACAACTTGTAAATAAGGTGCACAATGCATCTACGTTCCATCATTTCCAAGCTCGTAGAAGATTTGTATTTGGAGGAATCATCACACTCAAATTTGATGGATTGAGAGTTGGTTTTTTGGTTCTGAATCAGTCCCTAACACCATCTCTAGGAGCTCATAAGAATCAAGGATTGTTGTGATTTCAAACTTCCACAAAGTATACTTATACTATCTAACTTGCCTTCGCTGAAGGTTAGTGGATAAATCCTCAATGTTTGAATA
Organism: Lygodium microphyllum; assembly: GCF_053477565.2. Lineage (NCBI taxonomy): Eukaryota > Viridiplantae > Streptophyta > Polypodiopsida > Schizaeales > Lygodiaceae > Lygodium > Lygodium microphyllum. Next base: position 77,069,996 of record NC_141144.1, read on the forward strand.
GTCAATACAGTAGCATTGTCTCCAAAACTACTTATTGATATTGTGGCAAAACTCTGCCAGAAGTCAACATTGCTCCTCTTTGCTATTAAAGGCTTTGCTTCTCACATACTCTTCGATCCCTAGAGTCCCCTGGGCTCTAATGCCATGTAAAAAGTACATGGCATAATGAATAGAATTTGAGTAAGAGATAGAGAAAGAGAGTATACAAATAGATAAGAGGAGAATTAAAAAATTCTTTAACTCCAAACAAGATGATACAAAGATAGTTCTATCCATCCGTGCACTTCCAATGTGAAGCTTAAATAGTGACTAGACAAAAGGTAGGTGAAGTGCTTAAGGCTAGCTAGAGTAACTCTGATTGGATGAAAGGATGGATCATCAAAGCTCTGAAGGGGTCTACCTTTTATAACCTGTGAAGGGGGTCATTATGGATGACATTTCATATGCACCTATTTCTGTTGACCTTCCATGTGCACATGTGTGTGCTGACCTTCCATATGCACAAGTGCCTATTCACCTTCCATGTGCACATATGCCTATTGACCTTCCATGTGCACCTCCACTAGTTGATTGGGGAATATTATGGGAATTATTTCCTACCCCTAGTCAAGGGCTACTTCTATGGTCCTCATATCCAAAGTAGGGGTCCTTGATAACTTCCTTACCTTGAAGCTCAATGCAGAGTGCCTCGAGTTGGTACCCCGGCCTGAACTACTCTATGTAACCCAAAGGCTAGACCTGCAACAAGTCACGTTTTGGCCATTTAGTCACATAGACCTCATCTGACATATAAGTGAAGACCCACCAATGTCCAAGCTCACATATAGCTTCTCCTCATAATGGGGCTCTTATAACTTTGAGCACCATGGATCATTGGTGGCACCTTATGAGGGTAGGGTATTGAGCATATCTAACAAAGTGAAGTTCATCATTGAACTAGGTGGCTTACGTTTTTTGCACATTGATCCTCCTTTTTAATTAGCAACAACATCTTGCTCCTTATTGGAAGCATTTGATGCTCATGTATAGTGAAGGACTGCTCATGATGCATAGCTCTCTTGGCCATCAATGCCTTAATCTCAAACTTGATAGTAGAGGAATCTTATAATGCAATCATTTGAGACAAAAATGATGCTCCAACTATCACCTTAAAGGCTAGATTGAACTACAAACCTCAACACTATACATATCTTCCCAATGCCAAAGTCTCCAAGTAGAACCAACTTTACATGCATATTCTTTGCATTAGTAGATCATGTGTCATCCAAACTTCCATGACTTTTTCCTATAATTTTTTTTTCACATTTTTGCTTATTTTTTCATGTCTATATAAACAACATACCATTTCTCTTAGCATATTCTTGAGTAGTTTCTATAGCAGCTTCTCTTGAAGCATTCAAATATTTTTTATTCCCCAAGAGTGCCATGACAATGTCTCTATGTTGAGCTTTCTAATATGTTCCCCAGTTTGTAATATCATAAACTATGAGTACAACTAACTCTCCTATTCTTTCTTCCCTCTCACAACAACCACCCTCTAGCCTATATTTAATAATATTGCAACCCCTTCATAGGCTCCAACAAGTAGCCACTTGCTAGAGTTAACACAAGCTATGATGGCCCTTTCCTAAAAAGTGATAATAATGTTGAAGCTCTAACAAGCCCAAAAGCATTGTGTCAAAGCTACCTTGATGTATCGCAACCCCCACATAGTTCTTGAACAATGCATTCTCTATACTTTCCCACATTCTACAACACATCAGGCACGTGCAAAACTGTCATCCTCTTTAGATCTACTCTACTATTAAAAAATAAAGTATTTTTGGCTCTTTCTAAGCTTCCCTTCCCTTTTTTCAAAATGCACATCCTTTCTAGTTCAATGAAAATGTTGTCCCTGGATGCCTTTTTTGCTTACAATTAGCGAGGATATAAAAAATCTTAGATTTGTACATAGCAACAAAAGCTCAAAGTAGAAATAGAAACCTTGTCATTTTTGGCAAACGGTCTTCCTTCTGACTTCTTTAGTTTTAGACCATCTCCCTCTCTCTAATCTTAGAAGCATTGTAATCTCCCGTAGCTTCATGGCACAGATCAGCTCTATTGGTTATACTCTTCAAGCCCTGCAATCTTGTCCATAGCATGCCAACTTCTCCCTTCTTTCTCCTTCACTTTTTTTGCCTCCATCCAATCTCCTTCCTCTAAATATTTTTCCAAAAAAAGCCCCTCCAACTTCCTTGAGTTATTCCAAATCCCCCCTTAAGTAATGCAGATTGGCCTATGATTTCAATACACCCGTCCAAACCTCTTTTAACTTCAATAGTATAATTCAACTTGCGTTGAGCTCCACTCATTTACATGACCCACATCAGTGTTATCCCTCTTTAATAGAAGACTAGCTACACCATCTAACTCCTTTGCTCCTACATGAACAAATACAACCATCTCACTATCATGGTTCTTTAATTTCAATGAGTTCTTGATTATTGAAGTTTTTATGCTTCTTTTTTCTTGCATGAGAACAAAGCAGTGCTAGATCTAAAATAGTTGATAGTAGTAAACCCACCCTATAAACAATCTAGAATCTACTATATCAAATCCTCATTGTGAATTTTTTCTCACATGAAGATTAATCCAACTTTGTTCTCAACCAAAATAGACAAATCAAAGCTTGTTGTTGCTAGGCACTTAGTCTTCTAGTAAAATCTCTCTCTCTCCCCATTGCTTTAAAAAAAATTGTCCCACTCTCTTATACTAGATAGCTCAACTATATATGATCTTGATCCTATTGAAGAAGAAAAATATTCACCATCCATATGATCACATATTGTCCTCCCTTGCTTGCTGACCTTCTCAATGCTCTACCCCCGACCTATATATGGAGATCTCTCCCCCTTTGATAAAACGCCTATGCCAAGATTTTCTTGTTTCTCTTTCCTTTGAATCATAGAGTACATAATATTTCTTGAATTATTGAGGTTATTTTATGTAGGTACACTTGTACATCATATACAATGCTACATGATAAAGAAAATTTCTTGACAGTACTTGTGTCCATGTGTTTCACAAGATCCATCATACAACAAGTTCGCATGTGGCCTTAACCTTGTAGTTCAAGCTTCTAGTGCCTTGTTGTGTTATTCGTGCTTCGTGTCATATCAACATGTAGCTTTAAAAGCTCCTATCATATCGACATGTGCTATTCATGCTTCCTCTCATATCAACCTGTAGCTTCAAAAGCTCCTCTTGAATCTATCCTTTGATTAGCTAGTCTTTTTTTCCTGTTCATAGTAGCCATGTGCTTTGATTACAATCTTTCCTTGTTGATCTCCATTGGAGTCTAATTTCTTGCTCTTCACATGGTTCTAAGAAGAATGAAGGACTTTTCCATTGATTTTATACCTCCACCACCTTGTTCCACCACCGCCTCCTCCTTCTCCTCGTGTGAACCCTTCCGCCTTTTCTTAGGCATTTCTTTTGGCTATAGTCTCTTTCACCCTTGTTCATATGAGCCCAATCTTCTCTTTTCCTTATGCCTTTTTTCTTGGCTAAGCCTTTGACTCTTTTTCATGTGGATTAAGCACTAACAAGAACAAAAATAACACATCTCAACATATAATCATCACATAAGTATATATGTAAGTAGCACAATATACTTATTCACAGGAACTCAATATAAACCATGGAATTATAGCATCCCCTGAAAGTTCAGGTAGCAAATGGTGAAGAAGAAATCAACACACATGTATGCTCCAAAGTTCCCCTATGCTTGGCTGAAAGTTATGTGGCATTAGTTTATCTAATTGCATTAGACATGGGACCCATTGAATTATAGCATCCCCTGAAAGTTTAGGTAGCAAATGGTGAAGAAGAAATCAGCACACATGTATGCTCCAAAGTTCCCCTATGCTTGGGTGAAAGTTATGTGGCATTAGTTTATCTAATTGCATTAGACATGGGACCCATTGATGTTGTCTTGGGTTGTGACTAGTTGAAATATTTGGGTAAAATTGCTATGGACTTCTCTTAGCTCTACATGGAGTTTATGATGCATGGACAACTCATCCACTTAGAAGGAGTTCATGATAATGCTGAATTTTGGCTCATTACAGCACAACTCCTCAAAAGGAAGTTTAAGAAATGTTCACATATATTTGTCTTACACTTGAATGCATTCAAAGTATCTCAAGATTCCGCTTCGATGGCTTTAGTTGAGGAATATTATGATTTATTTTAGATGCCTAAAACCCTTCCCCCTAAGAGGTAAGTGGACCACCCACTTGATTTAGAGCCCTATTCCAAGCCAATGAACAAGCCACCTTATAGACTATACAAGTGTAAACATGAAGAAGTTGGAAAGCAAGTCAAAGAGTTACTTAAAGTGGGATTTATTAAACCAAGTTCCTCCCCTTAGGCATCTCTAGTCCTGCTAGTCAAGAAGAAAGATAGCTCTTTTTGCATGTGCATTGACTACAAGGACTTAAATAATATCACAATTAAGAACCAATATCCCATTCCATAGATTGGTGACTTGTTGGATGAGTTGAAAGAGGCACAGTTCTTCACTAAGATTGATCTGCGCTTTGGATACCATTAGGTACACATGAGGGAGGGTGATGTGATGAAAATAGCTTTTAGGACTAATCATGGGCATTTTGTGGTGATACCTTTTGGTTTGTTTAATACCCCTACCACATTTGAGAGCCTTATCAATAAAATCCTCCGCCCCTTCCTGTTCAAGTTTAGGATCGTTTTCTTTCATGACATTCTCATTCATATTAAATCACAAGAGGAGTAGTGGGCACATGTTAGAAGGGTGTTTGATATCTTGAGAGAGAATCGGTTATTTGCTAAGGAAAGTGTATCTTCATGTAGACATAAATGGATACTTTTGGCACATTTTTAGCAAGAATGGTATATATGCTAACCCTAAAAAGGTGCAATGGATATAGGACTAACCCATACCACATCCACCACTACTTCATTTCATGGTTTCCTTGGTCTCTCTTCATTTTATAGAAACTTCATCAAGCACTATGCCACCATTGCAACACCTTTGAATGATTGATTAAAGAAGAAATCATTCTTTTGGAATGCTATTATTGATTGCAAGTTTATGCAGTTGAAGGAAATTCTTACTTCAGCCCCCATCCTTGTATGCCTTGACTTCTTTAAGGAGTTTACCATTCAGTGTGATGCTAGTGGTTGAGGTATTGGTATTGTATTGCTGCAAGAGCATGGTGTGATTACTTTTGAGAATCATAAGGTTGATGACGAGGAGATGCAAATGAATGTTTATGACTAAGAGATATTAGCCATCCTCCATGATATTAAGAAATGGCACCACTACATATATGGTAGGCGTTTTTGAGTGAAGAGCGACCATTGAGCCTCCAATATTTCTTGACACAGTCTACTTTGACTCATAAGTAAAGGAGATAGGTGGCAAACTTACAAAACTATGATTTTGATATCTCTCATACTAGGAGCAAAGATAACATAGTGGTTGATTCACTCTCACAAATGTGGACCATAGATGATTTTAGTGTCTATATGTCGCAAAATAACTATACTTTTATTTTTTCAATTTTTTTTTCGAAACTCGAGTAGGTTGAGTTATAACTCCAAAAAATTTTATTCGCCAACATTTCTAAGGTATATTAAGATTTTTTTTCGAAACTCGAGTAGGTTGAGTTATAACTCCAAAAAATTTTATTCGCCAACTTGAGTAGGATTTTATAAAAGATGGGGCGATGCTCTAGTTTTGGATATAGACCAAGTTACATTAGAGAATAATGGAGAGAATAGAGATGTTGTTGCAGTGAGTTGGATTTGATTGAATTGTTTTGGTGGTACATTACTACTCTACATTGCTCATGATTTGGCAATCCCTACAGGCACTGTCAACTCGATGCATATACAATTTCTTCTAAAACATGCATTGAGAGTTGCATTTTTATTCGATTTCATTGACTTGGGATTGATTCCGAATTTCTATGGCAAGTGCACAACTAGGGATAAGCCTAAGTGCTCTAGCATTATTCTTGGGCAACATCTTTAGTACGACTCGCCGTGACTAGCAGTTGCATGGGGCATCCTTCAATATGTATAGGCATTTGGTTCATAAGCAAGCGCATTAGGACTTGACTTTTAGGAAGTATTTCCATCAATTTTTCCACATTGGCCAATTGGATTGAGATAAACTTTTGTGGAGTACTAGAGAGCAGCCTTCTTATGCACATATTTCAAGCTAAGTTGAGTAACACCTTAGTAGGATCAAGATTCATGCTCTATGCTAGTGTGATAGTTGTGTGAACACAAGCATTTGTAGTACATGGTGCAAGTGAACCTCACGAGTCACTACATGGTCTAGGGACCAAAATAGATGTAGCTAGTTTTCCAACCAGCTCAACAAGATAGAGGTACTACGGTATTACCTTTTTCAATGACATTTGTATATGTGGTGGTATTACTTTTTGATTATAAGTCACTTGTGGATGAGGGAAGGAGAATTTTGACACAAAAAAAAAGGGTTGTAGGTCATAAGTCTAGCAAGAGATGTTGAAGACTTTTAGAGCTCGCAATGCGGGCCGAGGGCTAGAAGTTGTACTTTAGATGTGAAGCACCAACCTGGGTACATAGAGTTGAGTAAAAGCATTTACAAGTCTAATATTTATGTGAAAAAACCTTGTAGGACTATTGATTCATAGGTGTGTGAACCCATAATGTTCTCCTAATGATAGTAACTCCATGGCTTCTTTGTGATCAAAGGCAGAAATGTCTTCTACATATGCTTCCTATTGGTCTTGGAGTGTAGGAGCTCATTCCAAGTGAGTAATACTTATACATGGCAAACGAAATGCTCATGTTGATGCCATTTGCTGATCATCTTGAAACATGGTGTACTCTCTCAAGTGCCTCTTGTTGGATATAAGGAATGACAACAATAGTGAAAATGGCATTTGAAATGTTATGTAGTTACTCCAAAGCAACATTGCACCTTATTTTCCAAAGAGTTTATGTTTATGTAGATTTTGATTATACAAATGGAAATGATGATAGGAAAGAGAATGTTTATGTAGATTTTGACTATACAAATGGAAACGATGATAGCCAAGAGAATGTGGGTGAGTTCAAAGCTTCACAAGAGACAAAGTAAGTACTTAATGCACTAGATTGCTATTTCTGGATTATGCCAACACAATTTTTGATGCATTTCTCGTGAGATAATGAATATTCCCATGCAGTGTTGCCACCGTACTTTTATTTAAGTGTGAGTTGATAAGGTTTGATGTGGATATGAGATAAGTGTGTTACAATCTATGGTTCATAGGTTGGGGCTAATAGAAAAATGGTGATTTTGTGCTAGGCACTGCATTAGGGAGCATGTATGCTAAGTGTCCTATGCTTGTAAAAGTGCGAGAAGTGTTCAAAAAAAGCTTATAGCACCACATGTAGTCTCTTGGATTGTCGTAATTGCTTGATATCTAGACATGGAGATCATGATGAAGCTTTGAAATGCTCTGTGCACATCCAAGATGAAGGTCTCTCTCTAAAATTTAAATGCTCTTGTATAGGTTTACACACTTACACGTGTCTAGGTCTATGAGTCAACAAACATAAACACACATTGTCTAAATTAGTGCTCAAAAGTGGGAAATGCAAGGGGAGATAGATAGATAGATATGAGAGATAAGTCTTTGAATGAACAAATATAAACACACGTTGTCTAAATTAATGTTTAGGTAGCATGGGGAATGCAAGGGAAGATAGAGGAAGAGAAAGATAGATCTAGAAAGTTGTGTTTATTGAACTTTCATGTGTGTGTGTATGTGCATGCGCGTGTGCATGCACACAACCACACACACACACACACACACATACATACACACAAAAACATGGAGAAGTGAGCTACCAATTCTTGCAAGCTCCAATGGTGGCCCATGGCTATTGCACATGAAAAACCAAGATAGTGTGCAACATGAAAATTAGGTGCTCCTTTGCACTTCTCCAATCTTTGGAAGAATCTTGACAAAGATTCATCAATCAGCCACCACCCAATGATATGCTCCAACAACACCATCCAAAAGCTGACAACATTGAGCTCAAAGATCCCTTGCAACAGTGGGACAATTGCAATAGCAAGGTTAGTTTGCCCCAATATATTTTATTATGAGTCATGACGTATTACACATCTACAAAACATGAAATCTTGTGAGCTCTCATAGGGACATGGCTTTTTATTTTGCCCCTCTTTAACCACCAGTCAATGCAAGGTATCCAGTTTTCAAGCACAAAGTGATAGTAGATGCCTTGTGGTTGGATTGCCGGTACAATCCAACCTAGGTTTTTGAAGAGGTTAAAAAATTTGAATCAATGTCTACACTTAAATTAATCGAAGGGGAGCCTCAAGAGGGAAAGGAGTTGTCTTTCCAAAGGAGAAACATCATGTGTAGCCAAATGGTGACCACATGAGACCACATGCTCTTCAACACTCCTTCAATATCTCCACAACTTGATTTGACATGTGTATGAGATGGATCATAAGAGTTTCACCACCCATAAGTTCATGACTCGAGCTGAGAATGTGATTGATCATGGAGCGCAATAGTGAGGCAATAACCACATGTAGGTAGAGTTGATAGTGAACCCAGAGCTTGATGTGCTAGCATTGTAGGCAAATTCAACCAATGGCAAGTATTGAATCCACCTCTTCGGCTCTCGACAGCAGTATGCCCTAAGCATATCCTCGATGACTTGGTTTACTCGCTCTGTATGGCCATGCATTTGGGGATAGTAGGCGGTGCTAAAATAGAGTTGAGTCCCAATAGATTCAAAGATAGCTCTCTAGAAGTGTGATGTGAAGAGAGAATCTCGATCACTAATGATTCTTCTGGGTAAACCATGTAGCTTGAATATCTCCTTGATAAACAATCTTGCAATGTCGGAGGCTTTATAGTTTGTCTTTACTAGGATAAGATGTGCAACCTTGGTAAGCATGTCAACCACAACCATGATAGAGTTGTATCCTCCCTGGACTTGGGGTAAGCCTACAACAAAATCCATACTGATGAATTCCCATTTCATTTGGGGGATGTCAAGCGGTTGCAGTTTCCTTGGCATCATGACATGTTCGGCTTTGATATGTTGGCAAGACAAACACTCAGTGACATATTTGAGAACGTCGCCCTTGAGCCTCTCCCAATGGTAGCTCTTCCTAACTGCATCAAGAGTCTTAGCATAGCCAGGATGTCCTGCAAAAGGAGAATCATGAGCTTCCCATATTATCTTCTACTTAAGTGACTGGCTTGCTGGTATACATAGCCTTGTTCTGTAGTAGACAAGTCCATTATCAATGGAAAATTCCTGATATTTAGCTTGCAACTTTTGATTCTGCTCCTTGATAGAAATCTCATTTAGCATTGTTTGGTAGGCCAAATCATGGCATGCTTCCTCTCTAGCTAATTCAAGTATAGGATTGTTTGGCATAGATACTTTTGTAGCTAGAGATTTGGCCATTGATGGATTCTGCAAGATTAGGGAATTTAGAAATGCCTTGCGACTAAGTGCATCGGCAACTACATTCTCTTTCCTTGGTCGGTACTTGATTTCAAAATCATATTCCTCCAACCCTTCAATCCAGCGACGTTGCCTCATGTTGAGCTCGTTCTGGGTAAAGATCCATTTGAGGCTCTTATGGTCGGTTACTGGAGTAAACTTGTTACCCAACAGGTAGTGTCTCCAAATTTTTAGAGCATGAATGACAGCTAGTAATTCCAGATCATGCGTAGCATAATTCTTTTCATGGCTCTTCAATTTCCTTGAAGAGTATGCTACTAGATGACCTTCCTGCATAAGTACACACCCCAAGGCATGAATGCTAGCATCAGTTACTACCTCGAACTCTTTATTAAGGTCAGGAAGTTTTAAAATAGGTGTTGATACCAAACTTTCCTTCAATCTGTCGAAGCTATTTTGTTCGTAAGTTGACCATGTAATGGAAGTCTGCTTCTTTAGTAAGTCTGTCAGAGGTGCTGCAATCAAAGTATAGTTTTTTATGAAGACCCTATACCATCCTGTCAATCCAAGAAAGCTACGTATCTCTTTGACGGATACTGGTATTGGCCATTCAAGCACATCTCTGACCTTGGCTAGGTCTACTGATATTTCTTCTGATGATACTATGAATCCCAGATATTCAATCTGACGCTTGAAGAATGCACACTTTTTCATTTTTGCATACAGCTTATGTAACCTCATTTTCTCAAGGACAATCCACACTTGAGATTCATGATCTTCTTCGTATTTAGAATAGACTAAAGTGTCATCGAAGAAGACAAGCACGAAATCATCAAGATATGGCCTAAAGATGTCCTACATTAATCTATTGAAGGTAACAGGTGCATTCATAAGCCCGAATGACATAACTAGGAACTCAAAGTACCCATATCTTGTATTGAAGGCCGTCTTTGGGATATCTTCTTCCTTGATCCTTATCTGATAATAACATGACCTGAGATCAATCTTGGAGAAGATCTTTGCACCCTGAAGATGATCAAGAAGCTCATCTATTCTAGGAATAGGATACTTGTTCTTGACTGTTGATTGATTCAACCCTCGGTAATCAATACATAGTTGAAGTGTCCCATCTTTCTTTTTCTGGAATAGTACTAGAGCTCCCCATGGTGAATTGCTAGGCCGGATGTAGCCCTGATCTAACAGTTGCTTGAGTTGTTCCTTCAACTCAATTGCTTTTGGTATGGACATTATATAAGGTCTCTTTGCAATTGGCGCAGCTCCAGGTACTAACCTAATCTCATGATCTACTTCTCTTTGAGGCGGAAGTTCCGTCAATTCTTCAGGGAATACATCAGCGTATTTCTTTAGCCAAGAAGGTCCTTCATGAGACTCTTGCTTTTGATTCAACTTATTGAGTTTGATCAGGTAAACCGGTAATCCTTTTCTGACTCCTTTTATGATCTGAGATACTTTGGCCAATTGGATTCTTGGCACTCCTGCCTCACCTTGAGTTGTGACTAATTCCCTTTCAGAGTTTCGAAAGTAAACTTGACCCTTTCCACAGTGAATGTGGGTGTCGTTGGGCTTAAGCCAGGCTTAAGCCAATCCATTCCAAGTAGACACTCATAGATACCTAAATTCATGACTCTGAATTTGACCGAAGTCTTCTTTCCTCCCAGAAAGAATTCCACCTTAGCAGTTTGCCTAGTACAAGTTACCTGACGACCATTTGCCAATTCCATAAGCAGGGTAGGTTCTTCTACTGTGGCTATTCCTAATCTTTTTGCACATGCCAGTGAGATAAAGGAATGTGTACTGCCACAATCAATCAGTTCTTCCTCTTCCATGGGTAACGGCTCCTTGACCACAGCTTGTTTCTTGAAAAGGCACTTGGCGATGTCCTCCACCAAGCTTGGGACATTGCCTCTTGAAGTGACCGGGTTTGTTGCAGTGGAAACAACGGAGGTTTCCGCCATTACTTTGAGTAGGAACAAAGTTTTTGACGTTATTCGTCCTTGCTTTCTTTCTTTGTCCCTGATTATGACCTTGAGCTCTCTTCATTTGAGGTCTGAATGCTCTTCTGTTTGGGTCACTATAAGACCAAGTTTTGTTACCCCTTGGTCTAGCTTACACCTCCTGAATTATAAGCGCCACTCAAATGAGTGCATCGTAAAGATTTGATGGACACATAGATTTGAGACGGATATTTACTAGTGGATTTAAGCCCGCACAAAATTTGGACACCTACTGTGTCATGTCCATTTGTGGTGCATACTTTAAAAGTGAGACGAATTTAGAGTAGTTTGCATCAAGAGTGAGTCCTAGCTGCTTTAGCTCGTAGAACTCGTTCATTTTCTGAGTGCAATATGCAAGTGGTAAGTATCTTCCCTGCACTGCTTTCTTCAGCTTCTCCCAGGTAACGGATCCCTCTGGAATCCCTTGATCCCTCCACCATTGCTTCCACCAAAGTCTAGCTTGGCCGGTGAGTTTTAATTTGGCGAGCATAGCCTGATTGGTGGGTACAGTACCAGCTACTTCGAAGTAATCCTCCATGGATTCAATCCAAATTTCAGCATCAGCCTGGACGAATCTGCCTCTCTCATCAAACTCGGGTAGCTTTATCTACTTGAGGAGAAACTTCTTCTCCTGGATCACAGCAGTACTGGATGTAGGAGGCGAATTTGAAACCTGTACCTGGGGTTGTGCCTGATTAAAGGTTTTCTTAACGTTATTATAAGATAATCGACATTTAGCTTATCTTTGATTCAGTTATCTCGTAAACAATGTAGCTACTTAACTTTTTATCAACTCTTATGCACAGCCAGACTTTGATAAAAAGAAGTCTTTATTTGTATTTACATGGGCATAGCCCTTTCGAATACAACATTCCATGTGATGATAAGTCAATTGTTACATTTAGTTTGGGAAGAACAACGTTGTATTGCATTTATCTACAGGAACTGAGTAATAGTAGGGTTTTGGGTCATGGATCTTCAGGAATCGGTAAGTCATTGGAAGTTCAAGATATCCTTTCCGTTGAAATCCATACTTCTCATGGCGGCCCAACTCTTTAATCCTGTCAGCGGGGATTACACGAGTTACTTTCTCATATACACATGAGCTCATCTCAACCCTCCGACCACGAATATGTAAAGTCGAATTTACGTTAGCTTCCACAAAAACGAATAGCTTCACGACTTTCAAGTCTTCCAACCACTTGATCCTTTTTAGGTTGGTCTCTAGAAAAGCAAACCAGTGGGCGACTATATAGTAGATTCCTGAAGTCCCCGTCCATCTTTGTTCTATGTATAAAGGTGATGGATTATAAATCTACTCCAGGATGTTCATCATCCCAATTCTTTGTCTATAAAGCAGAGAATGCATTGCAGTCATAAACATGACTTGAAATACCAAAAACTTGTTCCACGCTTTGTAATTCTACAAGATAGCATTGAAGGTAAGGAAATGTTTGGACAACAACAATTTCTTTACTTCATTTTATTGAGATTTTATAAAAGAAATTCCGTTATTTGTCGGCTCTGATGCCAACTGTAACGTGTCCACTAGTATCATCCAGGACACGTCTTAGCAGTCCATCGAAAAGGATGTCTAGAAAGCTCCACCCGGCACTCCCATGGAATGTTACGGGATTTGCGATCTAGGTCTTCCCGCGTCTACCACGTAGCAGAAGTATCCTGGCCGTTCCCACTTAGGATCGACCGGAATTAGGGTTATCCTGATTGGTCATTATCTAACAACAACTAGCGTCAGACCCAAGCGTACTACTTTACGCAGAAACGCCAGGTCCGAAGCGGATTCATCCTGCACTTGGTTCAAGGAGAATGGGAAACGAGAGGGATGCAAAGCTCAACCTCTCTCCCATAAGGCATAGTCTCATTCCGTTCCCCTAAAACAACGTAAAACGGTTAAGACATAACTCTAGGTCATCGCTTTCGTTATTTGTTTTTTTTTACGATCATCCCGTTGTTCTTTGAGATTTTTAGAAAAGTTCCCGGCTAACCGGGACCACCCAACCATAGGACGGACCTATGGCCCATCCTCCGCACTTTCCTCGATTTGTTTTAGTTATATAATTATCTAACACATTAATTTGACATGTAACAATTGGCTTCTTTAATTAAATCCGTTAAGCATTGGTTCCTTCACGTAATCTTAACACGTGACATAGAAAAACAATATAAAACAAGTTCTTTATTAACATATCATCATTTTTATCTTTGAAATATAAGGAGTTCCGCCCGTAGGCTTGTGCATAATCCGCCCGAAGGGCATCCAGTAATCCACAAGGATCACTAATCCAAGCTTCTGCCGGTAGACTAGTATGCGGGCCTCGAGATCCAATCCCAAGTCACGTTAGCCTCTTGTGGAGGACCCCGAAGGTGAGGGATTTACGGGCCAGAGCCCCCCCTGGCACCCAAGAGTCCTCCTACTCCAAGTAGAGCTCAACGGAGAGACCTCTCACGGCGGGTTCGGTCCACGTTCCCGGCATGGTTAACAACCCCCTTGGTTAGGGTTAGGCAGGCAGTGGGGGGTAAGTGGAGCTACCTCTCCCTTCAGGCCTCCAACCTGAAGTATAGATATTCATTTAATTTATAAATCAAACAGTGCTCTAAATTCTCTAGCAAGCACAAACACTTTCATTAACCAATCTTGTTGTTGGCAAACTGCTAAGGAATGATTCTTTCCTTTCGAATGCATCAGCACTCGTTCCAAGGTGTCTTGCAACTTGGCAAGATCCTTTATATTTCGGGTTAGGGTGTACCTTATTAACCTAACTTGGTCAACCCTAAATTTCATTGGATACTTTAATTTCCGGTTTTTAACTTTTCTTATTTAGAAGGATATCCAAGAATACATCCTTTTGCAAGATAACTTGCGTAAGGATCCGCCATCCCTGTTGAGGATATTTACCCTTTCTTCTTGTGAATCAACCACAAGACTATATGACTTCATACTTGCTGCGCAAGTCCTGTGATGAAATAATCTATTTTAGTTTCTTTAAGCTGACGTTTGTCATACCTAGGGTCTCTTTTTAAGAACCACAGGGACAAACCCTAGTTCTTTTACATTTACGAATTTATTGACCCTACAATCAGGGAGGATAGTCAAGTGTTTAAGGTATAAACGTTTCTTGGCCTTTAAATTATTCCCAAGGCATACTTCGCAGCATAGGTATTTCTAAGTTTACCTTAATTCGGTTATCTTTTAGAAGGTAATATTGAGATCACCTCGGCACGATTTGTTATCCCTGTGACGATTGATTTTTCAGTCCTAAACTTTAATGCTTTGAGGTTAGGTAAATTCAATTAATCCTCCTTTTTCCTTGCAAATGAAACTCATGCCAAATAACAATCTTTTCCTTGCTAAGATATGCAATTAGCAATGATAACTTCCTAGAATTCGAGCAACGTAAAAAACCTTTCATGAATTTCATCTTCTATGATGATTCATTGCAAAAAGGAATAGGGGCTAATGGTGCAAGATGCAGTTTTTATACCTTCAAGATTTAGCCGAAATATACTACTACAGTAGGCAGATAATCTTGCTCGTAATTCGTTTCAAAGCATGATGCTATTTGAAAGAAACTATATTTATTATATTATCATTTTTGCATGTTTAATTAAACTAAACTCCTTCATCATAAAT
The DNA here is from genome assembly GCF_053477565.2 of Lygodium microphyllum. Taxonomy (NCBI): domain Eukaryota; kingdom Viridiplantae; phylum Streptophyta; class Polypodiopsida; order Schizaeales; family Lygodiaceae; genus Lygodium; species Lygodium microphyllum. Next base: position 77,085,179 of record NC_141144.1, read on the forward strand.
AACTAGGACAAAAATATATCTTATCCCAGACAATTCATCTTGCATGATTAAATTAAAACTGATATAAAACCAAGAAGGAAAAACCTGGTTTTGAGGTGAGATATCCACATGGATACCGGGAGATGACCCTCCCACAGCTACTCCTTGGACTTTCTTAGGCGGCATTGCAGTTCGAACGTTAAGGCAGTTTTTACTCTTTCTTTCGGATTTCCACCGTCTCTCTTTCGAGGCAAGAAGTCGTTCAAAAAGTTGACCACGAGAAGGGATAATAAGACCTCTAAAATCTTAGCTTCTTCGGAGAGGGAAACGTTTATAAGCTTAAGAGAAAAAGGGTCTATAGGATATAATCACAGTGAAAAAGGTTATGTGTGAGTGTGGCTTCACAAACATCAATGAAAGCCCTTGGGAGATCTTTGTGCACTAGAGTGAAAGGACTTAGGGGTTTTTCAAACCCAAAGGAAAATTTGAAAGATAACACAAGGGTTTATAGTATGGGGGAAAAGGTGTGTAAGTAAAAAGGGGACACGGGGTTTAGAAAGGGCTTAGGGGTGTATTAAAAAAAAGAAAAGAAATATGAGGGTTAAAACACGAGGTTTCAAACACAAGATGGGACTTATGGATTTAGGCACAGGGATTAAGGGTTTTCTTTTTAGGTCAAGGGGAATGGGCTAAGGTGGCTTTCGAGGGATGCTAGGGGGAAAAAGGGTTTTAATTCCTAGAGTAAGGTAAACTTTAAGGGACTTGGTTTAAATGTACCACGGGAAAAGCTTAAATGTATCCCGGAAAGGGGGTTAAATGTACCACGGGAAAGCTTTAAGGTACCCCGAAAAGGGGGTTAAATGTACCACAGGAAAGCTTTAATGTACCACGGGAAAACTTTAATGTACCACGGGAAAAGGGGGCTTAAAGCCTAAGCCTCCACGGAAGGGGAAGTTTAAAGCCTCCACGGGAAGGGGAGCTTAGAAGAGCCCCCCTTAGAAGCTTCCCCAAGAAGCTCCCAGGAAGCTTCTGGGGAAATCAAATCCACGTGGAATAAGAAAAACTCCAAAAGGAAGAGGGACGGCGTTAGAATTTGGCGGCATGTAGGGATGGATGGCGGCTATTGGATAATCGGCCCCACGGCGCAGCACGGACGTGATCTGGAGGCGACCCCCACCACGCACCCGAACGTGAGCCAATGCTCAATGGACTTCCTCCCCCACTCTGGTAATGGCAGGGTGTCTACTTCCACCACCGCGTAGCCGCACACGAGCGGCTCCCTCTCTCTCCTTTCGCCCTTCTCACGGCGATTAGCGGCTCTAGGGTATCAGCAGTGGCAGCCAACGTACGGTGCCCTCTCGCCCCCTCCACTCACGACATAGCCCGCGGCGTCCGTTTCCTTCCCCTCCCTGCGTGGTTGCTTCCAACAAGCTCACCAACCTCCCAACTTTTCTCCACGACCCTCTTCGTCTCACCGCTTAGAGGGGGGTATTTATAGGAAGGGATAAGGCCTCCCCTTCCCCCCACGTGTTGCTCGCATGTAGTCCCTCCCCTCCACCTCTTCACTCTCCCATTTTAGCACCATCCCCTTCCCTCAGCCACGCTTCGGCTCGGGGAAGGTAATAAAAAAATTTGCATTAAATCCAATATTTATCCCTTATCCTCCTCCCAAGAGGAGGTTCTTATGAAAAATACGTGGTTTCGTTAAGCTATTGTCTCGATTGGGCTCAGTGGAGAGTGTATTAGATTAACCCGTCCCAACCCACAATGTAATATTGTCACTTCCCCAAGACTTCACATGGCCTTTATAATATTTTTAACAAAAATATTACACTTGAACACACGTGATGTAGAGGATATACATATAGTAACTTCCCCGAGTACATAATACACAAAAATTCCACTTTCATGAAAAAAAATCATGGTTTGATCAGCATAAATAATGTCTGCAAATTCTTTATGAATGGCATGGAATGTTCCGCTGTTCTGAGGCTCTCCACAAGTTGCCACTCGAAACTTGTTGATGGAAAGATATCTACAACCAACAATCCATTATTTAGCATACTCTTCAAACAAAACCATATACTCACGTAAACCTCACAACTCAACCTTACAGTGTGCTTGCTGGAAAAAACATTCCCATCATGGAGCCCAAGTGCATATCTCTAGCCATGTAAACATGTTGCACCAAAGAAAACCAACCTTGAGCCATGGTTTTGAATGCAAAGATACATCCCTTCTAATGATATTTGATAACCCATTATTTTGTTTTTTTCACTCTGTGAGAGACCCTGCAAGACGGTAGCATTGTAACCAATCATTTATAGTAAATGTTTTGGGCTCCCATTCTCCATTTGTGCTCTTGCTATATATGGTGCAAGAGTTTGTGGAATGAGAAGGAAGTCATGCAAAAGACAATGAGTATGCAGTCAATGTGTAGAGAAAGAAACCTAAAAGAGAGGTCAAGGAGATAAATTAAAAATACTACGAGCTCCAAGAACTTTGAAAATTCTCACAATTTTCAAAATGGTCCTAATTAACTTAACTTTGTCATGTCTTTATCAGATGTTTTGACAGCTTTTATTAGTTAATAGGGGCCATTGGGACTACCAAAACTTGTCAGGGTTGAAAAATGGAATCTATTGAGCTATACAGCACTCAATTTGGAGTTATAGTGTTTAAGTTATGAAAAATCCAAATATTTGACCATCCGTCCCAAACTTATGTGAAATTCCCATATTCTCCAATATGGTGTTAAAGGAATAGTATTGTCAACTTGGACCCATTTTTTCACTCTGTAATTCATGAAATGTTTATTGCATACTAAAGTCTTACAAAGTTCATGTCAATGTGTAGTAGTATAGCCTAGGTACACATTGAGAGCTTAGGCAAGGACCACATAAAAACTTATTGCATTATGCTCCTTCATGCATTCAGCTCCTTTGATCTTACTCTAACGGAAATAACAGTGTGATATGTCATAGTCCTTAAATTAATAAGGGACGTCAAAACATGTGAAAAATCAAAGAGATTCTTTGACACTGTAAAAGTCTTCAAAATTTATATTCCTTTGGGCATATAATAAATAGTAAAATATATGAATTTTATTGTGATTGAATTTCTAATAACTTGCGATATTATAATTTGGTTTTTCAAATACTTTAACTTTGTAAACTACAAATCTTATATATCAATACTTTCTCCCCCATATATAATAGTATTTATACCTATCTAGTTATAGAAAATGACTTATTGCGGCTTCTAGTGAATAACAAGGAGCTTATAAATAGTACAACATCTTTCTTAATAATAGTTATGCATTGTAATATCTATAAATAAGGAAGATGTCCTCAAGATTAGCCCTTGCTACACTCAAGGTCCCTACAATAAAGACTGAAATATGGTATGCCAATAATGACATAATAGTACTATTAACAAGGTAGGCATTACTCATAGTATATGTAAAAGTAAATCTAGCGAATTAAAACCACAAATACAAGGTAAAAGGTGTTTTACTACAAGGTACATTCTTTAAGAGGATAAGTTGGATGGTAGATGCATGTAAAACTACCCCTTATAGTGTATGTTCCCCTTAATACATGTGTAAAGCAACACTTCACTCGCTAACTTTTTTGTATATTATTTTGTGAAGTATAATTAGCTTGTATAACTAGATTACCATCCTTTATCTTAGAGTGAAGATAATGGCATCAACATGAGTGCTAGTACATAATCCATCACACAATCCTAAATTGTATAGGATATTGGATTTAGAGCTTTGTACTAAAATTTAAATTCCATAAAGAACATACTATCTTAATCTTATTTACTTTGTAACTAAAGAGTTAAGACTACATTCCATTGAATTGACAAAGACAATTGAATCTAATTAAGCGATGTAATGTTTTCATCATATTGCTCTTCATAATTTGCTCTACTTAATTTAGTAAAAATCATTACAATGACATCTAGATTTTGAACAAAGTAATTACTTTTAGTTCTATCTTTTAGTTAGTGTATCCATAAGATGCATCAAAATTGAGCATCACTCATGTTTCAATAAAGCATGAAAGGTTAGGAAACTATAAATTTGGGAAATATTTAAAAAGAAAATTGCTACAATGCATCAAATAGAAAGTGGAAACATATGTTTTTGGCTTTCTTTTGGGTGAAGTTGATGCATTACATCGAAACATTAATAAAAAGTGCAATTTTTTTAAGAATCCGATGCAATATGCTATCATAAGTGAGCTAGTCTAGTGGTTGAGTATCAACATACTGTAACAGTTGCTTGTCTTATGGTAGTCCATATTACTCAATCCTTTTATGTAGCCTTTGCGCAAGCATGATATTACTTAGTTACCATAAAACATTAGCAATTCTCGATCAATTTAGCATATTTGTTACAAAGTTTTGTTGGTCTCAAGTACAGGAGAGAGAGAGAAAAGCCCTAACTACCAATGGTCAAAAGTTTGTTGTACAACTAAGTATGTGGCCATTGAGAGGAAGCATGTTAAGATTTTCAACATTTTATATTCAAATTCCAATAGGCATTAATGTGACCCAAAACGTAGTGTTTGCATGTGCAAATGCTTATTCTTTGTCTATGGATGGTTTCATAATCCTTAAGCACTTGTTGGCAAATATATTATTTGTTATTATCAATATATATATATTTGGTATTGTTACTTTGAGACTTTCCTTCCATGGCTACTAAGCAAACAACAATTGATGCAGATTGTGTATTAATCTTCAATCATGTGCAAATATTAACTACAAAAAACCCAAGCATACCCAAATATTTGCATGAGTGCATTAGTTTTCAATCCTACAAAAAAATGCACTATAAAAATATGAAGCATACCCAAATACTTTAACGATCAATCCTGCATAAAAATGCAAGAAAAGTCCCAAGCATACCCAAATACTTGTGTGAGTGGCATCTCATGCTAAAATCAATTCCATGTTTTACTCGATAGAATCTAAATTGATAAAAGATTACCCAAAAGTGAATGTGTCCCATTTGATTGTTGCTTTTGTGATTTTTATATAAGGTTTAAACAAGCCACACACTCTATTTACCGTAGCATAGAGGAGTGAGAAAATGGAGCAGAGGAGCCAAAAAATGGAAAAAGGAGATAACTGAAAGGGCACAAGACAAAGGAAGGAAAAGGCACCCCGGATGGAAGTCAGACCCTGAAAAATTTGAATGACGACCTCTCTAGAAGGCCTCAATATCGCCCCGAGAAAAAAAAGATTAAAAGCGCACCATTAATTTTGAAAGTGCTCCCGAATCCTTGTAAAAGAGTGCCACGCTTACTCCTGTGCAAATTGTATACACTAGTTGGGAATGGGATAAGTTAGAACGGTGGAAAATAGGGCCTAGCTAATGGCCCGCCATGTAAAAAGTGGGGATGACCGCCCAAAAAGTAGGGCATGTATATCAAATTCGAAAGCGAATGAGAAGATCATTCTTGTGTGTGGCCAAAGCTTCTTCTTCTTCTCTTGTTTCTTGCCTTCTTGCTTGTGCTTGAGTGAGGGATTGAGGGAGTGTGAGGGAGTGAGTGTGTGAGAGTGAGGGATTGTGGAGAAGAAGCTCCACATCTTCTCTCTTCATCTTCTCTTCTTCTCTTCTCTTCTCTTTTCTCACACAGCTATGGAGGATGGAGCTTGACGGAGAGGGCTTGAGGTTGCTTGAGCTTGCCGCAAGGATCGTGGAGCTATCGAAGTGCAAGAGAGAGGATGGAAGCATCAAGGTAAGCTCACTAAACCCGTAAGGTAGGCATTGCGCGTTAGCTATGTGAGAGGTAGCCATGACCGCTCAGCTTGAAACACGATCAATAAGTGGTCCGTAGGTCTCGGGGTAGAGCTCCATAGCTCCCCTTCATTTTGGTTCCATTTTCGGGACCGACGGAATTGAGCCTCGAGCATCGCGCGCATCGAATTGAGCATAGAAGTAGGGTTTGCAGCTCAAATCGGTGCTCGCGATAGTTAGGAGATTTAGGAGGTTTTAATCCTTGGAGCAAGTAAGTATTTTGATTTGTTGTTGAATATTAGAGTAGGACCATCCATCTCCATCTCTATTTTTTATTTTTGTTGCATTAGGTCAAGATTAGGATAGGAAAAATAAGGAAAACAGAAAGGGTTCTCCAAACTGCTCAAAATAGGAGCACAAATTCTAGAGTGCCATTCGATTCGAGCACCACAGTGATTCCAGGTATGTCTGGCATTTCCTTGTAGTGTTTTGCACCTATCTGGAAGGCACTGGATGATTCCATGGAGTGGGCGCTGAGCTTGAGTCATTGTGCACAACCCGTGGGCTGTCATCTGCGCAATTGAACCAAGTTGTCTGGGTCCGATTCCCAGAGTCAGACCACCCAATTTCTAGAGTAGGACCATCCGACTATGAGAATCCGACCACCCCGTCTGACTGCGAGAATTGGACCACCCCATCAGACTGCAAGAATCAGACCACGCTGTTCGAGTCATATCATACCACCCTGTCCAACTAGGGAAATCGGACCAAAGTAGAAATCGGACTGTCCAATTTTCACAATCGGACCACCCTGTTCGATTTTCACAATCAGACCACCGTGTACAAGTCTTAGAATCGGACCACCTTGTCCGAGTCTCAGAATTGGACCACTTCACCAGAACTTAAAATAGAGGGTTTTTTGAACCTTCATGATAGTCCTGGCCACCCTATTCACATCTCTAACCCCCCCTCGAAACCCAATTTAGCCCTTAGAAGCCAAAGACTAGACAGGATAACCGAGGATTCACCCCAAACAGCTAGACACTGAGCGGACCGACTTTAGAACTTGACTTGACTTTCGGTAACCAACCAACCAACCCTGAAGCAAAATAGAGAACGCAGCATGGACTTTGAGTAAGACCTTAGATCAACCAGAACCTACGCTTAGAGCCTTATCAGGCTATGAACGTGAGGGGCAGAGTGGAGTTTGCATTGAACATTTCTTACATCCGCACCTCACTTTTGATTTTATCGCCAAAGGTGCACTACAAGAAAAGAAAAAGCCTGTTTTCGCATTGAGTACTAGAAAGCACAAAGCACAACTTGTGAATAAGATTGACAACTACTTTCAATAACAAGGAACTCATTAGGAGATATACTAGCATCAAGGAACCCACTATTAGGAGAAGATCCCAAAACATAGTTGGGTGCCTTAGAGCCCCATCAGTAGGACCTTAAGAGGACACGAAGATCCAAAAGGTGACAACATAGAGGATCAGGGGCTACTCAAATTGATCGACGACCTTGTGGAGCTGGAAGTGGGAGCAATGTGAGGATCACGAGGCGGACAAGGAGAGAATGGACTGGACTTGGGAGAATTCCTAGTCATAGTGCAGTAGTTAGTCAATGAGTACGACTTGTTGACTAGGACGGTAGTTCAGATGGTAGACCAGTAGAGGAAGTGGTAACAAGCCTAGAAGAGGAAAGAAAGACGATTAGAAAGGTGCTAGAGGGCATAATTTCCTATAACTACGAGCAAAAGGCTAGGAAACTCCAACAAGATGTAGACATGTATGAGGCCTGGCTGGTGCAGCCAAAGCAGGGCTAAATGCAGAGAGAGAACGAGCAGTAGAGGCTGACTTATCACTGAGTGAACTCGTAGCCAAGCAGCTCATGCACAATACGTCCGCTGAGCAGAGCACAACAGCCTTAGCCACGATATTACTCTCGGGATTAGGGGTCATGCAGGGAGTAAAGAGGCAATCTAGAATCCCTAGTGTAGCAAAGTAGCTAGACAAGTATGAACCTAGCAATGACCCATATAGCTTTGTGGAGCAATTTGAACAAGTCTGCGAATCAAACGGTCTTACGGACCTTACACCACGCTCTGAAGCTTTCAGTCTGTGCTTAGGTGATAAGGGAAGAATTTGGAACACTAGTCTAGATGCAGCTGAGCGCATGAACTTTTCCCGTCTTAAGGACCTCTTTATCAAGAGATTCTCTGAGGCAGGGTACTCTGACAATCTCATCGTCCGATTGATGAATGTCAGTTAGAGGAAAAAGGAAGACGTAAGGGACTATGTCACTCATGTGCGTAGCCTCTTCAAGAGGATCCCTGCAAATGAGCGACCTAACGAGAAGGCTGTGTCTACCGTATTTATAAATGGAATTCGAAGTGAGGAGCTGTACAAGGCTTTGGCTAGTAACTCCACTCTACACCGAGACGTGTTAGCTAAAGTCTTTGAAGAGGCAATAAAGATAGACGATCAGCTTAGGGAGCAAAGCATGAGGAACACCACTCCTGGACAGTACAAGTCAGAGAGCTCCAGAGCGGTCAACAGTTTCAGGAGAGAGAGAGAACTCTAGCATACAGGATAAGGGAAAGAGTGTTGACCAAGGCTAGGAGTTGGCTCAGGTGAGAATGGAGCTTGCATGATTGCAAGACCAAATGAGGAAACCTGTGTGGTCGCATGTGCAGTGTATACACTGTGGCGGTAACCACCTCCCAGCTGAGTGCCAAGATCGTAGATCTAGGCTGTGCTCCAACTGCGGTAGGTTCAGTCATGATGCATTACATTGCAGACTGCCCAGGAGATTCCCATATGCGCAGTAATACATCCCTCCATACTTAGGCAACAGGCCACCTAAACTCTTTGGCAGGGGAGCCTAGTTGGCACTTCCAGCACCAAATGATGCAAGACCGGCCATTCCTACGCTAGAGATGAACCTAATAGGCATACCCAGACCACCAGGGCTCTATGTAACCCATCCACCGAGTGACACTCCTATTCACTATGTGAAATAACCTAGTGAAGAGGAGACCTATGTGAACCCATACATATCCTATGATGAGGAAGGCAATCTAATCATAATCGACTACCGACTAGTACCAGTGATGGCGCTAGGTAGAGGAAGAGGCACAGGCTTTAGAGGACCAAGCCAAGATCCAATCTCATGCTGGACTTGTGGTCATCCAGGCCATATTTCAACACGTTGCCCGAAAAGGGAACATGCAAGCAAGGACAAAGCTAACGTTCGATGCACCGAGTGTGGAATCACACACCTATTTCCTGACTGTCCTAGACGGAAGCCATCAACTATTTCTGCCAATGTGCCCTTAGTAGCCTTGGGGCTGTTCCATGTGGAGACCTTTGATAGTGAGGATACTCCCATCCCACTACATGTCATGATGCGAGCACAGACAAAATAGGCAGGTGTCTCATTGCATGGGCCAAGTAACCTGGATGCAACCTTGTTGGGAAAGAAAAGCCGAAGCAGAAGGAGAAAGAGAACATACGCAAAGATTACCCTTAAGACTGAGGAAGCTACAACTCTAGTTGACAGGAAAGAGGGTCACTGATGCAGAGGCAGAGACCTCAGCTCCTAAGACAACAGAACTAGGGAGTGCCAAGGTAGGGGAATACCCCCACCCCAAACGGCAACTCGAGGCTATAGCCAAAGGCAAGGAGTGGGTCAAGGATGCCCAGGAACACCTTAAGGATGTAAAGCCCATACTGGAGGACAAAATTGAAGATCTCTCTAATGTGAGTACACCCATCTCACCATCGCGACCTCAATCGGGGAACGCACCCACACCACATGAGATGCCACAAAGGCAAGACCAGGAAGAAGCATGTCAGCAAGCTAACCAAGACATATGGCCAAAGAGTGATAACCAAGGAGGAAGGCAACCACCCAACAACGTACTCACCACTTTAGTAACCACACCAGTAACCTTGAGCCTAGGAGATCTGCTTTAGTAGCACCCTTCCTTATGGCAAGAATTAAAGCAGTGGGTGGAGGGAAAAGAGGAGCACACTGCCGCTGACTTGCAAGAGCAAGACGCAGTCACACAGATTCCAAGCCTAAGGCTACACTCAATTCCAAGGTCACTCCACGTCAATGCTTTCTAGGGAGGCACTGAGATGCATGCTGTCTTATCTATCTTAGCCTTGGGGGATGTAACACGAGAAGGAATCGTAGACACAGGCCCCGGTGTCAGTGTCTTGAGCCATGCAGTTCTATAGGCCTAGGGAAACCCACCCATGGAAACGGCTAGGTTCAATGTCACATTGGCCAATGAAATGAAGGTCAAACCATTCGGGGTCCTAAAGAATTGGCTAGTGAAGGTCGCAGGGGTACAGTTTTCCATGAACTTCATTGTCATGAAGGGAGTGGACTATGACATACTGCTAGGCCGACCCTGGATGAGAAACGCTCGAGTTATTGAAGATTGGGGTAACAATCTCATCTTCTTGGGGAATAGAACAGAAGTGGTAAGGGTCGAGATGGATACCTGGAAGACTACCCCAATCGACCTTGATGCTCTCTCAACCATGCTAAAAGGTGATGCACATGCAAGTAAACCCTATGGGTCATTGACCAAGTACATCCCTTGCCCTGAGGATGAGCGGGATTTGATGCATGTCTTAGCAACCATTGACCTACCGTTCTCAGATGAGGAAGAGCTATATAGGAAAGTTGCTAAATCCCCAAGCATGCCAGCAAGGGAGCCCATCCTGCCACTCTGCATGATGGTAGGAAGCTCACGTAACCCAGGGAAACCAGTCTCATTCCATATCGCAACCAACAAGCTCAAGCTTTAAGAAATCATAGAGTACCTAATCGATAAATTGAAGGGCAACATGGCTGCCAATCTAAAACCCCTAAGTGATATTTTGGCTAAGCCTGAGTGGAAATGGACCAAAATTCACGATCTGAACCTATTATAAAATTGGGCTTTAGTCACTTACGAAAAGGAGATTGGAGAGGAAAGCCTAGGGGATGACGAGCAGTCAGAGGGGCAAGACTCTGATGATGATGAGTACGAGGACTGCCGCTCCATTGGAGACAAGAGTGAAGAAGAGTTAGACACGATAGAATATGACACTGAAGGGAGAACAATCGAACAGATCAAGGCAGAATATAGGCCTAAAGGGAAAGGGCAGGTTGGAATGAAAGAGGAGTCATGCGGATGGAGTGCGATAGATCCTGGTTGGAGCACATAGGAGCCATGGATTATGAGCAGGCAGGAGTGGTGCAACCATTGGTAGTTCCAGTGCTTAAGACGGATACACCTACTGAATTACGACCCCCTGACAAAAATCCTTCCTCAAGCGAGGGATGTGAGTTTAACTCGGAGTCAGAAGTTAGTACAGAGAGTGATCCCGAAATACCCCAACTGTAACGTGTCCACTTGTATCTTCAGGACACGTCTTAGCAGTCCATCAGAAAGGGTGTCTAGAAAGCTCCGCCTGACACTCCCATGGAATGTTACGGGGTTTGCGATCTAGGGCTTTCCGCGTCTGCCATGTAGCAGGAGTATTCCGGCTGTTTCCACTTAGGATCGACCTGAATTAGGGTTTTTCTTATTGGTCATTTCCTAACAGAAATTAGTGTCGGACCCAAGCGAACTCATTTACGCAGAAACGCCAGGTCCGAAGCGGATTTACTCTGCACTTGATTCAAGGAGAATGGAAAATGAGAGGCATGCAAAGCTCAACCTCTCTGCCATAGGGCATAGTCCCATTCCGTTCCCCTAAAATAGCGTAAATCGGGTTCACTCATAACTCTAGGTCAACGCTTTAGTTGTTTGTGTTCTTTAACGATCTTCCTGCTGTCCATTGTGAATTTGAGAAAAGTTCACGGCCAACCAGGACCACCTATCCGTAGGATAGACCTATGGCCCATCCTTCGCACTTTCCTCGGGTTGTTTTAGTTATTTAATTACCTAACACATTAGATGGACATATAACAACCAGCTTCTTTAATTAACCCGTTAGGAATTGGTTCTTTCACATAATCTTATCACTTAACATAGAAAAACAATATTAGAAAAGTTCCTTATTAACAGGTCATCATATTTATCTTTGAAATGCAAAGAGTCCAACCCGTAGGCTCATCCACAATCAGCCCGAAGGCCGAAGGCTATCCAGCAATCCATAGGGATCACTAATCCAAGTCTCCGCCCATAGACTAGTATGCAGGCCTCGAGATCCAATCGCGAGTCATGTTAGCCTCTTGTGCAGGGCCCCAAAGGTGAGGGATTTACAGCCAGAGCCCCCCTGGCACCCAAGCATCCTCCTGCTCCAAGTAGTGCTCAACGGAGAGACCTCTCACGCCGGGTTCGGTCCACTTGCCCGGCGTAGTTAACAATCCCCTTGGTTAGGGTCAAGCAGGCAGTTGGGGGTAACTGAAGCTACCTCTCCCTTCAGGCCTTTAACCTAAAGTATAGATATTCATTTATCTTTTAGTTCATTGATCAAACAAAGTGAAACAGTGCTCTAAAATCTATAGCAAGCAGAAACATTTCCATTGATCGTTTTTGTTGGCAAACTGCTAAGGAATGAATCCTTCCTTTTGAATGCATCCAGCACTCGATCCGGGATGACTTGTAACTAGGCAAGATCCCCTATATCCTGGGTTAGGGCGTACCCTATTAACCCAACTTGGTCAAACCTTAAGTTCATTGGTTATTTTAGTTTATCAGTTGGTCTTTAGTTTCCAATGAATCTTCCTTACTCAAGAAGGGTACCAAATTAGGATGATTATTCATTATTTTGCAGGATAGCTTGCGTAAGGATCCGCCAACCTCATTGTGGGAATTTGGCCATTCTCTTGTGATCCAATAACAAGATTATATGATTCCGCACTTGCGGCGCAAGTGTCGCATTGAACTATGAGACTTATTTTACTCATTGAACAGAGTCATGAAACAATCGATTCTTGATTATATAACACTGACATTGTTAGACCTAGGGTTTCCACGTTCCATCTTGTAAGAATCTTAGGGACAATCCCTAGTTCACCTTCCAAATATATTGCACTATCCCCTCATTTCGGTGAAAGTGGCTTAGTATTTAAGGTATAGGAGTTTCAACTTAGAAATATGTGGTGATTAGGTTACGTATTAATTTCTAATGAATTTATTGGAATTCAACTCTTTCTAAATGAGTACTCCGAGGTTTAGGTATTTTAGGTTCATACCAAATTGGTTAACTCTAGAAAATAATTACGTGATCATTTCCGCACGACTCATTGTCTATGTGTAAACGTATGGATTTGAGTTTAGGCTAAATTCCAACTAATATTTCTATATTTTGCGAACAAAACTCATGCTAAAAACAAGCAACCTTTTACTTGATAATTTATGCACTTGAGTAACGATTATTTCCCTAGAGTTTATGCATCGTAATAATCATTTCATGCTTGCACTTTCCATGATGAATCATTGCGAAGAGGATATGGTTTAATAGTGCGATACGTAGTTTATACATCTAGGCTTAACAAAGTATACTATTTTAATGGACAATAATCTAGTTTATAATTCACTTCAATGCATAAAGCTATTTTCTAGAAATGTGTTTATGCTTTCTTTATTTTGCATGTTTCATTAAAAGTATTAATGACTAAGTTCCTTCGTCGTGAGCATTTAGGACAAAAATATATCCTATTTCTAACGATTAACCTTGCAGGATTGAATTACAACAATACCAAATGAAAATTAGGAAGGAAAACCTAGGCTTGGGGTGAGATGTCCACGTGGATGCTGGGAAATGACCCTCCCATGGCTGTGTCTTGGACTTTCTTAGGAGGCATCACAATTGTAGTCTTTCGGACATGAAGCAGCTTTACCACTCCTCTTTGAAATTCCATCGTCGCTCCCTTGCACCGTTTGTCGAAAGTAGTTTTAGAAGGCTCCCTCCTTGAAGTCAGGAATTTGAAAGAGGTGTTTCAGAATCTTTCATGACTAAGACCCATTAAGCCATGCGGATGGCTTAATGGCCTTTGTAAACTCGCACGAACGGGGAATAGAAAGGTGTGGAAAAGAAACAAGGTGCGGGAGAGCTCCAAGGGTTATTTTTGCATGGTCGAAGGGGGATTTTAAACAAAACATGGGGGGGAAAGGAAAGGTTATTTGGAGTAACCTTTTATGGGGGAAAACCCTAAGGGGGAAACTCCAAGGGAAAATAATAACCGTAAAGGTTATAAGTAAGGGTCTAAGGACCCTTAGGAAAATTAGGAGAAAAGGGGTCTTGTGAGGGTTTACACACGGGGGGGGGGGGATGAAAGGTTTTGAAGCCAAAGGAAAGGCTTAAGGGATAAAACACCAGGAGAGTGGTTTTAAGAGGCCATGGGAAGGGGGTGATTCCAAAGCCAAGGGGAAGGGCCTAAAGGAATTTAAACACACGAGGGGGGGGGGGGGGGGAAGAGGGTTTCAAATCCCATAAGAAAGGGGCTTAAAGGTTAAATCATGGAGGGGGGGGGAGGGGGGTTAATAGGCCCAAAATAAAGGGGGCTTAAGGGTTAAACATAGGGGGGCTGTGAGGGGTTTTAAAACCAGGGGAAAGGGGGCTAGGAAGGCCCCCCCCTTTGGAAGCTTCTAAGCTTCCAGAAGGTTACGTGGGGAGGGGAGTAATAAGGCCATCGACAGACGGCGAAATGAAGGCGACAGCTCCTCCCTGGGCACCGGCGACGTGGTAGCAGAGCAGCGTCTCCTTGACCTCACGCTTCCTCCGTCCCCTCATGGTAGCAGCAGCCCTCTCTTCTCGATCTCTCCCTTCACGTCTAGCGGCAGCGTCGTCTTCACGATCTCTGCCCTTCCCTCCCACTTTAGCCCGCGGCCCTCCTCATTTATATAGGGGAGGGGATAAGATCCTCCCCCCTCTTATGTGTCGACGGGCATGCATTATTGCCCTGGCAAGCTCCAACAAGGAGCTTGCCTACTTACTAATCCCCCTCTTCCTCCAGCTTGACTGTCGGCTGGAGGAGAGGGAAAATTTAAAAAATTTACCTTTATTTTATTAAAAGGGTTTATCCATTTAAAATTTTTACATTCTCTCCTCCTTAGAGGAATCGAGATGTCCTCATCTCGAGATAAACTGGGGATATTGATGGTTGAGAGTGCCTTCATCTGTCCAAGTGGCATCCTCTTCGGGATAATATTTCCACTGGACGAGGCATTCTCTGAGGGTTCTGGATCTTAATTGTCTCTCCCTTACATCTAAGATCCTGTCAGGCCTTAGTTCAAGGACTCCTTGAATAGGCATTACAATTTGTTGGTCATCAAGTATATGGTTAGGATTAGGTACATACTTCTTCAATAGGCTGATGTGGAATACATTTTGAACCTTTAGGTTCTCCGGGAGTTGCAATCTATAAGCATTAGGTCCTAGGCACTTGAGGATCTTGTACGGTCCACAATACCTTGGACTTAGCTTCTTGCAATCTCCTAAAGATAGGGAACTCTTTTTAGGGCATACGTGAATGAAGACCATGTCTCCTTCTTTGAAGTCTCTATCTTGACGTTTCAAATCCACATATGCCTTCTGTCAATCCTTGGCAGCTTGAATGTCATGTCTTATTGACTTTATTTGGTCACCCATCTCTTCCAACATCTGTCTTGAAGCTTCAACCCTTAAGGTTGGATCTGAGAAGTTTAGGGGACTTCGATAATCATGACCATACAAAGCTTGGAAAGGGGTCATCTGAATGCTTTGTTGGTAAGGAGCATTGTAGGAAAATTCAACCAAAGGCAAGTATTGAATCCACCTCTTTGGCTCCCGACAGCAGTATGCCCTAAGCATATCCTCAATGACTTGATTGACTTGCTTTGTTTGGCCATCCGTTTGGGGATGGTAAGCGGTGCTAAAACAGAGTTGAGTCCCAATAGCTTCAAAGATAGCTCTCCAGAAGTGTGATGTGAAGAGAGAATCTCGATCACTAATGATTCTTCTGGATAAACCATGTAGCTTGAATATCTCCTTGATAAACAATCTTGCAATATCAGAGGCTTTATAGTTTGTCTTTACTGGGATAAGGTGTGCAACCTTGGTAAGCATGTCAAACACAACCATGATAGAGTTGTATCCTCCCTGGACTTGGGGTAAGCCTACAACAAAATCCATACTGATGAATTCCCATTTCATTTGGGGGATGCCCAGCGATTGCAGTCTTCCTGGCATCTTGACATGTTCAGCTTTAATACGTTGACAAGACAAACACTCAGTGACATATTTGAGAACGTCACCTTTAAGCCTCTCCAATGGTAGCTCTTCCTAATTGCATTAAGAGTCTTGGCATAGTCAGGATGTCCTAAAAAGGGGGAATCATGAGCTTCCCATCATATATTCTGGTTAAGTGACTGACTTGCTAGTACACACAGCCTTGTTCTATAGTAGACAAGTCCATTATTAATGGAGAATTCATGATACTTAGCCTGTAGCTTTTGATTCTATTCCTTGATAGAGATCTCCCTTAGCATTGTTTGGTAGGTCGGATCATGGCATGCATCTTCTCTAGCAAACTCAAGTATTGGATTGTTTGGCATAGATACTTTTGTAGCTAGAATCTGGCTGTTAATGGGTTCTGCAAGATTAGGGAATTAAGGAATGCCTTGTGACTAAGTGCATCGGCAACTACATTTTCTTTCCCTGGTTGGTACTTGATTTCAAAGTCATACTCTTCCAGTACTTCAATCCACCGACGTTGCCTCATGTTGAGCTCCTTCTAGGTAAACATCCATTTGAGACTCTTATGATCAGTTACTAGGGTAAACTTGTTACCCAGTAGGTAGTGTCTCCATAGCTTTAGAGCATGGATGACAGCTAGCAATTCCAGATCATGTGTAGCATAATTCTTTTCATGACTCTTCAATTTCCTTGAAGAGTATGCTACTGGATGACCTTCCTGCATGAGCACACATCCCAAGGCAAGTATGCTAGCATCAGTTACTATCTTGAACACTTTATTGAGGTCTAGAAGTTTTATAATAGATGTTGATATCAAACTTTGCTTCAATCTGTCGAAGCTATTTTGTTCGGGAGTTGACCATGCAATGGCTATTTGCTTCTTTAGTAAGTCTCGTCAGAGGTGCTACAATCAAAGCATAGTTTTTGATGAAGACCCTATACCATCCTGTCAATCCAAGAAAGATGCGTATCTCTTTGATAGATCTTAGTATTGGCCATTCTAGCACATCTCTTGGCTAGGTCCACTGAGATTCCTTCTGTTGATACTATGAATCCCAAATATTCAATCTAACGCTTGAAGAATGCACACTTCTTCATTTTAGCATACAACTTATGTACCCTCATTGTCTCAAGGACAATCCGAAGTTGGGGTTCATGATCTTCTTCCTGTTTGGAATAGACTAAAGTGTCATCGAAGAAGATGAGCACAAAATCATCAAGATATGGCCTAAAGATATCCTGCATTAACCTGTTGAAAGTGGCAAGTGCATTCGTAAGCCCGAATGACATAACTAGGAACTCAAAGTGCCCATATCTTGTATTGAAGGCAGTCTTGGGGATATCTTCTTCCTTGATCCTTATCTGATAACCCGACCTAAGATCAATCTTGGAGAAGATCTTTGCACCTTGAAGACGATCAAGAAGCTCATCTATTCTAGGAATAGGGTACTTGTTCTTGACTATTGATTGATTCAATCCTCAGTAATCAAAACATAGTCGAAGTGTCCCATCTTTCTTTTTCTGGAATAGTACTGGAGCTCCCCACGGTGAATTGCTAGGTCGGATGTAGCCCTGATCTAGTAGTTGCTTGAGTTGTTCCTTCAGCTCAATTGCTTTTGGTATGGACATTCTATAAGGTCTCTTTGCAATTGGCGCAACTCCTGGTACTAACCTAAAATCATGATCCACTTCTTTTTGAGGCGGGAGTTCTGTCAACTCTTCAGGGAATACGTCCGCGTATTCCTTTAGCCAAGAAGGTCCTTCACTAGACTCTTGCTTCTGATCTAACTTGTTGAGTTTAATCAAGTAGACATGTAATCCTTTTCTGACTCGTTTTATGATCTGAGATACTTTGGCCAATTGGATTTTCGGCACTCTAGCCTCACCTTGAGTTGTGACTAATTCCCTTTCAAAGTTTCGAAAGGAAACTTGGCCCTTTCTACAATGAATGTGAGCATCATTAGGCTTAAGCCAATCCATTCCAAGTAGACACTCATGGATACCTAAATTCATGACTCTGAATTTGACCGAAGTCTTCTTTCCTCCCAAAAAGAATTCCACCTTAGCAGTTTGCTTGGTACAAGTAATCTCACGACCATTTGCCAATTCCACAAGCAGGGTAGGTGCTTCTACTGTGGCTATTCCTAATCTTTTTGCAGATGCTGGTGAGATAAAGAAATGAGTACTTCCACAATCAATCAAGGTCTTGAAACTTTTACCTTGATAGTTCGACGGTGTCTGAATCACCGAGAACTGGTGATTCGGGCCTTTCTTGTGTAGAGTGGCATGGACTGTCACCCTTTCGAACTCTGCTTCCATGGTCGGCTCTTCTTCTTCTTCTTCTTTGCACAATTGCCTATTGGCAATGCAAGCGGTTCTTCCTCTGCCTTGTGTAGCACCTTCTTGACCACGGCCCATTCCTTGGAAAGGTGCTTGGCGATGTCCTCCACCAAGCTTGGGACATTGCCTCTTGAAGTGACCAGGCTCGTTGCAGTGGAAACAATGGAGGTTTCGGCCATTACTTTGAGTAGGAACAAAGTTATTGACATTATTTGTCCTTGCTTTCTTTCTTTGTCCTTGACTATGACCTTGAATTCTCTTCATTTGAGGTCTGAATGCTCCTCTGTTTGGGTCATTATAAGACCAAGTTTTGTTACCCCTTGGTCTAGTCTACACCTCCTGAATTATAGGTGCAGCTCAAATGAGTGCGTCTTGAAAATCTGATGGATGCATAGATTCGAGACGGGTATCTATTGGTGGATTTAAACCCGCACAAATTTTGGACACCTACTGTGTCATGTCCATCTGTGGCTCATACTTTAAAAGTGAGACAAATTTAGAGTAGTATGCATCAAGAGTGAGTCCCAGCTGTTTTAGCTCGTAGAACTCATTCATTTTCTGCGTGCGATATGCACGTGGTAAGTATCTTCCTTGCACGGCTTTCTTTAGCTTCTCCCAAGTAACAGATCCCTCTGCGATCTCTTGATCCCTGCACCATTGCTTCCACCAAAGCCTAGCTTCGCCGGTGAGTTTTAGCTTGGTGAGCATAGCCTGATTGGCGGGTGCAGTATTAGCTGCTTCGAAGTAATCCTCCATGGATTCAATCCAAATTTGAGCATCTGCTTGGATGAACCTGCCTCTCCCGTCAAACTCGGGTGGCTTGATCTGCTTGAGAAGAAACTTCTTCTCCTGGATTACAGCAGTACTTGATGTAGGAGGCGAACTAGGAACCTGTACCTAGGGTTGTGCCTAGATAAAGGTTTCTTAACATTATTATACGATAATCGTTATTGATTACATCTTCAATTCTACTATTACGTAAGCAATGTAGCTACTTAACTTTTTATCAATTCTCATGCACAATCAGACATTGATAAAAGGAAATCTTATTCGTATTTATATCGGCATAGCCCTTTCGGAATACAACATTTCTTGTGATGATAAGCCAACTGTTACATTTAGTTTTGGGAGAACAACGTTGTATTACATTTATCTACATGAACTGTATAATAGTATGGTTTTGGGTCATGAATCTTCAGGAATCGATAAATCATTGGAAGTTCAGGGTATTCTTTCTATTGGAATCCATTCTTCTCATGGCGACCCAACACTTTAATCCTGTCGGCAGGGATTACACGGGTTACTTCCTCATATACATATGAGTTCATCTCAACACTCCAACCTCGAATATGTAAAGTTGAGTTTACATGAGCTTCCACAAAAATGAGCAGCTTCACGACTTTCACGTCTTCCAACCACCACTGATCCTCTTTAGGTTGGTTTGTAGGTAAGCAAACCGGTGGGCGACTATATCGTAGATTCCTGAAGCACCTGTCCATCTTCGTTCCATGTACAAAGGTGATAGATTATAGATTTGCCCTAGGA
The DNA here is from genome assembly GCF_053477565.2 of Lygodium microphyllum. Lineage (NCBI taxonomy): Eukaryota > Viridiplantae > Streptophyta > Polypodiopsida > Schizaeales > Lygodiaceae > Lygodium > Lygodium microphyllum. The sequence continues at coordinate 77,104,988 of NC_141144.1, forward strand.
TGTTCATCATCTCAATTCTTTGTCGGTAGCGGAGAATACATTGCAGTCATAAACATGATTCAAAATACTAAGAACTTGTTCCATGCTTCGTAATTCTGCAAGACAACATTGAAGGTAAGGAAATGTTTGGATAGCAACATTTTCTTTACTTCATCTTATGAAGATACCAACTGTAACGTGTCCACTTGTATCTTCAGGACATGTCTTAGCAGTCCATCAGAAAGGGTGTCTAGAAAGCTCCGCCCACCAGCACTTGCATGGAATGTTACGGGGTTTGTGATCTAGGGCTTTCTACGTCTACCACGTAGCGGGAGTATTCCGGTCGTTCCCACTTAGGATTGACTTGAAATAGGGTTTTCCTTATTGGTCATTTCCTAACAACAACTAGCGTCGGACCCAAGCGAACTACTTTACGCAGAAACGCCAGGTTCGAAGTAGATTCACGCTGCACTTGGTTCAAGGAGAATGGAAAACGAGAGGGATGCAAAGCTCAACCTCTCTGCCATAGGGCATAGTCCCATTCCGTTCCCCTAAAACAACGTAAATCGGGTTCACTCATAACTCTAGGTCAACGCTTTAGTTATTCGTGTTCTTTGACGATCTTCCTGCTATCCATTATAAATTTGAGAAAAGTTTTCGGCCAACCGGGACCACCCATCTGTAGGACGGCCCATCCTTCGCACTTTCCTCGGGTTGTTTTAGTTATTTAATTACCTAACACATTAGTTGAACATGTAACAACCAGCTTCTTTAATTAACCCGTTAGGCACTAGTTCTTTCACATAATCTTATCACTTGACATAGAAAAACAATATCAAACAAGTTCCTTATTAATAGGTCATCATATTTATCTTTGAAATACAAAGAGTCCAGCCCGTAGGCTTATCCACAATTGGCCCGAAGGCTATCCAGCAATCCACAGGGATCACTAATTCAAGTTTTCGCCTGGAGACTAGTATGCGGGCCTCGAGATCCAATCACGAGTCATGTTAGCCTCTTGTGCAAGGCCCGAAAGGCGAGGGATCTACAGCCAGAGCCCCCCTCGCACCCAAGTGTCCTCCTACTCCAAGTAGCACTCAATGGAGACACCTCTCGCGGCGGGTTCAGTCCACTTACCCGGTGCGGTTAACAACCCCCTTGGTTAGGGTCATGCAGGCAGTCGGGGGTAACTAAAGCTGTCTCTCCCTTCAGGCCTTAAACCTGAAGTGTAGATATTCATTTATCTTTTAATTCATTGATCAAACAAAGCCAAATAGTGCTCTAAAATCTGTAGCAAGCACAAACATTTCTATTCATCGTTTTTGTTGGCAAACTGTTAAGGAATGAATCCTTCCTTTTGAATGCGTCAAGCACTCGATCCGGGATGACTTACAACTAGGCAAGATCCCCTATATCCTGGGTTAGGGCGTACCCTATTAACCCGACTTGGTCAAACCTTAAGCTCATTGGTTATTTCAGTTTATCGATTGGTCTTTAGTTTTCAATCAATCTTCCTTACTCAAGAAGGGTACCAAATTAGGATGATTATTCATTCTTTTGCAAGATAACTTTCGTAAGGATCCGCCAACCTCATTGTGAGAATTTGGCCATTCTCTTGTGATCAAATCACAAGATCATATGACTCCGCACTTGCGGTGCAAGTGTCGCATCGAACTATGAGACTTATTTTACTCATTGAACAGAGTCATGAAACAATCACTTCCTGATTATATTAGACTAACGTCGTTAGACCTAGGGTTTCCAAGTTCCATCTTGTAAGAATCTTAGGGACAAACCCTAGTTCACCTTCCAAATATGTTGCACTATCCCCTCATTTCGGCGAAAGTGGCCAAGTATTTAAGGTATAGGAATTTCAACTTAGCAATACCTGGCGATTAGGTTACGTATTAATTTCTAGTGAATTTATTGGAATTCAACTCTTTCTAAACGAGTACTCCCTAGTCTAGGTGTTTTAGGTTCATACCAAATTGGTTAACTCTAGGAAATAATTACGTGATCATTTCCACATGACCCGTTGTCTATGCGTAAACGTATCGATTTGAGGTAAGGCATAGGTTAGAGGCTAAATTCCAACTAATCTTTCTATATTTTGAGAACAAAATTCATGCTAAACAAGCAACCTTTTACTTGATAATTTATGCAGTTGAGAAACGATTACTTTCCTAGAGTTTATGCATCGTAAGAATCATTTCATGCTTGCACTTTCCATGATGAATCATTGCGAATAGGATATGGGTTAATAGTGATATATGTAGTTTATACATCTAGGCTTAACAAAGTATACTATTTTAATGGACAATAATCTAGTTTATAATTCACTTCAATCCATAAAGCTATTTGCTAGAAACGTGTTTATGATTTCTTTATTTTGCATGTTTCATTAAAAGTATTAATGACTAAGTTCCTTCGTCATGAGCATTTAGGACAAAAATATATCCTATTTCTAACGATTAACCTTGCATGATTGAATTACAACAATACCAAATAAAAATTAGGAAGGAAAACCTGGGCTTGGGGTGAGATGTCCATGTGGATGCTGGGAGATGACCCTCCCGCGGCTGCGCCTTGGACTTTCTTAGGAGGCATCGCAATTGTAGTCTTTCGGACGTGGAAGCAGCTTTACCACTCCTCTTTGGAATTCCATCATCACTCCCTTGCACCGTTTGTCGAAAGTAGTTTTAGAAGGCTCCCTCCTTGAAGTCGGGAATTCAAAAGGGGTGTTTCAGAATCTTTCACGACTAAGACCTATTAAGCCATGGGGACGGCTTAATGGCCTTTGTAAACTTGCACGAATGGGGAATAGAAAGGTGTGGAAAAGAAACAAGGTGTGGGAGAGCTCCAAGGGTTATTTTTGCATGGCCTAAGGGGAATTTTTAACAAAACATGGGGGGAAAAGGAAAGGTTATTTGGAGTAACCTTTTATAAGAGAAAACCCTAAGGGGGAAACTCCAAGGGAAAATAATAACCGTAAAGGTTATAAGGGTCTAAGGACCCGTAGGAAAATTAGGAGAAAAGGGGGCTTATGAGGGTTTACACACGAGGGGGGGTAAAAGGTTTTGAAGCCAAGGGAGAGGCTTAAGGGATAAAACATGAGGGGAGTGGTTTTAAGAGGCCACGGGAAGGGGGTGATTCCAAAGCCAAGGGGAAGGGCCTAAAAGAATTTAAACACACCAAAGGGGGGGGGGGGGGGGGGAAGAGGGTTTCAAAGCCCATAAGAAAGGGGATTAAAGGTTAAATCACATGGAGTTAATAAGCCCAAAAGAAAGGGGGCTTAAGGGTTAAACATGGGGGGGGGGGGGGGAGGGGTGAGGGGTGAGGGGTTGTAAAACCAAGGGAAAGGGGGCTAAAAAGCCCCCCCCCCCCCCTTTGGAAGCTTCTAAGCTTCCAGAAGTTATGTGGGGGGGGGAGAGTAATAAGGCCGTTGATAGATGGCGAAATGAAGGTGGTGGCTCCTCCCTAGGCACCGGCGATGTGGTAGCAGAGCGGCGCCTCCTTGACCTCACTCTTTCTCAGTCCCCTCACGATAGTAGCAGCCCTCTCTTCTCGATCTCTCCCTTCACGTCTGGCGGCAGCATCATCTTCACAATCTCTGCCCTTCCCTCCCACTTCAGCCCGCGGCCCTCCTCTATTATATAGGGAGGGGATAAGTTCCTCCCCCCTCTTACATGTTGACGGGCCTGCTGGAGCATGCCTACTTACTAATCCCCCTCTTTCTCCAGCTTGCCTACTTACTAATCCCCCTCTCCTCTAGCTCGACTGTCGGCTGGAGGAGAGGGGAAATTAAAAAAATTTGCCTTTATTTTATTAGAAGGGTTTATCCATTCAGAATTGTTACACCAACACTCTAAGGGCAGATGCACCAAAGGGGACTTGGCAGTCCACCTAAGGCGCAGACAGCTAAAGGAGGAGGCCAAGAAGTGAACTAAGGATTCAGAAGCAGAGAGGCAAAAGAAGCCGCACGATCTTCCCAAATGCTTCATAAAGTTTAAGAAGGGTGGTAGAGTGGTGATTTTGCTAGGAGCAAAGAGAGAAGGGCAAACCAGTGAGCCAATTGAAGGACTTGCCAAAGTCAAGGAAGTCAACTTGGCAGGGGAAGGCGAGAAGCCTCGACCTGTGTTCATTGCTGACGACTTGACCAAGGATGAGGAGGCTAAACTTGTTGCACGAGAGTATGTCGACGTGTTTGCCTGGTCCTTGGAGGAACTTAAAGGAGTCGATCATAGGGTTGTGACCCATAATATCACAATGGTTCCAGATGTGGTGCCAACAAAGCAATGACCTTACCCTATGAATTCCAAACACGCCTATATAGTGAAGGAGAAAATCGATAAGCTCATGAAGGCAGGATTTATATATGAGATTGAGCACATGGATTGGGTATCACCTATAGTGATCGTTATGAAAAAGAATGGTAAAATTCGAGTGTGCATGAGTTACAAGAAAGTTAATGCCGCTACGAAAAGGGACAACTATCCCTTATCGTATACCGAGCACATGCTGGAGAGGGTAGTAGGCAAAGAAGCCTACAGCTTCCTGGATGGCTTCTCTGGCTATAATCAAGTGCAAGTGCACCCTGACGACAGGCACAAGACTGCCTTCGCCATGGAGTGGGGTGTATTTTCCTACATCGTTATGCCCTTTGGGCTAATGAATGCGCCTGCAACCTTTCAATGATTAATGTGCACCATCTTCAAGGATATGCTTAGACGCGAGCTAGAGGTATTTGTAGACGACTTATGTGTACACTCTAGTTGGGCCGAACACTTCGAAAATTTGAGAGCTATCTTTGAACAGTGTCAGTTATACAACCTCTCGTTGAACCCCTTCAAGTGCCAATTCTGGGTGAAACACTGATGTATCCTAGGGCATGTAGTGTCAAGGAATGGCATCGGTACTGACTTCTCAAAAGTCAGGGACATTGTCGACCTACCACCACCCATTAACTACAAGGGCGTTTAGTGTTTCTTAGGCCATATGGGATACTATCGATGATTTGTACTGAATTACGCACTAATTGCTGGACCATTGTACAAGCTGCTGATCATATTCGAGTGGAACGAGGAATGCAAGCGTGCATATGAAGAGTTGAAGAAGGCTCTTACCATTGGACCAATCTTACGAGCCCTAGACTGGAGCATAATTTTTCATGTTCACATAGATGCCTCTAAGTTTGCTATTGGAGCTGTTCTATGCCAACTTGGTGAGCACAACCTAGATTACCCTGTGAGTTTTGCTAGCAGGCATCTCATTGAAACAGAGATGAACTATTCCACTATAGAAAGGGAAGGGTTAGCCATGATGTTTGTTGTAAAGAAATTTAAGCATTATCTGTTGGCCACCCCCTTCGTCTTTTTCATTGACCATCAACTTGCTTTATCTCGTGAACAAGCCGCGCGCTATAGGTCACATAGCTAGATGGTTACTTCTCTTGTTGAAATTCGATTTCTTTGTGATTGTACGTAAGGGAAAGCAACACTACATGGCTGATCACATGTTCCGCATACCCACAGGAGAAGCTATTGGACAAGGCATACTTGATGACCTACCAAACACGCATCTCTTTGGCATGTCTAGTGAAAGAGACTTGTTTAGAGCTGATCTGATGCCATATTGGGCCGATGATGTAGTTCAAGTGCTAGAGAATGGTCTACCTGAGAGACCTATTAAGAAAGCTAGACTAAGGAGACTTATCTGTTAGATATGATCAATGCCCCACCCTCATTAGGTGCTACCAATGATCCATGGTGCTCAAAGTTGTAAGGCCCCCATTTTGAGGAGAAGTCAAATGTGAGCCCGGACATTGGTTGAGTCCTGACTTGTATATCAGATGAGGTCTATGTGACCGGATGGCAAAAAGGTGACCGTTGTGGGTCTAATCTTTGGGTTAGACGGAGTGGTTAAGCTGGTAGCAACTCGAGGCGCATTGCATCGAGTTGCACGGTAAGGGAGTTAAAAGGGGCCCCTATTGTGGGGTACGGGGGCCGCGGAAGCGGCCCCTGGTTGGGGGGTTCAGGGGCAATGCCCCTGGCCTAATGGTAAAGGGAATATTCCTTGGCCGACTATTGGAGGCTCATATGGTAGGTCGACCTAACGACCTTCGGGGGCTATAAAAGATAAACCCCTTCAGAGCCACCATCGATCACTCATCTTTCACCCAGTCAGAGTTGTTCCAGCTAGCCTTACGCTCTTCACCTATCTTCTGTCTAGATCGCCATCTAGGCTTCACATAGTAGAAGCGCATGGGTGGATAGAGCCATCTTTGTATCAGTTGTTTGGAGTTAAAGAATGTACTGATTCTCCTCTTATCTGTTGTGTACTCTCTATCTCTTTCTCAGATTCTGTTCGCTGCACCGTGTAATATTTTACATTATCTTAAAGATCCAGCCATATCAACTGATCGCCGGCCAACTCTATAGGCTAGGACAAGACATTTTATTGCGTAGATGTGTGTGTGAGCACGAGATGCATGATGTATTGAGAGAAGCGCATGGTGGAATAACTGGAGGACACTTTAGTGTGGATATAACAGCCCGTAAGGTGCTACAATCCCAACTATGGTGGCCCACCCTATTTCGTGATGCTGCTAAATTTGTAAAACATGGTAATGAGTGCCAGAGGACTAAGGTGCCTGTGCGCAAGGATAAGATGGAGTTGACCCTTGTAATAGCATGACAACCCTTTGAAAAATGGGGCATTGAATTCATTGGACCTCTCAGTCATGCGACACAGTTCTACCAGGCACGCTACATCATTGTGGCAACTGATTACATGACGAAGTGGGCAGAGGCAAGAGCCACTAGGAAGAACGACGCTAGAACCACTGCGAAGTTCTTGTGGGAGCAGGTCCTTTCACGTTTTGGTTGTCCAATTGAACTAGTAAGTTATCAAGGCATGCACTTCATTAATGAAGTGATATCCCACCTTCTTTGACCTTCCTAATCATTCATAGGAGGTCCTTGCCCTACTGCCCTCAAGCAAATAGCCAAGTAGAATCCACGAATAAAATCCTAGTCAACGTGCTTACGAAGGTGGTATCCACATCACGAAGTGACTGTGATAACAAATTAATGGCGGCCTTGTGGGCCTATCATACAGCTTATAAGACGGCTTTAGGACAGACGCCCTTTAGGCTGACTTATGGAACATAGGCCATTCTACCCTTAGAGTTCTTTGTCCCTAGCTTAAGGATAGCAGCCCAAGAGCGTTGGGAGGGAAGAGAGGCCTGGACCAACTGCTTAGTGGAGTTAGAGCATCTCACGGAGACTTGACTCTTAGCCACCCAGACTCTGATTTGTGAGAAGGCATGAAGAAAGATGTGGTTTGACAAGCATTTCAAATAGCGCAACTTTGATCAGGGGGACCTTGTTCTATTATACTCTATAAAGGGTCACAAACAGAAAATGAAATTTTGAGGACTTGGACCTTTCTGAGTATGTACAATTAGTAGAATAGGCAATGTTGAATTGGAGACGCTCGAAGGTGAAGGAATAGGATTTTTCAATGGCAGCTGCATGAAAAAGTACTATCCTCCCCATCCATTGCATGAGCCACCTATGCTTGAAGCCTCTGTCAATGTCTACGTGGCCACTATTACCAAACTGACAGATCCAGATGAAGAAGCAATGGCACTCGCCTACCTACGAATCACGATCACTACAAAACGGACGTATTCTTTTGATGCCTTGATCGACGAAGGTGCCGACTATAATATCTTGATGCATTATCATTGGACATACATTGGTCAACCTAAATTATAGCCCACAAACACTAAACTCAGTCCATTTGGGGGAAACACTTACTCACTCTTAGGAAAATGCAAAGTGGTTGTCTCTATCGAGTTTGAAAGTATACATGTCTTCTTTTATGTGTTGCCAAACACTAAAGGGGCCGATAATAACTCACTACTAGGTCACACTTTTAAAAAGCACACGAACTGCAATGTGGACTATAACCTAAATCGCATCCATCTTGCTAGTATAGGCAATGTGCGCATAGTGACTACTTTCAACAAGGGTTATCTTGATCCTTCTACAATTGCAAAGCCACCGATAGAGACCCCTACAACCACGCTTATGACCAACCCTAGGAAGAAGGGCTGTGATATCTCACCCCATGCTCAAACTGCTAGAACCAAGCCCACCAAGACATTCACAAGGCCAAGGAGTCCATGTTCATATGGGTGCCAAAACGACAAGGGCCACCTCCTTATAAATCACAGAAACATGCTTCTAAACACAAAAACTATTAGTCACAGCCTAAGAGGCAGCTCAGACGCTATCGATGTAGGCGCATGACCATGCCGTGATGGATCCCCAAAGATCTCTTGCGGGTACAAGGATACTATGAGGGCAACCCTTAGATATGGGTGCCTAAGAGTGGACATTCAAGAGGCTCAACTCTACGCAACCTCACTCTAGCTAGAGAGGCTTGCACATACAGAGCCTAGGCTGCAAACCAAGCTGGACCAGCACCGGTTGTGATTCATGAATCCCAACACATTTATCATCCAAAGCTAGATGCCCCAGAATTATCCAAGTCAGAGGAGTTGAGCACCCCCACATTGGCTCAGATAGAATATAACACACCTCTTATGCCACTAGAGCCCCTTGTAGGATCTCAAAGTGCTTCTGAGTGCAAAGTCTCATCTGTGACGGCACCACTGTCCAGCCCAATTGCACCATCACCACCAGCAGGTCTTAGGCCTTCGTATGAAAGATGATCTTTCCTTTTAGTGGCCAAGGATCTTGCTGAGACCTCAGGAGGTGACGTAGTGACATGCATCAAGGTGTTAGATAACACCTTCACCGCATTCGCTAGGAGCTATGAGAGGCTTGACCTAGGACTTCTCGATGAATCCCTTGCTTCTGATGTTCATGTGTTGCCATGCACTTCGGAAGACTACGAATTTATGACCGTCAAATTTTCCAAAATTACCGCTGAATTAATCGCTGATGGAGAAATCTCAAAGGAGCAAGTCATTCTCAGAAGACTAATTACCTCGTACCGCAGGCCTGCTCGCTTTGCACCTGAACAAGAACTGGAGGAGCTCACGCAACTTGCCAGCTCTGACTCTTCATTCTTACAATTTTGGTATGCCTTGCAAATCCAATGGGAGAAAAAAGGCTGCCGCATCATGACCTATGCCGAGTAAAGAAGGGCAATCAAAACAATTGAACACGACCCTACTTATGTGGCACCTCTTTCGTTTAGGGTTTTGGCCATTACACACAACATACACTTAGATAACCATGTGTTAGCCCACCCTTGCATTGATCAATTCCTTACGGAAGAGGAACTCATGTTGCCGCCTCAACTCCGGGGACATCTTTCATGATGTCTTGACCTATATCACCCAAGCTTCCATACGACCATGTGAACTTTATTGTCATGCCTAGCTTGAATATAACCCTAACCTCTATACTTGGCTGTTGGCCAAGTAACTCACCCCACAAAGTCCATGTGAGTCCTCCTTCTTCCCTTGCTAATCCTAGGAAGGATTCCTTTAAAACTTAACGAAGGGGAGGGAGAGCAAAGTGAGAGCCAAGTGATGTAACAAGGTGTAGTGATGGATGAAAATGATCAACTAAATTTAAATAGGAAAGAATGCAAGGAGAAAATAGATGTTACTTTTGAATTATTTCCAAGTTTCATACCTCTAAAGCAGTACGGCAAATTGTCACACGCATTCTTTCTTGGGTTTTTGTTAGTGATGAGTCAATTCATAAAGCTAATATTGGCATGGTGTAATGATAGGCACCTACCATGGTAGGACAAGAAAAGGGGGGTAAACTTCCATTCATTGAAAAGGAGCTGACAAAGTATGGGATCAATGTTGAGACACGTGGATTTAGCTAGTTCACATTCAAACATACCCTGAATTTAGATGATGCCATCCTAGAAGAGCCGGCAATGAAGGAGCTGGTGGATAAATGCAACCTCCGAAATTATGTGGAAAAGGTCGGACATGCTGTAGATTACAGCATGTGCGCTGACTTTTTAAGGAGCTTTGATGAATGTAGGAGCTGTGGCACGGTCACAGTAAGGATTGGTGACCACGAAAGAAGAGTGCAAGTGCCCCTTAATGCAGCTATCATCGAGAAAGCCTTGGGACTTGTGTCCAAGAAGGAGAGGCGCCTGAGAAGAGATGTATATACCATGATGGGAGTCAAAAAAGATGATGTGCACACGGTGGATGGAATCAGTTTGCCTAATATTCCAGACCTCGCAACAAAGATGCAAGCTAAAATGGTCCACGCCCTTTTCTCAGGACATAGATACAATGCTTTAATGAACAAAATTGGGGTGCCATTACTAGAGAGCATCACTGCAGGAGTTTTAGAGGAGGTGGATTGGAACGGTTTTGTGCAGAAAACTATCAAGAGTTCAGTCGCGCTCCTGGCTCCAGCGGCAGCACCAGCTGGTGGGGAGTCTCATGCTTCTACTGCACGATCCGCAAGGAAAAAGCATACCTCGAAAGCCTCCACAATCAGATATGGCGGTGTCCTAATGTGGTAATCATCCATGATGCTATCAAGGATGCTGGTGTAGATGAAGAGTAAGTTGTGCATTAAAGCTCACCTCACCGCGAGGAAGAAGGCTTGAGTAAAAGGACAATAAGCGACGAAGGAGAGCCGGAGGTACCACCTACTCAACCAGCTAAACCATGGGAGCAAAAGAAGAGTGACAAGAGCCAGAAGGAGAAGAAAGAAAGACTGAGCAAAGAAGAGCGAGCCGAGATGAAGAGGGCTCAAAGAGAGTCAAGAAGGGTGGAGGAGGAATGAAGGAAAAAAGAAGAGGAAGAACTCGAAAAAATTAGAGAAGAATCAAAGAAGGTAGAAGAAGAGAGGCAAAGAAGGGTAGAGGAGGAAGCTGAAGAACTAAGAATGAAAGAACTTGCTGAGTTGGCATAGGCCACTCATAGATCTGTCGAAGAGATCCATAAGGGAGGAGAGACGTCTAGATTGCGCATCGCCATATTACAAGGTACAGGTGGTCGACAACGATGCTACCCAGCTTTCCTGTTTCGGTTCGCAGGACGTATCGGTGGAATACTCCCGCCCGGGCGCCTGTGAGTAGATTGGTGATGTATGTGTGTGTGCGCGTGTGCGTTTTGCTTGGTTTCACCCAAAAAAATTGTGTCTAATTGCCTGCGTGGAGCTAGATGTTGCCTCTGATAAGCGTGTAAGCTCGATATTGTAAGCAATGCTGGAGCTTGCTTCTGCTGCCCCCCGTATATATAGCATATGCAAGCTTGTTGACTGTGCTGGCCGTCATGTAGATTTTAGAACACGTCAAACTCAACAAAGATTTTCTGAACTATAAACGTGCAACCTTAATTTTCTTGCGTGCACGCTATGACAAGAAGGCGACAAGGGAAAATGCCCATTGCCTGCCAAAGAAAATGTCAATCGACGGTCCATCATACTACACCCTTCTCTGACGCCAGAGTGACGCACATACTACGTAATAGTAGAAGTATTACAGCCTCCTCTGCTCACGAAATTTTTTGCCCCTATCAAATGGGAAAAGGAGCAGGCTTAACCCCAGCTGGTTCCCCAGCTGGTTTTGGGAGGGAAATAGCTGGTTTTATAAGTAAAATGCTATAAAAATAGCTGGTCTCCAAAGAAGCAAGGTCCAGGAGAAGGTTGACTTTTGAGCGGTGGCAGTGCGGTGGGCCCGGCCTAGTTCAATCGCAATTTGCAGTTGCACACTTTGTGAACACGGTAGAAATATCAATTCTACATCTCCAATTGCACTTTTTGCTTTTTGCAATACCATGTTGAAACTTGAAAGGATAGCATTATCTGGACGTAATTTGAGGTCTCCGTCTCTCAGATTGGAAGTGACATTGGTTCATGTCATGCGTTGCCCATGTTTATGCCACGGCCCACAATTACAACTTATTAGTCTTCTTCCCTTTTTTGTGTAAAGAGGCTGTAAAGTAGAAACATTATTTATATCCTAGAAGTAGTTGGGCAAAAAGGGGGCTATGGACAAGAAAGGGGCATTGTGCCATTGCTCGTATATAGAGTCTTAGGACCATATATGCGGATATTGGATATACCCATGATCATGTCACTTGGGATACATATAGTAGATAGGTAGAAGGATGGTTGGGATAGATACATCAATATTGTTTTGTTGTGTCTTCGATAACATCCACGACACATGCTACTTCAAAGTCTAGATGTAACCGGACTCTATTGGGTAGATGTCGATCTGGCCCTCATTTAGTTGTTGCAGCTTGAAGCTCTTGGAACTCCATCTTCTTTTTGTTCACAATTGATAGGAGACTTGAAACAGAAAGTCAAGTTTTAGCTCATGCATGGAAAAATCACTTACCTTTGAACATAGCATCATTGCTTTGTGTCCAAACGGACCGTAGAAAGAACGCTGGAGAATTGATGGGAGGCAGTGGTCAAGTGAAGACCACTATGGACACCCTTACTGCCCAGCTCACTAAGTGAATGGAATTCCAAATGAAAGGAAAGGAACATGAGGATAGATCCGGTATGCATGCTGAATGAGTGATGGGCCCATCAGTGAATGCAACAAATATGAACTCCCAAGGCATTTTGGGGAGAGTGGGCATCCCTAACAACACTTTTGAACAGGGAGAGCCTTCACATAGACAAGAGGAGCCCATGAACAATGCAATGAGGGGAAATTTTCAGTCATCACAAGGGCCCATGCCATCTCTGCGAGTTCAGCCATCTTTTGGCAGAAAATTCTCTAACAATGGTTCATTTTTGGGTAGCCACATGGATCAGCCTCAGTTTGGACATATGGGACAGCCACCTAATCATGAAAGAGAGCTGAGAGACAAGATTATTTTCTCAAAATTGAATGGTCAGTCGTCATCTCCAGTTAAACTCGAAGAGTGGCTCTCCAAGCTCGAGGATTATTTTGACATCTTGCTGCGTAATGATGACCAAAAGATCCATTTTGCAACAATCCACTTGGAAGGATTTGCACATACATGGTGGAGGTACATTAAAAGAGAAAATTAGCAAGTGAACTCGTGGGAAGCATTCAAAGAACTCATGGTGCAAGTATTTGTCTTGCTAGTGGAGAAAGAAAAGATTGCCCGCCCATAGTATGGCCTTGAACAGCATGGTCTTCCTTTAAGAGCATACACAAATCAGTTCCTCAACCTTACCATGTATGTTGAGTCGATTAGTGATGATGCCAAGATACACAAGTATGTGTATGGGCTAGATCCCCAGCTCTCGGCTAATGTTTCATCTCAAAACCCATCGGATTTGTTCAAAGCTATTGAATTGGCTGAGAGGTACTCTCGCAAGTTTTGCCGGGATGCTTCATTTCAGCATGGACAGCAAAGAGGGGCATCTAAACTAGTGTTTGGGTAGCAAAGAGAACATATGCAATCATATTTTTGACAGCAAAGAGGTGTTGTAAGGCCAGGGTAGTTTGGGGCAAGTTATAGTGATGATAACATGCCATTCAGCACTCCAAAGATCCCCACATACCCCACTTTTAATGCCTCAAGATCACAAGGTAATTTAAGGATAGTAAACAACCCTAGAATGGACAATAGGCAAGGGGACAACAGAAATAAAAATGCTTTATCCTTTGGCAGTCCAAAGTCCATTCCCATGGATTTGTATAAAGAAAGAAAGGAAAAAGGGCTTTGTTTCAAGTGTGGCGAGAAGTATACAGCTGATCATGCCTCAAAATGTGCTTTTAGAAATGCTAAGGCATGGATTCACAGCATGTTGGTATTTGAGGACTCAAAGGAGGACCCTGAGGATACACATGCTTTTATGATGACCACTGAAACAGATAATGCTGATGAAGAGTTTGGTCAAGAAGAGTTCTTTCACCCTGCTCACTCTTTCCCTTTTGACCTTGGTGGCCATGTATCACAACGTATGGGTAGAAAGAACCAACCACATGCTGAAATACATGTTTCCACTGCTTATACAATATATATGGATGCTTGGATAGGATCTAGAAGCCCTAATACATTGTGTATTAAGGGCCAAAATCATGGGAAGGATGTGTTTATACCCGTAAACAGTGGTAGTACTCATAGTTTCATTAACAGAGCAGTCATGGACAGGCTGAAGTGCTTTCCCACTGATTTACAATAGCCATTGAAGGTACAAGTTGCCAATGGGGATGAAGAAATTAGCACGCAAGTATGCCATGTTGTTCATATTCAGCTTGCTGAAAATTTTGGACAGCAATTGGACTTAATTGCATTGGAAATGGGGCCTATAGATGTTGTCTTGGGTTGTGATTGACTCAAAACTTTGGGCACTATAACCATGGAATTTTCCTTGCTATATATGGAGTTTGTCAGTGTGGGACAACTCATTCACTTGCAGAGAATTCAAAATAATAGTGAATTTCAGCTCATTACCAACAAATAACTCAAGAAAGAGTTCAAGAAATAATCCCAAATCTTTGTATTGCAGTTAAATAAAGAAAATTCAGATCAGTCCACTAAAAAAGTAAAGAATTCAGCATTGAGAACTCTTTTAGAAGAGTACAAGGACCTCTTCCAAGTACCTACAGTACTATCCCCTAATAGTGCGGTTGATCATCCCATAGATCTGGAGCCTTAGTCAAAGCCTGTGAACAAGCCACCTTACAGATTGTGTAGGTGTGAAAGAGAAGAAGTTGCCAAACAAGTCAAAGAATTACTGGACATGGGATTCATTGAGCCTAGTTCTTCACCATATGCTTCCCCTGTGTTATTGGTAAAAAAGAAGGATGGATCTTTCAGGACGTGTATAGACTATAGGGATCTTAATAAGATCACCGTGAAGAACAGGTACCCCATTCAATGCATAGATGACTTGCTGGATGAACTCAAGGGGGCTAAGTACTTTATGAAGATAGATTAGAGGTCCTATCACCAGATCCGCATGAGGACAGGGGATGAGGTCAAAACAGCTTTTCGGACTGATCAGGGGCTTTATCATTTCTTGGCCATGCCTTTCGGGTTAACTAATGCACCCACCACCTTTCAGAGCTTAATGAACAAAATACTTCAGCCCTTTCTTTTCAGATTTGTGTTAGTCTTCTTTGATGACATCCTCATCTATAGTAGATCGGTGAAGGATCACCTTTGGCACATGAGGTAGGTGTTTGATGTATTGAGGCAGCATAGACTCTTTGCTAAGGAGACAAAATGTTCTTTCATGCAGACGGAGGTGGAATACTTGGGGCATATTGTTAGTGAAGATGGAATTAGGGATGATCTTAAGAAAGTGCAGTGTATAAAAGACTGGCCCACACCTGCAAATACCACTTCACTTAAAGGATTTCTTGGTCTCTCATCATTTCATCGCAGATTCATTAGGCATTATGCCACTATTGCAGCTCCCTTGACGGATAGGCTTAAGAAAGAGGCCTTTTTCTGGGATGCCATAGCTGATAAGAGCTTTAATCAGCTCAAAGAATTGCTTAGCTCAACGCTCATCTTAGTTTGCCAAGATTTTTTGAAAGAATTCACCATTCAGTGTGATGCCAGTGCAGAGGCATAGGGGCAGTATTGTTACAGGAGCATGGGGTTATAGCATTTGAGAGCTGCAAACTTGCGGAAAATGAGATGACCATGAATGTATATGACTAAGGAATGCTAGCCATCCTTCATGCCATTAAGAAATGGCACCACTACTTGTATGGTAGTAGATTTAGGGTCAAGAGCGACCATTGAGTCATCAAATACTACCTCTCTCAGTATAATCTTACCCCCAAACAACACAGATGGTGCATAACTATGACTTTGATATTACACATACGCGAGGAAAAGATAATGTAGTTATTGATTCATTATCGAGAATGTGGGCTTGTAAAGTTTTAGCCATCATGGAACTTGATAATTATTGGATAGAAGAGCTTTAGGAGGCCTATTTATTAGATGTTGATTTCAGCCACCTTTTCTAGAAATTACAGCAAGGGCATGTAGAAGAAAACTCTCCATATCAGCTTAAGAACGGTCTCTTATGGTTTCAAGGCAGGATTGCCATCCCATGTACTTCTCCATTCAAGAAAAAGATCATGCAAGAGATGCATTCCTCACCTACAGCTGGTCACTTGGGCATATTTAAAACTTACGACAAGATTGCTAAAAGCTTTCATTGGAAGGGCCTATGGAAGGTTGTCAAAGATTTTGTCTTGAGCTGCGTGCCATATCAACAAAACAAGGACATCACCTTAAAACCAGCTGGTTTATTGCAGCCATTGCCTATGCCCAAAGGCAAATGGACACACATTACTATGGACTTTATAACTGGCCTATCCGTGTGACCAAGAAGGGGTGGAACAACATCTATGTAGTTGTGGATAGACTCACCAAGGCAGCCCATTTCATTTCTACAAAAACTCAATATAATGCTTCTCAAGTAGCCAGCCAATTCATGGAACATGTTTTCAAATTACATGGCTTATCACAGGTCATTGTGCATGACCAGGATGCTAAGTTCATGAGCAAATTTTGCCACACAATTTTCAGCTCTATGGGCACTCAATTAGCCCCTTCCACTGCTTACCATCTGCAGACCGATGGCCAGACAGAGAGGATTAATAAGTGGCTAGAAACTTACTTGAGGCATTTCTATTATGATGTGCAAAATGCTTGGCACACATGGTTGGATTTGGCTGAGTTTGCCTATATTAACTCTACACACTGTAGCATTGGAGTTTCACCCTTTGAGGCATTGTATGGCTATATTATCTTCAATGATAAAATGAACCCACAAAGCAAGGAGGGATTGGATAGAATGCAGGCCTTACTTCAACAATGCAAAGTCAACTTGAAGAAAGCTCAGCATCAAATGAAGCCTTATGCTGATGACAAAAGAAGGGATGTTGAACTCCAAGAAGGGAATTTGGTGCTTTTGAAGGTGCCCAAGTCCAGATATGCCACCCTTAAGGATGGGTCCAACAATAAGTTAGTTCACAGGTTCTATGGGCCATACCAGATTTTCAAAAGAGTGGGAAACTTGGCATATCGGTTAGCATTATCCCCATCCATGAAGATTCATAATGTCTTCCATGTGAGTCAATTGAAGCCCTTCATTGGGTCATCAGTGGATTATGTTGAGGGGTTACCACCGATAGATGAAGAAGGCATCATTCAATACATACCCGAGCAAATCATAGGACAAAGGGAGAAGAAGCTTTGCTCTCGCTCCATCATGGAATACTTAATTAAGTGGCAAGGTTTACCACTTGAGGAAGCTTCATGGAGGCTAGCTCTAGTTTTGGAAGAGTTTCCATACCTATTAGAAGCAAATTTGGTTGAAATCTAGCTAATTATGGCCCTGTTTTCTCTCACATTAATTACAGACAGCTCTCTATTTCAAAGTAGATTTTGTTCTGTACTATGGACAACAATGGATATCATATATAGGCTGAAAGTACTCCTCGAGAGCTCCATTTTGATATATGGTACATCGCAATCAGAGTCTTCTACAGAAAGTTATGACAGATTTACTACAGCAGGGCCCTATAATAAACAGTTTGATGTCCACTGACTCTCGAACTCGCATTCACTCAGGATACTTGGGTCAAATTTTATTTTTTATAATTCTTGAATAAGGTCCATGTCTCGTACATGACCTATCATATGCAATAATACCTCTTCATTCATTTGTATACCCCTATAATAATGCAGCACAGTAGTACTCTGATCTGCTCCTGCCCAATTATCCTAAGTGCCCAACTTGTTTTTAAGGGAAAAAACCTTCGGGTGGGGATGGAATGTAAGAGAGGGGGATTTAATAAGGGGGAAATACTAGCTACACTGCCTAGTATATAATGTGTTAGGGACTTGATTTTTGCATTAAATTATAATATAAGTCTCCTTTCATCTTCATCTCTCTCCCTCCTAGCTTTCATGGCTTCTTTCTCTGATCTCTTTCTGTCTTTCTCTCTCATTTTCTAGTATTTCTCTCTCCTCATCATAGTCTTTCCCTCTCTTCCTACAGTCTCTCTCTCTTCTACACACACTCTCTCTCTTCCCTCTCTCATGTCCTCTTCATGACAATTATAATGGATCCCATGTAAAATCTTATGAATATGAATACAAATTTTTTGGTGCATCTTATTTTTGTTTACTCACTTGTTATTTATTTTATTTATGTCTTAGAGTTATTGTTATATGCATTCAAATGAATACATGTTGTGCACGAACTTGATAAAGCACTACGTATTAAATTAAGAATATGAATCGTGTTGTGTATAAATCCAATAAATAAACGTAACATTCAAGTAAAAAACAATAATAAAAGATGCGTATGACAAAATACATTACATGCAAATCCAACAAGTATAAGTTTTCATTACTTCAAGAGAAGATTACAAAGTGCAATACATTGGTGATGAGATATCATTGGGCAATAAGTACATCTACTCTCTCCTAGGCTTTTTTGAGCTACATTCCCCATGGTCAGAGCTATTCTTGATCATAGGCAATAACACATTTTGCCCTAGTAGTTCCTACCTAATGTCATTGGGGTCTTGAACACCAGCAACAATGCCATGGGCCACCATGGAAAAAAGTGGCTGAGACCTAGTACTAGAGAATAAGTAGAGGAGGTTCGAACGTCGAAGAAACACTACTTTCTCCAAGCTAGAGTTCGTTGGGATGGTCTTGAAGGGCCCAACCTTCATTAATGCCCTCAACTTCAGGAAGTTCTTCAACAAAAGTTGGAGAGCATGTCTCATGAAATACAATAATATCACTCATGAGCTAGCCGATATACTCCTTCAATACCGAGTCCTATACCCTTCCTTGGCTACCAGATTGGCCAGCTTGTCTAGATGAAAATTCATCTATATAGATAATGTCCTACATCACACAAGTTTAGTGTGAGACTCACTGTGTCAGACTTACTATGCATGGAGTGTGCTAAAGATATATATATCAGATTCGTGCGCAAATTTACTAGTAGGGTCTCTAAGGCATTGGGACTATTGAGATTAATTTTTATCGTGATCGAGTCCCCCAAAGAAGCCATGGCCGAAGGCTCGCGTCTAGGGAATCTGAATCTGCAGATACAAGCCCCTAGACGTGAGCCTCTGTGTGGCTAGGGCTTCTCTAGATGCCCAATTCCTTCAGGCCCCTAGATGCGAGCCTCCGGTTAGGGCTTCTCTGGGGGCATGATCCCAACAAAAATTAATCCGAATGGTCCAAATGCCCTAGAGGCCCTATTGGTAAATTTGTGTGCGAATTTGAAAACATTACCTTCTTTGCATCATTTATTAGCTGCTATAATGGAGCATCCAAGTCTCCTCTTGCAACCATTGGGCCACCCTCTTCTCTCTCTTGGGAAGGTAATGTGTAGTCGGGTCGAGGTCTAAAAATGCTTTCTTGCAATCACTCGAACTTCTCATCTGAGATCTCATACTATAGCACTGCATCCTCAATCTGCTCTTGGATACTCATAATGGCAGAGATGTCATCCACACTCATGCCATCATATCGAGCCACCTTATCAACATGTGCTGGGGCATCTTGTATATCAAAATCTATAAAATCATCAAGTATATCACACATCATGATACAATATAGTTCTTCTTCTCTTAGCTCCAAAATTTTTGGTACATCCTACATGAGTAGATATTCCACCCCCCTCGATGATGATAGCATGAAGAGAAGTGAGGGGTGGCTCATCGCTTGTCAGCATCTCATCAGGGCAAGGAGGTAGGTGCACAATGGCTAAGCTTTGTGTTACCTCTACATTCAAATCGAGTGCGATCTCCTCACGCTCCCTCTCGAAATACTCTAGCTGTGGCAGTGAGGATGCATCGATCTCTTTGTCATTGTCCTCTTGTACCTTAGTGCACAAAACATATATGGAAAATGTTGCATCGCGCTCGATGAGATCCATCATGGCATGGTCTTAGTGAGGTGGGCACTGCTCTAGTGCGGAGATACTGCCCACATACATGAGGGCTTGATTAATCACCTTTGCATGGCTCGACCCAGCACTTAAACTATATAAGAAATCTATGGGGACCCATTTGAGAATAGAGTCCAAAATAGAGCAAGTGAGAGGGTTTTCCACATCACAAACCGATGCCATTATACTAGAGCTATGGTTTACGATGGGAAGCCAGCTCTCTAGACTCAAGGTCACACAAAACCTAGGGTATATCTAGTCTTCTATGTGTGCATAGCATGTGGAGCTAATCCATGTGCGGCGAAGATGGGAGTGGTAGCATGACACACAAAGAGAAAAGGAATGAGAGTAAAAGTGTAGAGAAGTAGAGAATGAAAGTGAAAATGAGTTTGGAGTTATAGCTTTTAGGTATCTAGGGTTTTAAATAAAGGTTATTTTTTAATCATAAAGTTTCAAATTAAAACTCTTACCTTAGTTTCTTTATGTCAATACTTTAAAGTCATCGTTAAAATTACTCATATAGACAAATGATACATTCTACCTTATTGTATCCTCGAATATACTTAGATTGCCGAGTATATTCAAGTCCAACTAGAGAAAATATAGAAATGTTTTAAGAAAAGAAATCTAGAAGACCTTCAAAATCCCTTGGATTCAATTGAATATTTAAATTTAAGAAAATTGTAGCAACTTGATACTCTTGATGGTTTATTTTTGTGCATATCACTTTGAAAGCTCAATGGGTGAGTCAGCTTATCTCGTGGTCGCCAATGAGAGCTCATTTTAGAGCCAAATTCAAAGCACAAAAGTGGCATGAGAGCCGTAAAATATGTGTTTTTATTGAAAAATAGGACAATCATTGATCAAGGAGTTGGAACTTTCCTAGATGCATTTTGACCCCAAAAATCCAATACAAGTGTCCCTTCACAATTGGAGTCTGTTTAACCCCCTATTTAATGGCTGCACGGCTTGGTGTTATGAAGCAACTATTGGATTCAAAAGCCATAAAGCAACTAACAAAGGCCACGGTGATAGGTTTCAATGTTAGAAAGAAGGCGTCCAGTCCAATCGAGATTTTGAGGTCGTTCGCCTCTATATTTAGGCAAAAATCACTTTCATACAATGTATTATAATGTTACTAATAACCTTAATTTTAATAATGTTATTCTTTTTTCTTTGCAGCACTCCATCTTAAATGGCAATCCCACAAGTTTGGAGACTTGATATGCAAAGAGACACGGTCTCACTACACTTATCAATGAATTGTATGTGCGCAGTGGCCTATACACTATAATAGAAACGAGGCATAGGCACGCATGTTAGACGTGCAAAGTCGGGCGCATCTATCATTGCGTCTATATGTGCGTGTAAAAGTGCGTGTAAATAGACATGAATTTTGCGTCTATATATCCGCGTAAATAGACACCAATATAGATGCGCCAGCAGATGCGCAATTATTTAACCACCTAAAATTGGAATTAATATAATTGAAAAACCAAAGTTTATAATTATTTAACCACCTAAAATTGATTCTTGAGCATGCACGTGTGCGCATGATAAAAACCATGGAATTAAGAATACACATTGAATCATTGAATTAAAAAAATAGAGTTAATAATTACTTTTTCATTGCTCTCTAATGAATGGCAGTTCCTCCAGTTGACAAGCCTGATATAAGTAATTAGCGGCAAGTGACAGAAACATTACAATTAGTAGCAAGCATTGCAATATGTATCTTGTAATTTCTCTACTTGAAGATGATAAAAAATACTTCCTTTTTATTATGGAAAATTCAATTTAGCTTTAAACTTGACTATTAATTCTTGAGTATGCATGTGTGCACATTATAAAAACCATAGAATTAAGAATACACATTGAATCATTAAGCAAATTAAGTATGTTACAGTGAATGATCCATCTCATCTTCAATGAGATCAGCCCTTGCTAAACTATCTACTTCTAGGTTTATGTTACCAAGAGGTAACGAAACAAATAAGTCTATCCCACTATCAGATGTGTTGCTATATTGCTCAATAACTTCATCAATATCATCGAAAATCACATTATTGTCTTCTTTTGCGTTTCCTTGAACATCCTTGCGAGGTTCATCTTGTACTATATCATGCATATCATCCATTATGGTGTGATCATGCACATCATCATTAATTGTTGGATTGTCATCTGCTATCTCCATGTCGGTAATATTACCATATATTAGTTTTGAATGATTAGACATAGGGATGACATACCACCATCGGTTATTGTTTATCACTGGATGATACACAACCTATATTTGAAAAACAAAAGCAAGAAACTTAAATACTTATTATATTGTGTATATGTATCACATGTATACATATTAAAAAATTAGCCTTTGCATATATACCTGCTCGCATTGTTGAGGTAGTACTAATGTGTCATTCTTATTTTGGTGAAATTTTGTAGAGTCAATGATTACAAAACCACTTGGATGACGTCTAATTGTCCAATCCTCACCATTTGTTACCACTTTTTTAAACCACTTCACATCCAGTACATATATAAAGAATCATCTGAAGTCAAGCTTGAAAATATCTTGGATCAAGCCACAATAACCTTCCATGGTACCATTGGCATCCTCGAAGTGAGCAAGGACACCACAATCTTGGGTATTTCTCTTTTCATCTATATGTTGAGTTCAAAGATGTTTACCCTCACACCAAAGTGTATTGAATAATGTGCACTAGTAGTAAAAGATAAAAGATCAAACATGTCAATTATTCATATAAAATAAAACTTATAGAAACAAATTAATTGATAGTATGTCTCACCTTTGATAAGCAACCTCGTGCGTATTCCCACTCTTCTTGAGATATATTAATTTCCTCCTCTTTTTCCATTCTCTCCATTTTCTCATGTAACCAATCTATATCAATATGACGTAGGAGTGCATTTAGATGATCTAGAAATGAGACATTACGTCCATATCTAGTGCAAAATTCTTGTCTTTCGCTTTTTCTTCTTGCCCTTGCTTCATTATATAGTGTCACCCATTTGCTCATTACATCACTATTGAGCACACAAAAACTATTTAACTTACGAAGTTCTTCTTTTGTTAGCACTTTACTCATTCTTTTTCCTTGAGGTACTATAGAGGTCATCCTCAAGTCTTCATCATCTTTCCATAGTCGTGGTGGAGAGGGATCCACTTCAGCAAGATATTCAAAGATATAAATAAGGGATGATTGCACTAACCAACCCTCAGCCATGCTTCCCTCAGGCCGTGCTTTTTGCCTCACAAAATCTTTCATGTTTTTCATGAAGCGCTCAAGAAAAAACATCCACCTTACATGAACTGCCCCACAAAGTGTGATCTCATCAATCAAATGTACGAGTAAATGTAATTGAGTAGTCAAAATGGATCGAGGAAAAATTTTCTCCACCAAACAAACCATTTCAACAGATAATACTCGAGCATCTTGCAATGTGTTTGGATTAATTTCCTTTGAGCTCACATATCTGTCAGGATGTATTTGAGAATTGTTTATTTTTGTGTAGAAATTCAAAGATATATAATGAAAAAATACAATGTATACACACCTCACAAGCTCTCCCATCTTGTAAATGATATCACGTAAATCTTTGGATACACAATGGGATATGCTAGTAGGAAGTATAAACTGAATGTAAACAATATTCATAGATCAAATGATTAGTTGAGGAAAAAGTCATCATACCCCAAAGTTTACACATAGTTACTCCACTAATTACTATATTCTTGGTTAGAGATACCCTTACTTGAATCATTTTGTGCCAATCGTGGGACTTCAAACCAGATAGTTGCTCCACACCTCTTTTCTTTTTCTTTATGAAGGCTCCCTTGAGACATCTCATACATCCTGTGGGTGTTCGAAAGCTATATATTTGTTCCTTCACTATTTTTTCATCGTTCTTTGACAAAATCTAAGGTGCATGGGGTAGCTCAATCTTTCCTCTAGGTCCAATGCGTGGCCAGGCTCGTCTCATGCGACCAATGTTACGTAAATCCTCCCTTACATTAACTGAATCACGAGTCCGTAATAAGTGATCCCATAATGTAGATATAACATTTTTGAATATGTGCATGGGGTTCAATAGGTGATTGATCTTGAGTTTAGTCTAGTACGGAAGCCGAAAAAATATAGAGAACCTAACAAACAAACCATATATTATATAAACAATTCATCATGCTAAATACTTTAAAGTCAATCGAGAGAAATGCACTTCTTACCGACTCATGCCGAGTGGAGGGTGGCTGTCGGCATTAATCCATCTCTCCTTCCAATTTCGAATGGCTAGAGATTGTGGAGTCATTCCATTAGTAGGGAGAACATATTTGGGATGGTCAATAGGAAGAAATCGATGATGATTGTCATAGATAACCTTCTTTAAACGCGCCGGCCTAGAGGAAACTAGAGAGGGACCGCAAATAGGACATGCATGATATCGTGATGTGGTTAAACCTGAAAAAATAAGTGAATTAATAAAATATAATTAATTCAAGTCTTGAATTTTAAATATAGAGCTATATACATGTACCTGAACACTCTACATATCCTGGAAAGTCATGCATGATCCACAACAACATGGCGTTCAATGCGAAATCTCTAGAGGATGCAGATGCACTTGTATCTTGCACCTCAATACCTTCCCATAATATTTCTAACTCTTCAATCAAAGGCTCTAACTAAATGTCCATGTTTTTTACCTTGTGCTTTCCAGGAATCAGAAGGGACAACATTACATATCTCTTTTTAATTGCCATGGATGGAGGAATATTATAGTTCACCAATACCACTGGCCATACACTGTATGATGTGCTTTCGATGCCAAATGGATTGATTCCATCCATACCTAAACCAAATCTCAAATTTCTTGGCTCATCTTTGAAAACGGGCCACAAATTATCTATATGTTGCCATGCCGGTGTGTCTGCAGGGATCCTCCATTTTCCATCACTTGAACGATGACTAGCATGCCATGGCATGAGCTTTCCAATAGACTTACACTTGAACATAAATTTTATACATGGAACAATAAAAAAATGTCGCAAAACCTTACGAGGCACATCCATTGACTTCATCTCCACTTCGTATCTTGATTCGCCACAAACAGGACACTCTCGTGTGAACCCATGAATCCTACGAAATAAGACAGAATCATTGATACATGCATGGATCTTAACATAATTGAGGCCTCCCAGAGTTGTCAAGTAATGTCTTGCTAGCACTCTCTTAGTTGGCAATTTGTTTCATTTTGGAAGCATTTGTGATAATAACCTACATATATTTTTAAAAGTGAGTTAAAAAACCACCAACATATATTTTTGTCTGACTTCAAAATAGAACAATTAATATTATGATTCATAAGCCAAACTGAATTGATACCTACTTCAATAACGCATCCAAACTAACATTAGTCCATCCATAAATTGTTTGCAAGTTAAGTATCTTGAGGGACGCATGAAGAACGGAGTACGTACAACCTTCATACAATGGATTCGATGATGCTACATATAGTGGATCATCTGGCTTCATAGAGTGACCTTTTCCCTGAACTGGTTGTGAAAATAGATAGTGTACCACATTGTCCAAAATCTTATCCTCTACAACTTGATGGGGCATTTCATGAGAGCTACTATCATGATCGTGAGTCTCTACTCTTCTTGAAGACTTTGCCTCCTCGCGTCGACCTTTTGCAGCCTCTCGACGCCCGGGAGGGAGCATCTGAGAATGTGGCACCACATCCTGCTCAACCACAAAAGGGAGTTTCATGTACGTTGATATATAATTCCCGTAACATAGACTAGCAATCTTAGTGGTAAAAAAAAACAATGAATACCGGTGATTTTTCTCGGTCCCATTCTCCATACAAGCTAAGGTGTGACATTGCAATTCAACGTGCTCGAAAAATACACCCTCGACAACAATCACACATGCATTTAATTTTTTGTCATAGCCATGCATCTCCATTATGAAGATGCAATGTTTCATCCTCACTTGAGGATGTGCTCATTGACTCATCAACATGCACCGCACTAGGTGATGACGACGACATGATTAAACCTAATTCATGACAACATCAAAATATTTGTCATTCATATGTTTACATAAAAACTTAAAGCTAACGTATTAATTATTCTAAGATCTCAATTTTAAATACACAAAAATCATAATAAATACATTAAAACTTATTATAAGAATTCACTATCAAAACTTATCTTAAAAACAAAAAATTATGATAAAGCCTAAATGCGCGTCTATATCCGCGTGTAGGTACGCATCTATATTAGCATCTATGTTCGCGTCTATACTCGCGTCTACATGAATAATAGACACGCATATACACGCCAAAATAGACGCACACGTCAAAATTCAAACCATACTTAAATCATTTCTTTTTAAGCTGTGTCTTTCCTTTCCTGTGTTTTTTGCGGTTCTGAAGCTTGAGTTTAGCCGACATGCAGTCTCTTCATGCCTCACCTAGTCTATTCATGCATCACCTCCTCATGACTCACCTCTTCTTTCATTTCAAACACACAAGAAGGGAAAAAGGAAAGCCAAGGAGAGGAAGAAAGAGAGAACAAGAGAGAGGAGAACAAGAAGAAGCAGCAAGCAAGCAAGTAAGTATCAAGGGAGGGTAACTTACCAAGGAGAGGAAGAAGGAGAAGGAAGAAGCGCCACCACCCGCCACACCAAACACCCAAGGTGACTCTCTCTCTCTCTCTCTCTCTCTCTCTCTCTCTCTCTCTCTCTCTCTCTCTCTTTGTTTCTCTCATTCTCTCTCTGCTCTATCTGTGTATTAGGATTTCTGATTTCATTATGTATTGCATTTTGTAAATCATCAATGGCGGTCGTCGGACTAAAATCAGCCGACTGAGCACGTCTGCTAGCGCGTCTACATTTTAGTGTAGACACAGATATAGACGCAAAAAAATGTTTCCTCTCATTGCGTCTGAGGACACGTCTTAGAGTGTGTGTGCTGGCATGCGTGCTCTGTAGTCTACACGCGATGATACACGTGCGCGCAGATTGACCTGGAATATGCGTCTGAGAGCGCGTCTATAATGCATCTCAGATGCGAATATAGACGCATTGAACAGAGGGTTGACTTTAGGAGTGTGTCTAACCTGCAATTTAGACGCGGTTATACATGCGCCAGCTCTCCCAGCTCTGATAAAAAACAATATATTTTTGCAATGATGAATGTGACCAATCCCATGTTTGTGTTTATCAGTTTTCTTGTTTATGAGAAGCATTAGCACTTAAGTTTTATGCTCATTGTCTAAAGAAAGCTCTTTGAAAATGTAGGTAATATATGATTTTTTGTATGCAAACAAATTTGTCATTTTCCTGTGTTTTTTTTGTAGATGTCGTATCCTGGTTCATCTAGAAATGACCCGGATTTGGATCGCATGAATGATACATTGGCCTCGTTTGGCAGGGAGTCAATGCATTTTTTGGAGGTTTTCCTAGTAGGGAAGACTTCATGGGAGAGATGACCAGACACCTTGGTCACTCTCCCACAGCGGACGAGGTGTTCAATATCATGTCTGGAACGCCTCTGACGTCTTTGTCTGGCACTACTTCCCAAACTCCAATTGTAGGTACTCCACATGCAGGTACTCCATATGCAGATACTCCACGTGCAGCACTTGTACCTGCATCGGCTGAAGCACAAGCATCTGCAGAAGCACGTGCATCTGCAGAAGCATATGCATCGAGTGAGGCAGAGGGTAGTCAACAGAGACGGAGGAGGGAGAGCCGAGGGGGAGGACGAGGCTTGTGTGGGTGTTGCCTAGGAGGTGGCAAGCGATCACCCTCACCAGTAGATCACGTACAAACACAATATTAGTGAGTTTGGGAATCTCCCAATTCCTATTTTTTGAATACTAAAAATATGGCACTTGGATAACACGCTCATAAGTTTCTCAAAACCATATGATGTGACCTATCATTGGAAAGCGCTTGAAAAATGGAATCTATTGAGCTATAGAGCACTCTATTTGGAGTTATAGTGTTCAAGTTATGACAAATCCAAAGATTTGACTGTGTGTCCCAAACTTGTGGGAAATTTCCATATTCCCCAATATGGTGTTTAGAGGAGCTTGTACGCCAGTACTATAGAGTTACACATACTGGTGGCATCTTCCATGATGATGAAGGAAGGGATGTAATGGCGTACATGAGGAGCGTCGTGCATGCGACATATAAAGATTGTTTCATTGCCTTCAAAAATCACAAAAGCAGCTTGTGGTAGGAGGTGTTGAGGGCAGTCCATAGGAGGTACCCAAATCCTGAGGGTCAGCGATTCTCGGATAATTGGGGACGCACAAAAGTGAGGGATTTGCTTCACAACAAAAGATCCCACCTCATGACACGCGCCAGGGACTGACTCCGGAGGCAAGAGGAGGGGCGTGGAGCCTATAGCCAACCACCTATGTGCCACTGCATAGAGTGGAAGAAAGCCAAGAAGAAAGCAGCAGAGAAAGTGAAGAGTCGCCAGCATGCAAAGGCGTGATGGATCCAAATGGAACCAATGGGATCGTCGCATTGTGGATTGGGTGGCAGAGAGTCGTGGGAGGCAGAGTTTATAAGTATATTTTGATTTCTAGTTTTTTAAAATTTATATTTATTTCAATTCTTTATATAATTTATTCTAATATATTCTGTCTCATAATTATTTGTATATATCATAATTTTTTTGCAGACTATTATCGTTGATAGGATACCTACTCCTAGAGAGGTAGGTTACCATCGAGGCCATAACTGCGCAGCCACATGGCTTTACTTCTATGAGGAGGGTCTCATCACTGAGGACCAATACAACTGGGCTATGAGGATTTGACAGCCAGAGGAGGTATGTTTTTCTTACTTTTCTATTAAAAGTATAGCTAATTATAACTTTTTCTCCACCATGTCTATGTAAGCAACCTTGATCTTTTGTGTGTGTAGACGAACCCGGATGTGGAGCATAGCGAGGAGAGGGATAGCGACGCTAGTAGCCATGGTGGTACTAGCGAAGATGTTTCTTCTTCAGATTCGTAGAGGAGCACCGTATCTCCTCTATGGCCTTTTTTTCTTGTATATGTACGATCCATCTTTGAGCCTACTGCTTGCGGCCACGCTTTAGGTCGCAAGCACTTAAACTTCCCATGTAAATGCTTTTGATCTATAATGAATACATGGACTTTTATTTTCAATTATCGTGCTTTTAGATCCATTGTCATTTTCCCAAATGCACAATCTGATGTATGGGAGGGAAAAAAAAAACCAGAGAACATGCTCTCTGGTTTTTTTTTCCAGTTCTATTTTGCGCGTCTATCCGCGCGTCTAAATTGCAGAAAATGCGCGTTTATAAGCGCGTCTACAGTGCAGAGTACACGTGCTTATTCACGCGCTAGATAATTCAAATTTAAAAAAGAAATTAAATATCTTTTTTTTAAAAAGGAGATTTTTTTTTTCTGTTCGCATCTACAGGTGCTTGTAAAAGCACGTCTATATGTCCGTCTAACTGCCAAATAAACGCGCTAATAGACACACAAAATGAATTAAATAAATAGCAATTTTGGTTTATTATGCGCATGTATTCACGCGTGTATGTGTGTGTCTATTTTTGCATGTAAATTCGTTCATACATGCGATTGTAGACGCGACACGATAGATACGCAAATAGATGGGCAGATAGACGCGCAGGTAAGATTATCTCTATATTAAAAAATCATGTCTAAAAGTGCGTCTATGAGGCCTTTTTGTTATAGTGCTAGTAAGTTAATCCTCTTTCTTGTGATACATTATGTATGGTTGATTAATGTTTGGTTGTTCATTTTGTGGAGTCTACTAGATGCTTCTTTGCATCGAGAGGACAAGCTTTCGAATGGTGAGGATCCATAGCATGCGCTTGGATTTGTGGAGCGCACATCATTTTCTTTTTTGATCATGTAATGTGTGTAGGTCTCTTCCATGTAGCATTCCTTAGATATACTTATCATCCATTGTATACAATCACACTTTGCAATATTTATAAATAAATTTTAGCTCTTCTATCTATGGTTCCATGTAATTTCATGAGTTGTCATCACCAATCTTATACTTATTTTATGAGTTATCAATCTTGTAGTTTTTAGTTTTTACACTTGTCTTGATGGCGATTGCATATCCAATATATAATTTCTTTTCATATATTTTTCTCTGGAATTCTTGCTATTTGCATCGGTAATTTACTGCACGCATCGCTATCCTAGTTGTTGTTTTCATCGATGCAGATAGCGATACTATTTGCAATGAATTTATAGAGACACTTATATCAATGCTTTTAGTAATGATATGGGTAATTCTTTAAATGAATATTTGTGTTGCTTTGAACGTTGATATGTGGCTTGTATCTTGTAGTGACTGTGGTTATAGCTCACTACTATCCATCCATTTGTGGATGAAGGAGTTTCATGTGCACACAGATGCATTAGTTGAAGGGCTAGGTACTCTCCTATGCCAAAAAGGCCCTTCTAAATTAGATCAACCAATATATTATGCAAGCGGAAAGTTCACTGATAGAGAGCGGACTGATGAGATCGTTCCTCTTATTCCAAGAGTTTGATTTTGAAGTGGTCATTAAGCCTAGCCGTTCCCATGTCCTAGCCAATTATCTGTCATGGATCCCTCAAACTGCAGAAGAGGAACATGATGATCCAGACCTTCCTAATGCTTCCTTGTTTCTAGTTGAAACAATTACTCCATGGTATGCAAACATAGCCAACCTCCTGGAAACTCATCAATATCCTCTTGGTATCCCAAGCTGTGAGAAGAAGAAGCTTTTGTTAGAATCATCCCCCTACACCTTGCTAGGCGGTGCACTATATAAGAGAGGCAAAGACGAAGTATTGCAAAGCTGTGCTACAGGAGATGAAATCTGCATAGTATTAAAAGCATGCCATGACTAACCATGTGGTGGGCACTTCGCAGGAGAAGCAACAGTCAGGAAGGCTCTGTTAGTGGGATACTAGTGGTGGCCGACCCTCCACAAGGATGCATATGACTACTGCAAGAGATGCGATGCTTGTCAGCGAATGGGGAAACCCACCAAAACAAGTTCCATGCCAGTGCAACCTATTCTTCCCCTAAACCCGTTCAAGAAGTGGGGGATTGATTTTGTGGGTCCCATTGATCCACCTACCAAACGGAAGCAGAACAAATACATCCTAGTATATACGAATTATGTCACAAAGTGGTGTGAAGCTAAAGCTCTGAAGCGGGAGGATGGTAACAGTGTAGCCCTGTTCATGTACGAGAATATTATTACCTATTTTGGTAGTCCCCTCAAGCTGATAAGTGATAGAGGTACTCATTTTCTTAACAAAATCATGGAAGAGTTGACGGAACTGTATAAGTTCTACCATCACAAGTCCACTCCTTACTACCCCAGAGCCAATGGCCAAGTTGAAGTCACCAACCGCATCCTTTGCTTGATCTTGATAATAATGATTTCTACACATCATCGTGATTGGGACGATCGACTTATAGAGGCCCTCTGGGTGTACAGAACCTCACATAAGGCTGTTGCAGGACAAACCCCTTTCTAGCTGGTATATGGTAAAGAAGCTATTTTCCTGGTTGAACTGGAATTTTCCTCTTTGCAAGTGATAGTTAAAGAATGCTTGGGAGATGATGAGTCACTGCAACACCGCCTCCTGTACTTGGAATGTTTAGATGAGATTCGAAGGATTGCCGTGCAGTGCATGGAAACCACTCAAGCGCAACATAAGGCCTATCATGATAATTTCATCAAGCACAACGAGTCCAAAGAATGTGATCTTGTCCTGGCCTATGATTCAAGATTTGGCAGTTTTCTTGGCAAGCTTCAACAACGGTGGATGGGCCCATACAAGGTGCTTGCTATCAATCCTAATGGCTTTATCCAAGTGCAGACCATTGATGCCTCTAATGATTCCTTCCTAATTAATGGCTATCGCCTGAAGAAGTACTTCTCTCCTTGGGGATCTTGACAATCATAGTCACCCCATCCTTTTAGCCATTTGGTGTGGTACTGTAATTCTTCTGATGCTACTTCTGATAGCCATTCTTCTGCCACTTCTGAAGAGATGCATGCAACCCTTTGTCCCCTTCGGCCCACCTCCTGTCCCTGATATCTTATCCTCTATTTTTAATCATCCGTGGTGGAGAGGATGGTTCTAATAAATGGTGTTTCTACCATTTTCCTTCTGAAAAAAGAAGAAGAATTAAAAAAAATAAACAAACTATTATGGGAGAAAAGGAACAAATTCCCTGTCATAGCAGGTCTCGTTCCAAGAAAAGATGGAAACACCCTTGGGCAGGAAGCTAATTGTGGAAAAGCTGGTAACACCCTGCAATTTAGGATAGCTGATTCATCAACAAAACCTTTTCACAAGCAATTTGAAGCCACCTCCCTTGGTGCCACTACAAGGGTACACACATATAGCGACGCTAAGTAGGGACGTTTTTTTTTCGGCATCGATATTAGCTTCGCTATCTGCGTCACTAAAAACGTTGCTATTAGTGTAGCTATTTAGTGACGCAAATAGAGACACTAATAGCGACGACTTACTGCAGTAACATTTTGCGGAAACCCGAATGTTTCTTTCAAACGCGTGCGCGAAGGCGAAGAGAAAGAGAAAGAGAGGTAAGCAAGAGAGAGAGATGAGCAAGGGAGGTGAGCAAGGAAGCAAGCCACGAGCCACACGCGAGGAGAGGAGCATTGCCCGCACGAAGAGGTCGTGGAAGAAGAAGAGAGCACGACGGTATGCCCTGTTTTGGTTTCTTTACAATATTTGTTTTGCTTTGCAATGTAGGTTGGAAAGTGTTGGTTTCTTTTCGATCTTTGTGTTGCTTTGTGTTGCTTTGCAATGTAGGTTAGGAAGTGTTGAAAGAGAGAGAAATGAAAGCGAGTGTTTTCAACTTTTTTCTTGTGTTGGTTTTTATTCTTTGTAATGTAGGTACGAAAATGTATGTGTGTGAGCATAGTTTAGAGCCGACCTCAAAGATAGATAAGTTTAGAGCCGAACTCAAAGAGATAGGTACAAAAATTTAAAAAAAATGGCCTGAAATATATATAGTGGAGTGGTCCCAATATACAATATAGAATCGTTATTAATTTATCATTCCATTACATTGCAGTCAAGATGTCTAGCACTCACGACCAACATGGTGGTGATCATGAGGCTTGGCTCAATCAATGTGTCCGCTGTCCATGCACGCAATGCAAATTGGCCATTCGTCAGAAACGTCGTTTGTCCATAGAGCATGTGCAACGGTATGGAGAGTTTCGAGTTGAGATAATCGACCAAGCAGTCTTGAATGATGAGATTGCGGTAAGTTCTCTCTCACTACTATATGACATGTAATTGATTTAAGTATAGCAGTTTGGGGTTATCTTAGAAGTTAGCTCCTTAACGTCCTTTACAGGGTTAGGGCCATATCGATACATTGTAGTCCGTAGTTCTCTTGTGTCCAGTAAGATGGGTTTGTCCACGCTCTATACAAATGCCATCCGAGATAACTAACTGTCTCATAGAAGGTGATAACTCTCAACCCCCTTCTATGGGTGAGAATGCTGGAGGCATGGGCGATCCTCCTGCTTTTTTGGAGCCCGAGTTAGAGGACATGATCGAATCATTGTTTCTGACAGACTTGGAATCCCAAGATCCTTTAATTGCGGAGGTTGCCATTCCATTGTATTATGGGAGTCGGGTATCCCATTTGAAGACACTTCTTGCATTGATGAGCATACAAACAAAGTATGGATGGAGCGATGCGAGTGTGACAGAGCTATTCAGGTATATTATGATGTGTTATGATTCTTTATTGAAAGCCATTAAAATGTTCTATGTAGTACTCTAATAATGTGCTTCATTGCAATTTGTAGAACGTTGAAATCTTACATTTTGCCTACCTAAAACACGATGCCTAAGTCTCAAGATGATGCAAGACAAGTGCTGTGAAAGCTAGGCATGGATTATAATTGCATTCATGCTTGCCCCAATGATTGTGTTCTCTTTCGGGTAGAGTTTGAATTGTTGGCCATGTGTCCCAAGTGCAGTGCGGACAGGTATCGAAATGACTTGCAAGGACATACTGTTCCACAGAAGGTTTTGAGGCACTTTCTGCTGATACCACGTGTTTGTCATATTTTTTGGACCAAGAGTTTTGCAAAGTTGACTACATGGCATGTGGAAAATCGATCCACTGATGGTGTACAGCGTACACCATAGCTGACTCAGAAGCATGGCATCACATTGATGAGACTTTCCCTGACTTTGCAAAGGAGGCGAGGAATCTATGATTCGGTCTTGCCATGGATGGGGTAAATCCTTTTGGTTTACGTTCCACCTCCTATAGTGTATGGCCAGTGGTCCTTGTTAACTACAATATACCGCCATGGCTTTCCACCAAGAAAGGACACCTTTTGCTTAGCTTGCTTGTGCCTGGACGATACAAAGTCAAGAATATGGATGTCTACCTCTCTCCACTGATTGATGAGCTAAAGGAGTTGTGGGAGGGAATTGTAGTGGAGGACATGAGCAAACATATTGGTAGGCGATCCGCAACTATAAGGGCAATTCTTATATGGACCATGCATGACTTTCCAGGTTATGGATAATGCTCTGGTAAAGCGTGTTTTCTTATTTTGCTAGTTTTCTTTGAGCGATGTTGGTGTTATGACATGCCTCATTGTACATGTGTGTTCTGTAGGGCTAGTCACGTCAGGTTACCATGCATGTCCTCTGTGTGGACCAAGGTTGGATTCTCGTATGTCAAAATCTATGAAGAAGATGGTATTTGAGGGACATCATGGTTTTTTGCCAGAGGGTCATGTCATGAGAGAAGGATTTCTTGGTTTCCCTCCTGCAAGAATGAATACACTGAGCTGGTTTGATCGCAGGATGGTGGACTAAGACTTGCTTCCCAGTGGAATGCGACACTTCTCAATTTTCTATGAGCTGACTTATTGGAAAAATTTGAAAATTAACCACCTTTTAGATCCCATGCACATTTTTAAGAATGTGGGTAGCTTGCTATGGGACCACCTCACTGGGTAGCGAGAAACACTAGGAGCGAGGATGGATTTGAAAGCAGTGGGAAAGATGGAACCATACTAGCCTGTAAGTGATGTCGACGGTCGAGTGCAATTACTGCACGCTCCTTGGGTTTTATCTGGCAATGAAGTGCGATGAGTAAAGGAAAACATCAAGTCCTTTCGCACGCCGACTGGTCTAATGTGTTCTCTCAAGACATCATTCACAAAGGATGACCAACTGACAGAATTCAAATCCCATGGTTGGCATAAGATGTGTCAGGTATGTATGGTATGAGGCTGCGTATGGCATGATTCTGCATATTAGATTTTAGAATCTCCGTTTGTTTATACACAATATTAATTACATGGTTTTCACAGTTCGTATTGCTGATCGCAATCGCGGGGTCTCTGACATCGGAGGTACCGACAACCATTTACAAATTGTCTAAGTTGGTTCAATTTGTCTCCCAAAAAGAGATTCACACATTAGTGATTGAATCTGCGAAATGCATGGTAGTAGAGACTGCGTGTCTTTTGGAGAAGTATCTGCCCACTAGCATGCTCACGATACAAACCCATCTTCTAGTGCATATTGTAGATGAATTGTAGGTTGCAGGTCCAGTCCATAGTCGATGGATGTTTTTCTTTGAACGGTTCATGAAGACCTTAAAGGTATTTGTGCGACAACGGGCTCGTCGTGAGGGTAGCATGGCTGAAGGTTGGTTAGTGTTGGAGGCCTTGGTGTACATTTCTGAGTGGTTGTCCACTATGGACCGCCGAACAAAGGCTTCATATGGTCACTTAAGGAGGACGATCGTCTGAATGGAGATGTCCTAGTGGGAAATGGAATAGAGAAGAAGATGGATGCATCCATGGAGTCCAAGGTGAACTGATTTTGTATGCTGCATAGCGCTACGATGGAGAAGTGGCTGAAACGGTATGAGGATGCTCGAGCTGAGCTAGAGTCTACAAGATGGAGTACGTGGCAACGGCCCCTTCAATATCTAAAGGGCTTAGAGGAGATGCCTCTACTCATGTCCACTAGATGGCTACATGA
Organism: Lygodium microphyllum; assembly: GCF_053477565.2. Lineage (NCBI taxonomy): Eukaryota > Viridiplantae > Streptophyta > Polypodiopsida > Schizaeales > Lygodiaceae > Lygodium > Lygodium microphyllum. The sequence goes on from NC_141144.1 coordinate 77,140,994, forward strand.
GGCCCTAACCAAAGCATCTCAAGATGGAGAAACACTTACTGAAGAAGAGTGGGACTTCTCACGTGGATGCAATCCCAAGTTATGGATGCAATACCAAGGTATGCAATCCCAAGAAATTACAATCTATACTACAAATCGCAACTAATATACTTGTTCTTCTCCCAATATAAGGTCCATAGTGCAGCATGGTCATGTAGACAACATTTTTGGGTAGAGCACATCGACAAGCTACGCTCGACAATGGACTATGGAGTGATGGCAATGTTTGAGAAGGAAAGCTGACGACGTGCCACAAATCCAAACCATGTAGTTGCAGAGATGGAGTATTTCGGATGTTTACAGAGTATCCTTGCAGTGGACTATCGAAGTTTCTCTGTGACCATATTTCATGTGCAATTCTTCAAGGTTACTCTTGAAGGAGCATGTGCAACTGTTCGGCGAGGGCCAAGTGGCTTTGTTGAGATTGACTCAACGAAGAAGTGGACCGATTTGAGTGATACATTTGTTTTGCCAAATCACTGTGAGCAGGTAAGAGTCCCTAATACTTGACGCGCTTTAGCAATCTCAAAGTGGAATTTTATACTAATCCTAATATGGATCAAGTCGTCTTTTTCCCTAATCCGCAACAACCTCAATGGTGGTATGCCATTCCCATGACATCTAATAGTATCCCTGTGTTTGCCAGAGCTCCCGTACCGATCGTAGAAGAGACACCTTTAATAGCGGCAATGACAGAAGACATACAAGAAACTAGGATGAACCGCCTGGAGGACCAAGACATCTCACCTATCGAGATAGAGGAGATAGAGGATGGGTTTTTTGAAAATGAAGCAGAGTCCTCATTTTGTGGAGAATTTTGTATAGATATCCCGGTGTATACTGAGCTATGTCAAGATGAGATTGTGGAACCCTAAACAAAAGTGACTCGATCAAAATGTTCCTCCCACTATAGCAATGCCAATTTTTGCAAATCGGTTAGGACAGTTTGTATGTTTTTGGAGTATGGTGTTTTATATTATCTAAATTTTTTAATTATTTTAAAATAAAGTTTTGCTAATTAAGTCTTAGTTTTATTATGTCTTGCAATTCATTATCTAATATTATTATTTTTCCTTGTATATGCAGGTTTAGGATCTAGGCACGGACAGCAGGATGAGTCACGATTTTACAGATGACGACATTGACGCGATGCTAGCGTATTTCTCACCGGAGCAGCTAGCACGGGTCACAGATAGAGCCGATGCACAGCTTTCTTGTTCCACCTCAGCACGATCGGCAACGGTCCGATGCTTTAGTATCCAGTAGACACAGTCGTAGGTCTCGCTTTGCGTCAGAGTCATGTAGTCGAGGAGGAGGTAGCTCTTGTTGTGGGGATACAGATGCAGTCTCTCCCACTCACACTGCCACCAGGGAGTCGACACCGTCTTTCACTGGCGGTGGCGGGTAGTCATCTACTGCTCCCACTCCTTCACGCACCCCACCGATCACTCCTAGGGCCGACAACAAGTACACGAAACCCACTCCTCCAGGAATGTATTTTTGCATCCTTTTTCGCAGTAGCACTTATCAATTCAAGTTGTGTTTGACACATTTGTATTAATGTCATGAAAGTACCCGTTTGCAAAATCTTGCAGGTTACTCGTATCTCATAGATAAGGCCACTATACATGAATGATGACGGAAAAGCTATCATCTCTAGGATGCATGAGTTGTGCCAACAAGTATTTCGGCACAACATTACACACAAGTGGAAGGAGATCCCAGATGTCAGCAAGGAGTACATAATCGATACATTGTATCGAGAGTTCCCTCAGCCCTCTAGCAATTATAGATTTTTGAGAGGGTGGATGATGACGCGTATGCGTGACTATCAATTGCATAGGTGGTCTGATGCACGCGAAGCAGTTAAGCAAGGAAAATCGAAGCCGGAGTGGCTGGATACAGAGGACTGGAGTAATCTCTAGGATGAAGTGACATCCACTCCAGACAAGTGGAAGCAGCAGAAGGATGCAGCAAAGGCATGCTTGGACGCAGGATCAGTGCATCACCTTGGTAGCGGCGGCCATGCAATATTCTTGGCAGATTTCGTAAGTATTAATAGAGTAGAGTAATCTAATTTAATGACATCCATGTTGATGTATGTATTTCGAACATGAATCTCAAGTATGTTGTTTTTCAATGTTTGTGTGCCACAATAAGGTTTTACGAATCACGACCCGACTGCACTAGAGGTGACATACGAGGAGAATCATGGCTTGAGTTCCCTGATCGAGAAGCTCTATGCTCGCGGAGAACTGGTAAGTAGTAATAAATATCATTCCTAATTTGAGAAATCTATCATTATATGTCAATTTGTATTTGGTACTCACAATTATATATGTATTTGCTGTTGCAGACTCCCTTTGGTATGCCACTACAGCGAGAGGAGTTTTCGGATGCCGATGAGTCGTAGAGAGCAAATTAGGCTACATAGGATTACTCCCCATCTTGTATTATGTAAGGCCTTATGTGTCAAGATTGTGGGAGAGAAGGAAGGAGTCTCACTTGTAGCTTTCTTGCTTGCACAATGGGGGAATACACACAAAGGTGGAGGCTGAAAAACAGTTTTCCTCTTCTTAGTTGTGTAAGCCAAAAAGAACTCAAGTACATAGAAATAGAAGAACCCTATATATGGGTCTCAAACCAAACTCAACTAACTAAGGTGGCATACTAACTGAGCCACGAACTAGAGTAGATAAGGATAGCTATCATCTAGCTATTATTCATGGGCGGTGTACCAACCGCATCTGCAACTGACAAGTCGGTGACATAAATGCACAACGGTCACCCTGGCATATCACGAGTGGAGCTCGATATCTCAACACTCCCCCTCGAGCTCAATCCCAATTCCTACACACCAAGCAAGTCTCTGAACTTGCGCAGCTTCTCTACACCCAATGCCTTCGTGAATATGTCAGCTACCTGATCCTCTGTGCTGACATAAACTAGATCAATAAGACATAGTAAAACCCTCTCCCGCACATAGTGATAATGCACCTCAATGTGCTTTGTTCTAGCATGATAGACTGGGTTATTTGCCAAGTGTATACTACTCATGTTGTCACAATAAATGACAAGTGGCCCATCTGTAGACTGATGCATATCATTAAGTAGCTTATGCAACCAAGCTACCTCACATGCAGCCATTGCTGCACCCTTGTACTCAACCTCTGTGCTCGACAAGGCAACTCTAGGCTGTTTCTTGCTACTCCAAGTGACTGCAGCACTCCCAAAAGAGAACAGATACCCACTGGTAGATTGTCTATCAGAAATACTACCAACCCAATCAGCATCAGTGTATCCATGCAACTGTATCTAAACCCTAGTCTCATAAAATAGTCCATACTGCAATGTGGACTTCACATATCTGAGTATGCGTCTAGCCGCATCCAAATGCGGTTTCCTTGGAGCCTGCATAAGCTGACTTACCAATCCAACAACATAGCTCAAATCTAGCCTGGTAATAGTCATATAAATCAAGCTTCCTACTATGTGTTTGTACATAGTAGGGTCTTCCAGAAGCTCACGTGCATTTGCGCTCAGCTTCACATTCTGCTCCAAAGGAACTTAAATAGGCTTACAGCCTGTCATCCCATATTTGGACAGCATGTCCAATCCATACTGCCTCTGCAAGAGCCGTATCCCACTTGGTGATCTAATCACCTCAATGCCCAAGAAATAATGCAGCTCTCCCAAATCCTTCATCTCAAACTTCTACTTCAATAGCATTTTCACATGAAGGATATCTTCATCACTGTCACCTGTCATAATCAAATCATCAACATAAATGACAAGTAGCATAATACATTTCTCTGTTTTTCTCACATAAAGTGAGAAATCTGCCTTGGAAATCTGAAAGCCAATAGTGACAAGAGATTGTCCTATCTTGTCAGACCATGCTCTAGGTGCTTGTTTCAAGCCATACAATGCTTTCTTCAACCTGCAAACAAACTCAGGATGAACAACATGCACATAACCTAGTGGCTGCTCCATATAGACCTCTTCTTGCAAATCACCATGCAAGAAGGCATTCTTTACATCCATGTGATGTAAAGACCATCCCTTTGATGCAGCCATAGCAATGATTGCTCTTACGGTTGCTATCATTGCAACCAGACTGAATGTTTCTTCATAATCAATGCCATATGTTTGTGCATACCCCTTGACTACTAATCTTGCCTTGTATCTATTCACAGAACCATTTGCATTGTGCTTCACCTTATAAACCCACTTACAACCAATTGCATTCTTATCTTTAGGCAAAGGTACCAATTCCCATGTAGCATTCGCTTCCAAGGCATCCATTTCTTCATCCATGGCTTTCTCCCATTTTTCTTTTCCCATGGCTTGCTCAAAAGAAGTGGGTTCTGGTTCCTATATCACTTTGACCATATAGGCATAGTGAATGGCTCTAAATCCATCATATTTCAGCCTATCCAAAGGATACCTAGCTCTAGTAGACCTGCACAAAGTAGATTCACTCCCAGGCGCTCTCAAAACATCCCTGGTCTTCCTTACTCCAGGTGTAACAATAGAAGGAATACCCAACTCATCATCAATGCTCTATTCTGAGCCACTGGATTCACCATCCACATAAGAGTGACCTGCATTCACATCAAACATGGGCTGATATACCTTCTCTTTTCCTTTTTGTGAAACCTTCATATCACTATATGCATTATTTTGAGGAGATTCTCCTGATCTCAATCTGCCTGTCCATGGCGAAGAATGTGAACCACTGCTATAGGATACTCCAGGTCCACTAATATTTTGTGACAGCTGCTGTGAATTCTGTGCAACATTACCATTTTGTGCATCTACATCATCAATCACATTTACTGGTTTATACCAGCTGCTCATCTCATAAAAAACATCTCTGCTCACTGTAAACTTACGAGTAGAAGGGTTATAGCATCTATACCCTTTCTGCTGCTGCAGAGAGTAACCAATAAAGATGCACTTCTCAACTTTTGGATCCAACTTGGATCTCAACTCATCTGGCACATGAACATAGGCAATACAACCAAAAATCTTCAAATGATAAATATATGGTTTCCTACCAGTATACCTCTCCTCTGGAGTCATCCCATGTATTGCTGCAGTGGGAGTCCTGTTCATTATGTAGACTGCTGTAGCAACTGCTTCAACCCAGTAAAAATCTGGCAAGTCTTTTTCATTGAGCATGGCACGAGATACCTCTCTAATATGCCTATTTTTTCTTTCTGCAATTCCATTTTGTTGTGGGATATGACTGCATGAATATTGCTGCTTTATGCCATGCTCCTGCAGTAACCTTGCAAACTCATTTGAGAGGTACTCTCCCCCTCCATCATCTGACCTTAGGCATTTTATTTGCAGGCCTGTTTCTTTTTCAACCATAGCTTTAAGAGTTTTGAAATGCCCAAAAACTTCACTTTTCTTTTTCATAAAATACACCCAAACTTTTCTGGTATAGTCATCACTAAAAGTGACAAAATAATGACAGCCTCCAAGAGATGCAGCTTTAGTAGTCCACACATCAAAGTGGATTAATTCCAATGGCTTCTTACTCTCTTGAACATGTCTAGGAAATGGTTTCCTTGCCTGTTTTCCAAATTGACAGGCTTCACATACCTTATGCATTTCTGCAACCTTGAATTTTGGCAATCCTGCAACAATATTTTGGGCCTGCATTGATTTAAGTCGCTGTACATTAACATGACCAATGCGTTTATGCCAGATATCAATATCTGCAACTACATCGGTCCCATGTGCAAACATTGCAGCACTCAATTCAGGCATATCTGCATCCAACGTAAACATTCTGCCCTTCTTCCTTCCTTTCGCTATCAAGCGACCTTTATTTTTCATATCCTCAACAAAGCATCCATGAGGATTAAATCTGACCTGCAAGCCCTGCTCAACCATTTGACCAACAGAAACCAGATTCTTGGTGATATTTGGGACATGAAATACATCGGACAGGTATTTCTTTTTCCCATCCTACATAGACAAATGAATTTTTTCAATCTGCACAATAGGATGTGCAGTATCATAACCAGTCTCCACAAATCCTAGTTTTTCCATTTTCCTTACATCCTCCATCCATTCTGCATGACCTGTCATGTGGTTTGATGCACTTGAGTCAACATATCACACATCGTTGCTTTCTTCTGCACTTGTCATAGAATTGTTCGTGTGCTGTACCATAAACAAATGCTCATTTTTGTCATCACCCTGTCTACTAGAAGATGCATAATTTCCTTGTTGCAGTTTTCCATTCATGATGTCATTTTGCTTTTTATAGCAGTCTTTAGCCATATGACCCATTTTACCACAGTAGTAGCATTCAACATTACTGTTTGCATTTTGGCCTCTTTGCCATCCACCAGGACCTCTTTAGCTCCCCCTGCCTCTAGAGTTACCACGTCCTCCTCCATAGGACTGGTTTTCTTGAGTTTGCTACATATTCTGATTTCTACCATGGCCTCCAGATCAGCCTCCTCTACCTCTGCCTCTACCTCTTCCATCATTTGAGTAGAAGACAACTTCTTTTGAAGTTCCTCCTAAAGAAGATGCACCACCATTTCTCTGCTCCTCAGAAATTAGAAGAGCAATCAACTCCTCAAAATCAGGAAATCTTTCACGAACAGAAATGGATGTTCAGAACTGTGCATAATCCTTTCCTAGACCATTCAAGGTCACTGAGACTAAATCATCATCTTCCACTGGCGACCCAATGGAAGCAAGTGCATCTACAATCTTCTTCACCTTCATGTGGTAGTCATTGATGCTCATACTTTCTCTTTGCACATTGTGCAACTCTTGCTTAAGCTGCATTTTCCTGGCTTGCGTATTTGTGCTATACATTTTTGACAAAGTATCCCATGCCTCCTTTGGCGTACTTGCATCCTGAATATGCACAATCATAGAGTCTGAAATGCTGATAGGCAGCCAATACATAACTTTCTTGGCTCTCTCATGCCATGCTTTAAATGTGTGCATTTGCTGTTGATTGGGAACATCAGGAAGAACTGGTTCTTCTTCATTTAGTGCAACAAATTCCCAATATCCTTTTCCCATAAGGAAATTCATCATTCTAAACTTCCATGCTTGGAATTTGTTCTTGTCAAGCTTTTCAATGACAATTTGTGAAAGAGAATCAGACGCCATTACAGAACACTGCAAAAAATTCTGTCACTGCAAAAAACACAACTTTACCCTCACAAGGGCAAATCTGCAAAACTGGCAAAAGTGGTATTTGACCACACAGTCTCTTCTTAGTGACGATTTTGCATAAACAGGAACTAAGGATGATTTTGTAACTCTTAATGTCTCTGCACACAAGCATACGATGCAATTTTTGTGGTAACTTTTCACCGACCTGTAGAACAGTGGTCGCACAGCATAAAACTGGGCCTTTTCTTAAGTACATGCAGAAAACTTCCGCCTCCAAAACAGGCCCCGAAATAGCCTCAAATAAAAAAAACAGGGTAACCAAGGGCTTCACCGCGAAGGGCGTCTCAACCTGAGACAATGCATTCCTGCACTTTCCAGCTGTGCTACCTACAGAGATCTGCTCCCAAAACAGAAAATGAAAGCAATACTGCTCCTCTTACCAGAACACCGCGAGCTTGGCTTGCTTTCTTGAGCTCCTTACCACGAACAAGGCTCTGATACCATGTCAAGATTGTGGGAGAGAAGGAAGGAGTCTCACTTGTAGCTTTCTTGCTTGCACAATCGGGGAATACATACAAAGGTGGAGGCTGAAAAACAGTTTTTCTCTTCTTAGTTGTGTAAGCCAAAAAGAACTCAAGTACATAGAAATAGAAGAACCCTATATATGGGTCTCAAACCAAACTCAACTAACTAAGGTGGCATACTAACTGAGCCACGAACTAGAGTAGATAAGGATAGCTATCATCTAGCTATTATTCATGGGCGGTGTACCAACCGCATCTGCAAAACTAACAAGTCGGTGACATAAATGCACAACGGTCACCCTGGCATATCACGAGTGGAGCTCGATAGTTCAACATTATGGCCTCTATCCTCCATATGTAATAGCTAAGTGTATATGATTCGGACTTCTATGTTGTAGCATGACTCCATTTACACATCTCCATGTTATTCACCACATATTGATATACAGGTGTATACATATTTGCTTTGTCACAGTAGCACTTATAAATTTAAGTTCTGTTATTTTCTTTATCAATGCAATGCACATTTTTGAGGTACCTCCCCTCCCCCACGCAGCCTGATGCATGAGCATCTTCCTTCTACGAGCTCCAGCAAGGAGCTTGGTCATAGTGCCTCCCCTCCCTCTCCTCAAGCATGACTGGGCTGGGAGTAAGAGGGGATAATTTTAAAAAAAATTCCATTATTCCAATATTATCCTTTTGGCCTCCTACCAAGAGGAGGTTCTTATGAAGAACACGGGTTTTTATTAAACTATAGTCCTAAGTCTCGATTGGCCCATGGAGAGTGTACAATGCCGGTATTGACAATTGCCTGAGACTCATGCACACACGTAATATTTTTCAACAGAAATATTACATTCTCTCGCCCTTGGAGGAATCGAGATGTCCTCATCTCGAGATAAAGTGGGGATATTGTTGGTTGAGAGTGCTTTCATCTATCCAAGTGGCATCCTCCTGAGGATAATCTTTCCACTGGACGAGGCATTCTCTCAAGGTTCTAGATCTCAGTTGTCTCTCTCTAACATCTAAGATCCTGTCAGGCCGTAGTTCAAGGACTCCTTGACTAGGCATTACAACTTGTTGGTCATCAAGTACATGGTTAGGATTAGGTACATACTTCTTCAATAGGCTGATATGGAATACATTATGAACCTTTAGGTTTTCGAGGAGTTGTAGTCTATACGCATTAGGTCCTAGGCACTTAAGGATCTTGTATGGTCCACAATACCTTGGACTTAGCTTTTTGCAATTTCCTAAGGAAAGGGACCTCTTCTTTGGGCGTACGTGAATGAAAACCATGTCTCTTTTCTTGAAGATTCTATCTTGACGCTTCAAATCCATGTATGCCTTGTGTCTATCCTTGGCAGCTTGGATGTCCTATCTTATTGACTTTATTTGGTCATCCATCTCTTCCAACATCTACCTTGAAGCTTCAACCCTCAAGGTTGGATCTGAGAGGTTTAGGGACTTCGACAGTCATGACCATACAATGCTTGAAAAGGGTTCATCTGAATGCTCTATTGGTAAGAGGCATTGTAGGCAAATTCCACCAAAGGCAAGTATTGAATCCACCTTTTTGGTTCACGACAGCAATATGCCCTAAGCATATCCTCGATGACTTGATTGACTCACTCTGTTTGGCCATCCATTTGGGGATGGTAAGCTATGCTAAAACAGAGTTGAGTCCCAATGGCTTCAAAGATAGCTCTCCAGAAGTGTGATGTGAAGAGAGAGTCACGATCACTAATGATTCTTCTGGGTAACCCATGTAGCTTGAATATCTCCTTGATAAGAAACCTCGCAATGTCTGAGGCTTTATAGTTTGTCTTTACTGGAATAAGGTGTGCAACCTTAGTCAGCATGTCAAGCACAACCATAATGGAGTTGTATCCTCCCAGAACTTGGGATAGGCCAACAATAAAGTCCATATTGATGAATTCCCATTTCATTTGGGGAATGTCGAGTGGTTATAACTTCCCTGGCATTTTGACATGTTCGGTTTTGATACGTTGACAAGACAAACACTCAGTGACATATTTGAGAACGTCATCTTTAAGCCTCTCCCAATAGTAGCTCTTCCTAACTGCATTGAGAGTCTTGGCATAGCCAAGATATCCTGAGAAAGGGGAATCATGAGCTTCCCACAATATCTTCTGCTTAAGTGACTGGCTTGCTGGTATACATACTCCCATTCTATAGTAGACAAGTCCACTATTTATAGAGAATTCATGATACTTAGCCTGTAGTTTTTGGTTCTAGTATTTGATAGAGATCTCCCTTAGCATATTTTGATAGGTTGGATCATGGCATGCTTCCTCTCTAGATAGCTCAAGTATTGGGTTGTTTGGCATGGACACCTTTGTGGATAGGGATCTAGCTGTTGATAGATTTTGCAAGATTAGAGAATTAAGGAATGCCTTGCAGACTGAGTGCATCGGCAACTACATTCTCCTTTCCAGGTCGATATTTGATTTCAAAGTCATACTCTTCTAGCACTTCAATCCATTGATGTTGCCTCATGTTGAGCTCATTCTGGGTAAAGATCCACTTGAGACTTTTATGATCAATCACTAGAGTAAACTTGTTACCCAACAGGTAGTGTCTCCAAAGCTTTAGAGTGTGGATGACAGCTATCAGTTCTAGATTATGCATAGCATAATTCTTCTCATGGCTCTTCAGTTTCCTTGAAGAATAGGCTATAGGGTGACCTTCCTGCATGAGAAGACATCCTAAGGCAAGTGTGCTAGCATCAGTTACTACCTGGAATTCCTTACTGAGGTTTGGAAGTTTTAGGATAGGTGATGATACCAAACTTTGCTTCAATCTATCAAAGCTGGTTTGTTTGGGAGTTGACCATGCAATAGATGTTTGCTTCTTCAGTAAGTTCATCAGAGGTGTTGAAATCAAAGCATAGTTTTTTATGAAGATATTATACCATCCTGTCAATCCAAGAAAACTGTGTATTTCTTTGACAGTTGTTGGTATTGGCCATTCTAGCACATCTCTAACTTTGGCCGGATCCACTGAGATTCCTTCCGCTGATACGATGAATCCCAGATATTCAATCTAACGTTTGAAGAATGCACACTTCTTCATCTTAGCATACAGCTTATGTGCCCTCATTGTCTCAAGAACAATCTGAAGTTGGGGTTCATGATCTTCTTCCTATTTAGAATAGACTAAAGTGTCGTCGAAGAAGATGAGCATGAAGTCATCAAGATATGGCCTAAAGATATCCTGCATTAACCTATTGAAGCTGGCAGTCATTCTTTCCATACATAATGGAAGTGTACAACAATAATTTCGACTTTATAAAGATGGTCATTAGTTAATCTAAACTTGTTACTTTTTAATGTATAAAAATCACTTGCTAGGAATGCATAGAGATCTTATGCTCTTTTTTTTTCATTCGTTGACTTGAAAATACAATTGCCTAATTCTCGTAAGCTATTTAGCCAAAGTATTTCAATCGAAAAAGTGCATCCTAATTTAAAAAATGATCCATGCACAATTTGAAATAATACAACCTAAATCAAAATGAGGAACAAAAACCTAAACTTGTGGATTCAATGAAATGTCCACATGGATGTTAGGAGATGATCCTCTTCGGGTTGCGCCTTGTGCCTTCTTAGGGGCCATCACGAATTTGGCCTTTTCGCCTTGGACGCAGATTTATGTTCTTGGGCGGTCTCCTTTGCATGCGAAACTCCCTTTGTGATTCGACTTCCTTGATTGATTCCACCATCTTTCAGAATCGAGCTTTAGAAGGACTTAAAGATGCCTCCTCGAAGTAGGGAATGATTTCACGATTAGGACTTTACAATCGTCAAAAATGACTTTGTGGAATGCAAGGGCTTAAACTCGTTTTGAGAAACCCACTTTGTAGGGCCGATGGGAAAAGGGTTTTGAAACCCGGAAGTAAGGATTTCCATGGGAAGGTTTACTTTAAAACCAAGGCAAGGTGAGCTTATAGGATTTTAGTGCGATGAAAAAGGGGGAAAAGGGCTTAATTCTTAGGGTAAATGGGCTTTTAAAGGGGCTTGGATGAACCCCACGGGAAAGGGGGTTTCTAAATGGACTTAGTAGATTTGAAAAAGGGTGGAAAAGGGGGTGTATAGATCGCCTGTGAAGGAGTTAAATCCCGGGGGGAAAGGGGTTATAAAAACCCTCTCTAGAGGAGGGCTTAAGAAAGCCCACATGAAAGGGGGCTTAGATCCCTCCCCTTAGAAGCTTCCAAGAACCTTCTTGGAAGCTTCTGTGGACTCAGTTATCCACGTGGGGGAAAAGAATAGACAATTTTCTTTATGGCGGCCAGGCGAACTGATAGCCGTGGTGGAACTTTGGCAGCAGCTCCTCCCTCATGGCATGGCATACAACTTTGGCGGCAATTCCTCCTTCATAGTGCACCAGAGTTGCGTTAGCTCTATTCCCTCTGGTGGTGTTACGGCTCCTCCTTCCACTCTCTCTCTCCTCAATCTGCAGCGTGATCCCCTCTCTCCTTCTCAGTCAGCATTACGCTCTCCCTTCCAGCTCCCATGGCGATGGTTTTTATATGGAGAGGGAGAGGTACCTCCCCTCCCCCACGCGGCCTGATGCATGAGCATCTACTCTAGGACGACCGTTGGCTTCCTTCCCTCTCCTCTAGGATGACCGTCGGCTGGGGGAAAGAGGGGATAATTTAAAAAAATTTGCCATTCTTCCAATATTATCCTTTTGGCCTCCTACCAAGAGGACGTTCTTATGAAGAACGTGGGTTTTTATTAAACCATAGTCCTAAGTCTCGATTGACCCGTGGAGAGTGTACAATGTCAGTATTAACAATTGCCCGGGACTCATGCACGCACGTAAAAAAATTTCAGCATAAATATTACAATTACAAAGTGCAATACATTGGTGATGAGATATCATTGGCAATAAGTACATCTACTCTCTCCTAGGCTTTTTTGAGATACACTCCCCATAGTTAGAGCTATTCTTGATCATAGGCAACAACACATTTTGCCCTAGTAGTTCCTACCTAATGACATTGGGGTCTTGAACACCAGCAACAATGCCATGGGCCACCATGGAAAAAAGTGGCCCAGACCTAGTACTAGAGAATAAGTAGAGGAGCTTCGAACCTCGAAGCAACACTACTTTCTCCAAGCTAGAGTTCGTTGGGATGGTCTTGAGGGGCCCAACCTTCATTAGTTCCCTCAACTTCAAGAAGTTCTGAGCAAAAGCCGGAGAGCATGTCTTATCAAATACAATAATGTCACTTACGAGCTGGTCGATATACTCCCTCAATACCGAGTCCTATACTCTTCCTTGGCTACTAGATTGGCCAACTTGTCTAGATGCAAATTCATCTATATAGATAATGTCCTGCATCACACGAGTTTAGTGTGAGACTCACTATGTCAGACTTACTATGCATGGAGTGTGTTAAAAATATATATATCAGATTCGTACACAAATTTACTAGTAGGGCCTCTAGGACATCGAGACCATTAGGATTAATTTTTGCCACGATCGAGCCCCCATAGAAGCCCTAGCTAGATGCTCATGTCTAGGGGACCTAATTCTGCAGATACATGCCCTAAACGCGTGTAACGTGTCCGCTAGTATCATCCAGGACACGTCTTAGCAGTGCATCGGAAAGGATGTCTAGAAAACTCCGCCCGACAATCCCATGGAATGTTACGGGTTTTGCGATCTAGGTCTTTCCGCGTCTACCACGTAGCGGAAGTATCCTGGCCGTTCCCACTTAGGATCGACCAGAATTAGGGTTTTCCTGATTGGTCATTATCTAATAGCAACTAGCATCAGACCCGAGCGAACTACTTTAAGCAGAAATGCCAGGTCCGAAGCGGATTTATACTGCACTTGGTTCAAGGAGAATGGAAAACGAGAGGGATGCAAGGCTCAACCTCTTTGCCATAAGGCATAGTCCCATTCCATTCCCCTAAAACAACGTAAATCGGGTAAGAGGTAACTCTAGGTCATCGTTCTCGTTATTCGCTTTGATGATGATGATCATCCCGCTGTTCTTCGAGATTTTTGAGAAAAGTTACCGGCTAACCGGGACCACCCAACCGTAGGATGGACCCATGGCCGATCCTTCGCACTTTCCTCAGTTTGTTTTAGTTATGTAATTATCTAACACATTAATTTGACATATAACAATCAGCTTCTTTAATTAACCCCATTAAGCACTGGTTCCTTCACATAATCTTATCATGTGACATAGAAAAACAATATCAAGCAAGTTCTTTCTTTACATTTCATCATTTTATCTTTGAAATAGAAGGAGTTCCGCCCGTAGGCTTGTCCATAATCCGCTCGAAGGCTATCCAATAATCCATAGTGATCACTATTCCAAGCTTCTGCCCGTAGACTAGTATGTGGGCCTCGAGATCGAATCCCGAGTCACGTTAGCCTCTTGTGCAGGACCCGGAAGGCGAGGGATTTATAGCCAGAGCCCCCCCTGGCACCCAAGCGTCCTCCTACTCCAAGTAGAGCTCAACAGAGAGACCTCTCGCGGCGGGTTCGGTCCACGTTCCCGGCGCGGTGAACAACCCCCTTGGTTAGGGTTAGGTAAGTAGTCGGGGGTAACTGAACTCCCTCTTCCTTTAGGCCTTTAACCTGAAGTATAGATACTCATTTAATTTGTAATTCAATTCAAACAGAGCCCTAAAATCTCTAGCAAGCACAAACATTTCCATTAATCAACCTAGTTGTTTGGCAAATTGCTAAGGAAGTGTTCTTTCCTTTTGAGTGTATCAGCACTCGTTCCCAAGGTGTCTTGTAAATTGGCAAGATCCTTTACATTCCGGTGTAGGGCGTACCTTATTAACCCAACTTGGTCAATCCTAAAGTTCCTTAGATATGCAAGTTTCCGGTTTACAACTTTCCTTATTTAGGAGGATATGCAAAAATACGTCTTTTTGCAAGATAACTTGCGTAGGGATCTGCCACCCTTGATGAGGGTTTTTACCCTTCCTCCTTGTGAATCAATCACAAGACTAAATGATTTCGTACTTGCTGCGCAAGTCCTACGATGGAATAATCTGTTTTAGATCCTTTAAGCTGACATATGTTAGGCCTAGGGTTTCTTTTTTTAAGAACCTTAGGGACAAACCCTAGTTCCTTATCTTTACGAAATTTTTGTCCCTACAGTAAGGAAAGTAGTCAAGTGCTTAGGGTATGAATGTTTTTATGTTTAGATTGGTTTAGTTATCTTTTGGAAGGTAATATTAATCGTCTTGTCACGGTTTTGCTATCCTTGTGACAATTTACTTTCCAGTCAATACAATTTAATTTAACTTCCGTTTTCCTAAAAGATGAACTTATGCCAAATAAAAACATTTGCCTTGCTAAGATGTGCAATTAGCAAGGATAACTTCCTAGTAATTTGAGCATCGAAAGAAACCTTTCATGAATTTAACCATTTACAATGATTCGTTGCAAAAGGAATAAGACTAATGGTGCAAGATATAATTTCTACACCTTTAGGATTTAACTAAAATATACTACTATAGTAAATGGATAATCTCGCTCGTAATTTATAATTCTTGATGCAACTCAAAGGAAACTAAGTTCTATTCATTATCATTCATTCAAATAAGCTAAACTTCTTTATTACAAATAACTCGGATAAATATATCCTATCCCTAACAATTTCTATTTGCATGATCGACTTAAACCCGAATTAAAGCCAAGAAGAAAAACCTGGTTTTGGGGTGAGATATCCACATGGATATCGGGAGATGACTCTCCCGCAGCTACACCTTGGACTTTCTTGGGCGGCATCGTAGTTTGAATGTGAGATAGCCTTTTTCTCTTTCTTATGGAATTCCATCGTCTCTTTGGAAAAAAAAGGGTTTATGGGTGAGTGTGGTTTTGCAACCACAGGAACCCTTGGAGGATTTTGACTTGGGGTAGAAGGAATAGAAAGCACTTATTCTCCTTCCTTCCCTTTCTTTTATCTTTTTCCCACTCTTCCTCCTTCACTCCTTCTTTTCGCTCCCTCTACTTTCCCTCCCTATCTTTTATCTTTTCCCACTCTTCCTCCTTCACTCCCTCTTTTCACTCCCTCTACTTTCCCTCCCTATCTTTTATCTCATGGCTACTTTTCCCTTACGGGATATCATTCGAGGCCATGATGATGATTTGGATTTTGAGGTTTAGGGGGGAAAAAAAAAAATGGGGATACGGGGGATTAAGAAGAAAGCTTAGGGAGTTGTGGGAAAAAGAAAGAGTTATGAGGGGGGGTTGAAAAGGGTTAAAAGAGTTATAAGGGGGTGAAAAGGGCTTAGTGGAATAAAACACAGGAGGGGGGGGGGGGTTGGTTCCCAAGGCCAAGGAAGGGGCTTAAGGGGGAATGGGGTCTTAAGAGGCCCCTTAGAAGAAGATAGGGGGGGGGGGGGGGGGGGGGGGGGGGGAAGTGTTAAAAAAAAGGGGGCTTAGGAAGCCCCCTTGGAAGCTTCCAAGCCTTCTGGAAGCCTCACAAAGGCACGTGGGGGGGGGGGGGGGGGGGGGGGGGGTTTTGCGTGGCGAACTAGGGTCGAATGGTGGCTGACGGCAACAGATGGCGGCTGAACGACAGCTTTTGCGGATCTGGTGGCGTTCTCAGCTGGCGGCTCCCTCCAGCACGGCGATGGTAGCAGCGGCCTTAGTTAGAGGCGGTGGCTCTTCTGCAACGATCGGCGGCCACGTAGCTCCTCGGCACCCTCCTCTCCACGACGTCCCTCTGCGGAGCAGCTGTCGCAGCCTCTTCCCTTCTTCAACCTCTTCCTTCACAGCCACAGGAGGTGGCCCCTTCACAGCGTGTCGCCCATCCTCCCCAAGGCCTTTGTCCCCCTTGATTTAAATAGTGGAGGGGAGGGGGATCTTCCCTCCCCTGCATGTCATCACGCATGCTTCCCCCCCTCATTCCAAGCTCCACCAAGGAGCTTAATTGCTCCTTCTATTTCCCTCCCCCTCCAGCTCGTCAATTGGCTGGGGGGATAAGGGGGAATTAAAAAAATTTCATTTATCCAATTTTCATTTTCATTTGAGGCAGTTCACGCGTGTGTCTCGGAATATTACATTATCTCCCCCTTGGAGGAATCGAGATGTCCTCATCTCGAGATAAACTGGGGATATTGATGGTTGAGAGACCTTTCATCTATCCAAGTGGCATCCTCCTCGGGATAATCTTTCCACTGGACGAGGCATTCTCTCAGGGTTGTGGATCTTAATTGTCTCTCCCTAACATCTAAGATCCTATCAGGCCTTAGTTCAAGGACTCCTTGGCTAGGCATTACAACTTGTTGATCGTCAAGTACATGGTTAGGATTAGGTACATATTTCTTCAATAGGCTAATATGGAATACATTGTGAACCTGTAGGTTCTCAGGGAGTTGCAATCTATAAGCATTGGGTCCTAGGCATTTGAGGATATTGTACGGTCTTCAATACCTTGGACTTAGCTTCTTGTAATCTCCTAAGGATAGGGAACTCTTTTTAGGGCGTACATGAATGAAGACCATGTCTCCTTCTTCGAAGACTCTTTCTTGCTGTTTCAAATCTGCGTATGCCTTTTGTCTATCCTTGGCTGCTTGTATGTCTTGTCTTATTGACTTTATTTGATCATCCATGTCTTCTAGCATCTGTCTTGACGCTTCAACTCTTAGGGTTGGATCAGAAAAGTTTAGGGGACTTCGACAATCATGACCATACAATGCTTGAAAAGGAGTCATCAGAATGCTGTGCTGGTAAGAAGCATTGTAGGCAAATTCAACTAATGGCAAGTATTGAATCCACCTCTTCGGCTCTCGACAGCAGTATGCCCTAAGCATATCTTTGATGATTTGATTTACTCGCTCTATTTGGCCATCCAATTGGGGATGGTAAGCGGTGCTAAAACAAAGTTGAGTCCCAATAGCTTCAAAGATAGCTCTCCAGAAGTGTGATATGAAGAGAGAATCTTGATCACTAATGATTCTTCTAGGTAGCCCATGTAGCTTGAATATCTCCTTGATAAACAATCTTGCAATGTCGGAGGCTTTATAATTTGTCTTTACTGGAATCAAGTGTGCAACCTTGGTAAGCATGTCAACCACAACCATAATGGAATTGTATCCTCCTTGGACTTGGGGTAAGCCCACAACAAAATCCATACTAATGAATTTCCATTTCATTTGGGGAATATCAAGCAGTTGCAGTTTCCCTGGCATCATGACATGTTCGGCTTTGATACGTTGGCAAGACAAACACTCAGTGACATACTTGAGCATCCCATAATATCTTCTGCTTAAGTGACTGGCTTGCTGGTATACACAGCCTTGTTCTGTAGTAGACAAGTCCATTATCAATGGAAAATTCCTGATACTTAGCTTGCAACTTCTAATTCTGCTCCTTGGTAGATATTTCCTTTATCATTGTTTGGTAGGCCAAATCATGGCATGCTTCCTCTCTAGCTAGTTCAAGTATAGGGTTGTTTGGCATAGATACTTTTGTAGCCAGAGATCTTGCCGTTGATGGATTCTGCAAGATTAGGGAATTTAGGAATGCCTTGCGACTGAGTGCATCTGCAACTACATTCTCCTTCCCTGGTCGGTACTTGATTTCAAAATCATATTCCTCCAATACTTCAATCCACCAATGTTGTCTCATGTTGAGCTCGTTCTGGGTAAAAATCCATTTGAGAATCTTATGATCGGTTACTAGAGTAAACTTGTTACCCAACAGGTAGTGTCTCCAAAGCCTTAGAGCATGGATGACAGCTAGTAATTCTAGATCATGCGTGGCATAATTCTTTTCATGACTCTTCAATTTCCTTGAAGAGTATGCTACTGGATGATCTTCCTGCATAAGTACACACCCCAAGGCAAGAATGCTAGCATCAGTTACTACCTCGAACTCCTTATTGAGGTCAAGAAGTTTTAGAATAGGTGCTGATACCAAACTTTGCTTCAATTTGTCGAAGCTATTTTGTTCGGGAGTTGACCATGTAATGGAAGTCTGCTTTTTTAGTAAGTCTGTAAGAGGTGCTGCAATCAAAGCATAGTTTTTGATGAAGACCCTATACCATCCTGTCAATCCAAGAAAGCTACGTATATCTTTGACGGATGCTGGTATTGGCCATCAATAGTTTTCTAAAAGACTCAAAAAATCATCCTCTATTCTCTCTTCATCTTTCAAGCAATCTGATTTGCACTATGTGCTAGAACTGAATTTGTTTTCTTTGCTATAGTTGTCAATTGAGGTTTGAATTACTATTGGTGTGGTTTGAATGGGTATCTAGTCTTTTCCATGTGGAGGAAAGGTGAAGACGCAAAGCTAGAGATGCTTATAGACCTTCCAAGTGTCCCCATCAACTTCTTGCACAAAGAATCCACTTTGTGTATGAGCCCCGGTCATCAAAGTTTACGGAATCCACCGTAAAACCTCACGAAATCCACTGTGGCACGGAATCCACTGTGAAATATGCCTCCTGGCATCATTATTTCTATTTTGTGCTAAAGCAAACTCAAAAGCCAAAAGCATGCTATTTTGTAATTTGGGCTACTATTTGAGCTTGAAGATGATTAATACATAAAATACATGCTTTGTGGAGCACTCACACAAGGCATGGGGGGAGATTGCACCCAATTGGTCTCTTGTTCATGTCGTGCATACTTTCTACCTTGAGTTTTGTGCAAAAAGTAGAGTTATTTTGTTCTTGGGGACCTTTCGGCGTTCACTAGCGAGCATACAGCATCCAATCTGTGCACCAGTTTTCCTCATGGACTAATGTTCTCTTATTTTTTGGAATTGAACATAATTTGGTCCAACAATATTGAAGTTATGTTTTGTTCAATAACCAATATATTAGAAAATGGGAGATTTTACTTCTCATGACTATCACAAAGGCAAAGGACTCCACTATGTCACGCTTTACGGGTGTAAGGAGATTTCGTAGCTACATGAAGCAAGAGGTGTATTGGTTTCATATGATTGGAGAATGCTCCTTATTGATGAGGAGCTTACAAGTTGATGGCACTGAGATTCCAGGAGGCTTTGATGTTTTTTTTAAAGGCCAAAGACGTTTACATATTTTAAAGGCATTTGCAAATATTTTTGGTGAAATGAAGAATGTTGGAGACTCTGAGAAGGTTCCAGAGCTCACACAATCAAGCAAGAGGGTGGTATACATGTATTTCTAGTATAAAGAAACCATATTTTCTAAATACCATATGTACAAATGTATTCTAACTTAAGACTACTTTTGTTGTTTGTTCTTATGTTTTTGGAAAAGATGGTTGCGTAGTCTACAGGAAAGTGGAGTGCTAGAAAGCCTCCCTCCTCTAGTGGAGGAGTGGATGGACTTGGGATGTGAAAATTGTATGTTCTCAAAAGCAGTGATTGAGAGGGGTCTGTCGGAATGGAAAATGCGTATTTATCCATGGTGGATAGACTATCCATTGGATGACATTCAAGAGATTTAATTAAGATAGAGTAAGTACTTTGAGAGCCAAACATAGTAAATATGTGGTAACTCTTGCTCTTAACTATTTGTTTTAGTAATACTTGCCTTATATGCAGGATTTCTAGAACAAAATAGAGTAATTTCTATGCACAAAGAAGAGGATGAAGGAAATGGTACTTTCTAAAAATGTATTTATTTAACATGAAACTTATCATAACTTTTTAGAATTTTGTGTTTTCTTAACTTTTTTTTTTTGCAAATTAGAAATGTCCAATACAATAGACATGGTCCCTCATGTTGTGGGGATAAAGGCGACTTGTGGTGGTAGCATGGCAAAGGGTATATTGGATGGAATGCAAAGTTTTAGTTTGATCCAAGTAGCCTTGTTTCTAATTTGCATGAATATGATATTATATTGTGTTGACTTCACACTACTTAGGTGCCATTAAATATGCAACTGTTGATACTACAATGAAGAAAAAGTCCATGGGAAAACGAAAGAATATCCCCACGATAGATGATGTGTTGAAGCATAGCAAGGGTATGCCAATTTGCATGAATGATAGAGTTTAGGATTTTCATTTGACGAGTCAATTTATTAAAGTATTGTTTTGTTGTCTTTATATTGCATAGGTAATATAAGTGAATCAAATGAGATGGATGACCAAATGAAGTCAATTAAACAGGACATCCAATCCACCAAGGATAGATAGAAGGCATATACGGATTTGAAGCGTCAAGGTAGAACCTTCGCGGAAGGAGACATGGTCTTCATTCACGTATGGCCAAAGAAGAGTTCCCTATCTTTAGGAGATTGCAAGATGCTAAGTCCAAGGTATTGTGGGCCATACAAGATCCTCAAGTGCCTAGGACCCAATGCTTATAGACTGCAACTCCCTGAGAACCTAAAGGTTCATAATGTATTCCATATCAGCCTATTGAAGAAGTATGTATCTAATCCTAGCAATGTACTTGAGGACCAACAAGTTGTAATGCCTAGCCAAGGAGTCCTTGAGCTACGGCCTAACAGGATCTTAGATGTTAGGGAGAGACAACTGAGATCCAAAACCTTGAGAGAATGCCTCGTCCAATGGAAAGATTATCCCGAGGAGGATGCCACTTGGATGGATGAGAGCACTCTCAACCAACAATATCCCTAGTTCATCTCGAGATGAGGACATCTCGATTCCTCCAAGGGGGAGAGAATGTAATATTTCCACTTAAAAATATTACTAGTCCAACTTCCCGCACACCACATGAAACTCATGCAAAAGTTATTCTCAGTATTGGAATTACCGGCAGTGTAACCTGTAAATAGCATGGGAGGAATCAAGGCCTCCGCATTGGCAAACCGAGACCGGGGTTCAAAACTGCATAAACCGTGGGGAAACTCTCTCTTCGGAGGAGGTTAAGAGGATAAGGTGAAAATAATTGCAAATTTTTTTTACTAAATTCCCCCCAACCAATGCGTGGCTGAGGAAAGGGGATGGCTAGGTGGGAGAGGTGGTAACAAGGGCGAGTCGTGGGCTGCATGCACAGCCCACATGGGGGAGGTCCCCTCTCCCCCCCTTGGCCTATAAAAACCCACCCCCTAAGTGGGTGGAAAGGGATAGGTTGCAGGAGTTGTACGTGGAGGTGGAAGCAGGGAACTGCTGTGTGCTACATGGAGAGTGAGGAAGAGGGAAAACATCGTTGTGTTGAAGGTCGGGTGCTACGCCATTGAGGAGAGGGAGCTGCCATTGGCTGAGTATGCCGCCCCCTTTGCAAACGCCGCTGCTGCTGTGTTGCTAAGCTGCCGCCCAGACCAGCCGCTAGCACCGCTGATTCCCTGACAAGACCATCTCTTTCTTTTCCCCCACTCGACGTTACTACCCCTCCCTCTTTCCACATGGTGTTCTGCACACTGCAGAAGCTTCTAAGGGGGCTTCCCTAAGCCCCCCTTCCCACTAGATCCCCCATAAGTCCATTCGTACCCCCCTCCCCCCGGGACTTTGAAGAGAAGGAGAGGAATCTTATAAAGCCCCCTTCCCACTAATCCCCCATAAGGCCGGCCCTAGCCTTGGAATTTTAAGAAAAGAAGAGGAAGAACTCTCAAATCCTCTGTTGCCGCAAGGCCGTTCACGAGAGCCCTTTTCGCGAACCCCCTCCTCTCCCACAAAAAGTCCCAAGCTCCAAACCCTAAGGCCTTCCATAAGCCAAATTCTGCAAATCAGTACTTTTGTGAAGGATCCATACTTCAAAGGGGATCTCCACGTACGAGGGAGACAGGCAAAGATTTTAATGCTACATACAAGGGCGAGTAATTCATAGACCGCGAAGGCATACCAGAAGTGGAAATCATGTCTGCAATGGCCCCTAAAAAGTCACAAGGCGCGCCTATAGAAGGATCATCTTCTAGTATTCATGTGGATATTTTACCAAGCCCACAAGTCCAGGTTTTCTTCCTATTTTTTATTTCACCTAGAAGTATTGCAATTATGCATGGTTATTTCATGGACTAGGATGCACTTATGCTTGTCAAATCCACCTAGCTAAATGAAATTGGAAATAAATTGGTTATTTAGAATTTACTAGAATTAACTCATGATACGAAATTGGTCATTGGTACTTTCAATGGAATGAACGAAAAAAACATAAGGTGTCTATGCATCTTAGGACCTTATTAGCAAGTTGCCTTTTGTACATTGCAAAGTGATGAGTCTAGAGAAACTAATGACTATCATTATAAGGTCAAAATTATTGTAGTACACCTTTGATTAGGCATGGAAAGATTAAATCGCATGTCGCATTTTTTGACAAATCTCCTTTGTAGTGATTCATTAAGGAAGTCATTATCAACCATAGGAAATAGCAAAGCATGGAAAATATTCTAAGGGTTAACTCTAGCTTCAATTGGCATGAATCTCATTTAACTACGTAGTAGTTAGGAAAGGTTGCATAATGCGCATTCATCATATAAAGAATTTCATTCATCTAGAGATGTAGTTAGGGAAAGGCTGCATGGTTCATTTAAGCATAAAATCTTAAAAGCTTAGTGGCATGAATCGTGAATGCATGTCCTAGTAGGATCAATGGAAGTTATGTCGAGATTTAACATGCGCTTTGGTCTTAACAAGAAAAGTTAGGGATTGTGAATCTAATCATAAGTAGAGACAATGAATCGTGTGCTTACGAGAATTGTGTCGTAATGCAACTAGTTTCCCCTTTTAGATCAAGTTAACATCTCTAGGAATAGTTCATCCTTGTCGCAAGACAAGTAAATTGGATCTACTAAACTGCAAGGAATTTACCTAGGATGGTTAAATGGATACGATAAATACCCCAAGTGCTAACTAGGTTGTAGCACGATAAAGACTCGGCTTAGTTTCGCACTTGTTTCCAAGTCGAAACCCTCATACCCAAAGGTCTTACCCACATTCATGGAATGTAGGGACGCTTGGACGCTCTTGAGAGAAACGATCTAAGGTTTCTACCCTAATGATCACTCGTTCAAATGATGAAACTCGGATTAAGTTGGAATCCCTAGGACCGAACGTTCTCGGCCTAGTGTAATTAGGAATGGTTTGGGTAAGATGACACCCTAAACCCTGCTTCTTATCTAATCATGATTCCGTGCTGGAAAATACCGTTGGATGGGCAAAATGATCCCATGGAATAGATGCGACACTTGTGCAACAAGTTGCAACGTCGCATGATCTTGTGGTTTGATCACACGAGAGTTGCCAATTCCTTGGAATGAGATTGGCAAATTCTTGCGCAAGTTTAACTTGCAAGAGGATGAGTAGCCATCGTGCTGCAGCACCTTTCTTGGGAAAAAATTGCCAAGATAAGGGAATTAGGTATTTGCTTGGAAGCAAAGGATCAGTCAACAATTTGTAGCGACATGGTCGCCAAGATTTATTGTTAATGTATGAAGCCTAAGGTAATTGGTTAAGTTGGGTTAACAGGGTATGGCCCTAACCCAAGGACAAAAGGGTTAAAAAACAAACCCTTGGGGATCTTGCCAAGTCACAATTGATCCCAGATCAAATGCTGGATGCATTCGAAAAGAAGGATTCATTCCTTAGAAGTTGGCCAAATAAATGACCACTGGAAATGTTTGTGCTTGTAACAAATTAGGAGCACTATTTGCATTGTTTGCTCAAGGAACTAAAGGATGGAGAGATATTTAATGCTTCAGGTTGAAGGCTGAAGGGAGAGGCGGCATCAGTTATCCCTGACTGTCTGCTTGACCCTAATCAAGGGGGTTGTTAGCTGCGCCGGGAATGTGGACCGAACCCGTCGTGTGAGGTCTCTCCGTTGGGTGCTACTTGGAGCAGGAGGACGATTGGGTGCTAGGGGGGGCTCTGACCGTAAATGCCTTGCCTTCCGGGCCCTATGCAAGAGGCCAACGTGACTCGGGATTGGATCTCGAGGCCCGCATACTAGTCTATGGGCGGAATCTTGGATTAGTAATCCTTGTGGATTGCTGGATAGCGGGCGGATTATGGATAGCCTCCAGGCTAGACTTTATGGATACAAAATCATTTCTCACTTCTTTTTCTTTTCTATATGATGATGAATCTCCTTCATGGGATAATATTGACTCTTTAAATCAGGATTCACAACCTATATCTATTATTGCTGATGATGACCTTGGCATTGATCTTTATGTTGATCTTCTAATTGATAATGATCATGGTACTTGTCATGTTTATGATGCTGATACTATTGATAATACTCTCAATATTTGTGAAGACCATGTCTCTTATAGTAATGCCACGTCATCTCCACAAAAGAAACAATGGCAGGAGACCATGGAAGCTGAGTATAAATCTCTTCTCTCTAAAGGTACATGTGTTCTAACTGAGTTACCAATTGGATGTACTACTATTAAATGCAAGTGGGTTTATAAGACTAAAACAAAAGAAAATGGAACATTTGACAAATTCAAAGTAACACTAGTTGCAAAAGGTTTCTCATAAATTGCACGAGTTGACTATCAAAAGTATTCAGGTCTTGTTAGTTTCTGCTATGGAGTTTGATTTGGAGGTTCACCAAATAGATGTAAGAACTATTTTTCTTAATGGCAATTTAAAGGAAGAGATATACATGGAGAAACCAAGGGGATTTGTAGTCAAACATAATGAAAATATTGCTTACAGAATTCATCAAACACTTTATGGTCTCAAACAATCTTCACGAGATTGGTATGAATGAAAGGTGAGAAGGATCAAAGCTTCCTTGGAAGAGCTATGGCAAAGCTATGGCAGGAGAGCAAGAGCAAGAAAGAGAGAGACCAAATGGAAACTCCAAGAGTCACAATGTGTGATCAAGCCTTCTTTTATTCAAACTGTCACTAAAAGAATAAAGAATAAAGTGACAGTGGCGGGCGCCCGTCACCTATAGTGTGCAGTGGCAAGTAGTACTACCAGTGTAGTAATACACAGGTGGCTAGGCGGAGGAGCCTTTACCCCAAACAACCTCCCACTTAAAGGTGCATCTGCCCCAATTAGGAGTGAAAAGAAAAAGAAAATACAATACAATGTACACATGTACAACAAGATGAGAAAAAATGGCATCTCATCCAATGCCCATCAATCTCCTGACAAAGGCAAAGCGCTCAGTAGTGAGGCTTTTTGTGAGCAGATCTACAGGATTTTTGTCAGTGGAGATCTTGACAAGGTCAACAGACTTTTTCTCCACATATGAAATGATACCTCACCTCAACGTGTTACATCTTTGCATGGAAGACCGAATTCTTGGCTAGCTAAATAGCACTCAGAATCCAAATCCAGCATAGGTATAGAGTCAATCCCAAGGTCATGAACCAAACGGCCCAACCATATGGTCTCCTTACAAGCCTCAATGGCTGCAACATACAAAGCCTCAGTGGTAGAGAGAGCCGTACACTTTTGGATCCTGGATATCCAAGAGACAGCACCTCCAGCATAGGTGATACATAGCCAGAAGTGGACTTCCTACTATATGCATGTCTTGCATAGTTGATACCCCACAACTCTAGTATCTTAGCTACCATAGTAAATACACATATCTGTTGCTCCTTTCAGGTAGCTCATGATACCCCTCACAACATCCCAATGTTTCTTGCCAGGTGTAGCCATAGAGCATGCCACAATACCAATTGCAAAGACAATATCAGGATGAGTGGCTATCATGGCATACATCAAACTACCCCCGGCTGATCCATAAGGGATCTTAGCAATATCAACCTTCTACTTATCTATCTGCGGACAACTATCTTTGGACAATTGGCTTGTGAGAGCTTCACGTAAGAAAGTAATGGACAACCAATAGGCTTTATTTCTTGCATGTGGAAACGTTCAAGGACTTGAGAGCTCCTGTGAAAGGTATGGTAGTTTCTAATGCATGTCGTGCTTGATGCGCATACCAAGAATGACAGAGGCATGTCCCAAGTCCTTCATCTCAAAGCTCTTCTTAAGTTAAGATTTAAGAGCATCGAGCTCATCATGAACTTTCTTTTCTATCAGTATATCATCCACATAAAGTACAAAAATAAGCAATGAGCCATCATGAGCTTTCTTTGTGTAAAGTCATAAATCCATAGCACTCCTGTTGTAGCCATGTGACCGCATAAAGGCATCAAAATTATGATACGACTCCCTAGGTGCCTGTTTCAAGCCATAAAGAATTTTATTCAATTTGCACACTAGTTGCTCCCTACCAGGTTCTACAAAGTCCTTAGGCTACTCCATGTAAATCTCATCATCCAAATCCCCATGCAAGAATGCAGTCTTGGCTTGACATCCATCTGAAATATGTCCAAGTTAAGTTGTGCAACTAAGGCCAAAACAAAGTGTGGGGTAGTCATCTTGAAGACATGAGAAAATACTTCATCAAAGTCAACTCCATGCTCTTATTTAAAACCCTTAGCAGCAATTCTAGCCTTATAAGCCGGCTTGGGGTTTTCAAGGGTACTGTTCAGCTTGTACACCCATTTGCATAGCAAATACTTCTTCCCCTAACACAATGCAACCAAATCCCAAGTCATATTCTTATGGAGGGAGTCCATCTCAGACTGCAGAGCCCTCTTCCAAGAGTGACTGTCACCCCTGCGCATAGCCTCATCATAGGTGAGAGGCTCTCCTATATCTGTAACCAAGGCATAATGCATTGAGGGCTCAAATCTATCAAGTGGATGTCTTACTCTAGTAGACCAAATCACTCCAGGCTTTGTTGTTGCATTCTACCATCCTGTCCAACATCGTGCAGTTGGTCTAGCTGGCTATGCATGAGCACATGGCTTCTCAACACCATATTAGGGAATATGGAAATTTCCTATAAGCTTGGGATACCTGGTCAAATATTTGGATTTTTCATAACTTGAACAATGTAACTCCAAATCAAGCGCTCTATAGCTCAATAGATTCCATTTTTCAAGCGCTTTCCCATGATAGATCACATCATATGTTTTTGAGAACCTTATGTGCGTGTTAGCCAAGTTCCACCTTTTTAGTATTCAAAAAATGGAAATTGGGAGATTCCCAAACTCACTTATGTTGTGTTCCTCCTGGAATATAATCCCGCGTATCTCTACCACACCTTCTCAGGTTACCTATGTATCTTTTCTTCATGAAAGAATACATCATAGCTACATATGACTTTTTGCACTTGTGGATCCTAGAGGCGGTAACCCATCTCGCATGCATCTTCATAGCCAAGGAAATGCATTTGACACTCTTAGGATCCAATTTAGTCCGTTTTCCCTTGGGAACATGGCAGAATGCCTCACATCCAAAGACATGTAGATGCACATAAAATGGAGGTTTCCCAATCCATACCTCCTCTGCAACCTGGAAATCAAAACCATTGTAAGGTGATTTATTGATGACATGCGTAGCTCTACTGACTGCCTTAGTCAAAAAGCTCTGTGGTAGGCCTCCATGGCCAAGCATACTGTATACATGCTCCTGGATGGTTCTATTCATCTGCTTAACCAAACCATTCTGGGGTGGGGTATAGGGGGTAGTCAAGTGATGCTTAATATTCCTCTCGTCACATAGCTACTCAAAGGCACGTGACACATATTCTCCCCCATTGTTAGTCCTATAGCATTTTAGCCTATGCCTAGTCTAGTTCTCAACCAATGCAAGCCATCTTTGAAACATAGCCAAGACATCTGACTTTAGCTTAATGGGGTAAGCCCAGACTTTATGCGAAAGTTTGTCAATGAATGTCAAAAAATACCTTGCACTGCTTATAGACTGACAAGGCATAGGCCCATAGACATCCGAATCTACCAATGCCAGGGGCTCACTCATGTGTGTCCTACTAGACTTCTTATGCATATTCCTAGTTTGTCTGCCATAAAGACAATGCTCACATGAATCAAAACATGCATAGTCAAGGGGCAGTAAGTACTGCAAACTAGAAATAATTTTCATTCCCTTTAAGGACATGTGGCCCAAAAGGGCATGTCAAATAGATACATGTGGGATGGAACTGACTGACAAAACATGGTCAATAGAGGGCCCATCAACTACAAGAGGATAGAGGCTGCAAGCCTTGGCACCAGCTCTAGCAAGCACAAGTTTGTGAGGGGTGATCTTCCAAGCGAAATTCCCAAATGAAACATGAAATCCTTTATCATCAAGCTGTCCTTTAGACATAAGATTGCGTTTAAGTGTAGGTACTTGATGTACATCCTATACCAGAAAAGTAATGTTAGTAGAAAATTGTAGCCGTATATCCCTATTGCCAACAATAGCAAGTGACCTATCATCACCCAAGTGAACTGAACCAGAGACAGTGAGGTAGGAATGAAACTAGTCATGACATGGTGTAACATGAAATGAAGCACTAGAATCAAAAGGCTAGCACTGCACATATATAGAGTAAACCTCGGTCAATGACATACCATCACAAGAACTAGCTATATGTATGCACTCCCCATCGGAGTCATCAATTTGCATGACATTTATCTCCTCAATTTTCACAATGGATTTCGCAGGCATAATGTTTGATCAGAGAACTTTTCATGTACTTTGTCTTTCCCCTTCTCTTTGCACTTCTCATTGTACAACTCATAACACTATGGGCATATGTGACCCTTCTTGCCACAATGATGACATGTCACCCTAGCATTTCTTCCATGAGACTTCGTACATGACTTACCACATGTGACTTAGACCTAGACTTCTGCAAGTCTCTGCCACGGCCATTCCCACAGTCATTTGTTCCATTACAATCTTTGCCTCTAACAGTCAAAGCATGTGACACAAGAGAGGCATCCAAGTTCTTATACTTGATCTCTTCCTATAGAGGAGCACACTCTACATCATGCAAGTTTCAAATAGTAGCATGAGCACATAAGGTAGTGCGGAATACATTCCATGACTCACTCAAAGTCCCAAGCAAAAACAATGGAGTAACCTCATCATTGAAGGTAATGGCTTGCGAAGTCAAGTTCTTGAGAATAGCATGGAACTAGATCAAATGAGTAGACATTGTCATATTCTCCCTCATGCACAGGTTCATAAGTTTCTTCAACTAATACATCTGTCATAGAGGTTCTTAATTTTATCCCAAACTTGCCAAGCACTCTATGCTTCCTCAACCACATTGTAATGCACCTGCTCAGTGAGAGACAATATGAGGCTGGACTTGCATAACTCATCAAGCTCATCCCATTCATCATCAATCATAGTTTCAGGCTGCTTGCCATGCATCCTTAGAGGCTTGATCTAAGATTTCTACACCAGTACATGCCAAATTTGGCTCTTCCAATAGGCATAATTCGTACCATCAAGCTTAGTGATGTTGAAGATAGCAATATCAGTGGAAGAAGATACCATACTGCAATCCAAAATGGTGCAGATAGCTCAAATATGCTTGCTGTTTTCTATTGTAAACAGCCAAAATACCACCAAAGCCAAGGCAAAATGACCACGAACTGATAGCTAATGATGCTGCCCACCGTATAATCAAAAGTATATAAAATCAGGATGATTCAGCATGAAGATTCCACATTAGTCCATGCATAACTACTTGTAATAAATTATAGCAAAGTACAATGAGAGCAAACTATAAGAAAATTGAACGCACCAAGTCAACCACTAACTATCAAAGCATAACCAGCATGAAGCGGGCCTAAATCAGCATGTGACAGTCATACGGACATCGAGCAAACACCCAAGCATGTCAAATGAGTCTCTCAATAAGCTGGCACACCCCCTGCATAATAGGAAAAAGTGTACACAACACTGGCAAGGACCTGACACAAAGAGGTATATGCTCAGTAAGTCTAAAGCCCAAATCTCTTTCCTTGCTTCTTCTTAATTGACGAAAACTTAGAGTCTCATTGTTTCTTATCCTATTTCTAACCCTTTGAAATTTCATTTTCTCTACACAAACACAGAGTGAGTTTCACATGTTTTATGAGAGCAGAGTTTTTTCTACCAAAGCCCTAAGATTTTCTTCACAAAACTTTACAGCTATATTGTTCTCTTCAATGGATGTTCTATGGTAAAGTTTTATCTCGTTTGGACAAAACCTGTTCAAGTTATGTGTATTCTTTGACATGTAATTTCTTTTGTTTTGGTACTCTAGGAGTCTCTTACAGTCAAGAATAATGATCTTTTGAACAATCAACTTCTTTTTAAACATCTTATGGTTTCTTTGTAAATAAAGTTATAGGTACTTTTTTTTTTGCTACTCCATAGTTAAATTTTATCTCATTTGGACAAAATGTATGTAAGCTATATGCATACTGAGCTTTCATTTGTTTTTTTTACTCCAAAAATCTCTGAGGGTGGAGAACAATGATTTTTTTAAAACTCAACTTCTTCAACATCTTTGGGCTTCTTTGCAAAGAGAGCCACAGGTATATTGTCACTTTTTTCTATCCATGGTTAAGTTTCAACTTATTTGGACAAATCCAATGTAAGTTATATGTATGCTTTGACCCGAGATTTGTTTTTTTTTTAACTCTAGGTATTTTTCAATGAAGGAACAATGGTCTTGTTATAAGTCAACTTCTTGTTCAACATCTCTAGACTTCTTTGTGAAAAGAACTACATGTATAATGTTTTTTGTTAAATTGCTCCATTTAAATTTCATTTCATTTAGAGAGAAAATTTGCACATTATACACATGCTGATAGGTTAACTTTTCTATTTGGTTATTATAGATGTCTTCATGGAAGAAAAATATCAATAACATACTTGCAGTGGAGATATTCAATAGGAAACATAGTAGCAGTAATTGGATTCGGATAAGTAACATTGGAAAGGTAGAATTTTAGAGTTCAAAAAAGTATTTAATAGAACAAGTATAGTAACAAAAGTGTTGATCCAACATATTTATACACACAAACAAATCTATATACACAACAAGAACTACATTGCAAATTATGAACAAAACAGTAAGTTTTTAAATTTTATCATTGTTTATTCTTTTGCATCAGAGTTATTTTTAAAATTATTTGCAATGTTCTTATTCAATCTTGTCATACTGACAGCTCTATATCCATCAACTTTGCATGAATGGTAGAATGTAGAATGTTTAAGTGGCAAGACACATGTTTGGTATGAAGACATAGGTTCAAGTTTGATCTATGCTAATAACTCTTCAAGTCAACTTGCAACTCAAAATATATATTTTTATAATTCATTGTATGTAGTAGAAAGCCAAAGATTGCAGCATGTCCCATTGCCACCACTATCTAGTGGTGGTGAATGGTTGATGGATAGCTTGGAGTTATCAAGAGCATGTAAGTCTAAGATAAAATCTGACATCAGTAGTGCTATGAAACCCACCACAGGCTCCAAAGATGTAAATCTTAGTTGGTTTGTTCCATTCTCATTACTTGCACATTTGTTTGGTTCATGTGATGTTCTAAACAAAACAAAGATTACTTATCAATGCAAGTTTCCATCCAATGAATGGATGAGTCAGCTATTGGGTGAGTCTTGTTAAGTCAAAATAACACATTTTGATGAGATGATTGAGTGTAGGGTCAACCAATCTGATCTCACATTTAGGTAGATCTTTTTTACTACTTTGAATGCCTAATTGATTTAATTGACATAGGTCTTACTTAGATGAATTGTTGTGTTAGTTACATTTACTTACCATTATTTTTGTTTTCCTTACAAGTTATATTTCATCACTAGACAAACTCTTTGCATTTGCTTTCCATATAGAAGATGGCGACTTTTGCGAGGGGCATGGATAAGCTTGGATCAAGATACCCAAGATAAGACACATACAACTCGCATAGATGTGGTTATCTTGTGAAATGGTCATAATGTACTTCTCCACATATCCTTGAGATAGTCCAATACTTGTAAATTTTTTATCTATAAAGAACAAATACAAAAAAATTTAAAACTTTTGAGCACTTTCAATTTAGATAATCTTAGTTTACTGTGATCTAGGCATGCGATAATACATACTGGAATTAGTCAATCGTGATGCCAGGAGGCATATTCCACGGTGGATTTCGTGCCACAGTGGATTCCGTGAGGTTTTACGGTGGATTCCGTAAACTTAGATGACCGGGGCTCATACACAAAGAGGATTCTTTGTGCGAGAAGTTGATGGGGACGCATGTCCTTTTCGGGCGTTTCATTAATTTAGTGTGTACATGGGTGATTCCATAGCGGGTGATTCCACAAAATGCATATTAAATTAATAAACGTTTATGAGTTTAGAGTGCGCACTCGTAATAAATTAAGTTTACGATTTATTTCTAACCAGTTGATTTATTTATGTAGCTGAAGACTGCTAGGTATTCACTTTTGTCGGTTTAATTGTATTATTTTACTAACGATTGTGAATGCTTCAGTTGATGTGTAGAGATAGCAGCAGTGGCGGAGGAAAGCATTGGAGTCTAGCGAGTATTCGACCTTTGGATTATATTTTGATAGGCGCCATGCCTATATTTTGTTATGTCTATTGAGACATCGATTATTGATTATTATTTTGTATGCACCTATGCGCACGGATATGTTATTTCTATTTGGACATTGAGATTGGGCGTGCCAAACTCTATGGGCACTGTCCATTAGCTTTATTTCCTATTTTTGTAGAAAGCAAACTCAAAAGCTAAAATCTTGTCATATTTTTGTAAATTGGGCTATTATTGAGCATGAAGATGGAAATATACATAAAATACATGCTTTGTGAAGCGCTCACACAAGGCATGGGGGGAGATTGAACCCAATTGGTCTCTTGCTTCTTGTCGTTCATGCTTTTACATTGTTTTTTGTGCAAAAATCTAGAGTTCATTGTTTTTGGGGACCTTCCGAGATTCACTACGTGAGCATACTGCGACCGATCTGCGCACCAAATCGTGCTGGTTCAAATCATAATTAAATTATAGGCTGGAGTTTTATAATCTATGCAATATTGTCTTTGCATAATGATATATTGTAGCTCATCTCTTCTACTCATTTCTTAAATTTAAATATTAAATTGAATCCAGGGGATTTTGAAGGTCTTTCAGATTTGTTTTCTTAAAATGTTTCTATATTTTCTCTAGTTGGACTTGAATCTACTCTACGATTCAAGTATATTTGAGGATATAATAACGTAGAATGAATCGTTTATCTGTATGAGTAATTTTAACGATGACTTTAAAGTATTGAAATAAAGGAACTAAGGTAAGAGTTTTAATTTGAAACTTTAGGGTTAAAAAAGAACCTTTATTTAAAACCCTAGATACCTAAAAGCTTTAACTCCAAACTCATTTTCACTTTCATTCTCTACTTCTCCACACTTTTGCTCTCATTCCTTCTCTCTTTGTGTGTCATGGCTACCACTCCTGTCTTTGCCGCACATGGATTAGCTCCACATGGTATGCACATATAGAAGACTAGATATACCCCAGGTTTTGCGTGACTTTTAGTCTAAAGATATCACTTCCATCGTAGACCCTAGCTCTAGTATAGTGGCATTGTTTTATGATGTGGCAAACCCTCTCACTTGCTCTATTCTGGACTCTGCTCTCAGATTGGTCTCCATAGATTTCTTATATAGCTTACGTACTGGATCGAGCCATGCAAAGGTGATTAATCGAGCCCTCATACATGTGGGAAAATATCTCCATGCCAGAGCAGTGCCTACGCATGAAGACCATGCCATGATGGATCTCATCAAGTGCGATGCAACGTTTGCCATATATGTTTTGTGCACTGATGTACAAGAGGACATTGATGAAGAGATCGACGCAGCCTTGCTACC
Organism: Lygodium microphyllum; assembly: GCF_053477565.2. Taxonomy (NCBI): domain Eukaryota; kingdom Viridiplantae; phylum Streptophyta; class Polypodiopsida; order Schizaeales; family Lygodiaceae; genus Lygodium; species Lygodium microphyllum. The sequence goes on from NC_141144.1 coordinate 77,175,353, forward strand.
ATAGCTAGAGTATTTCAAGAGGGAGCCTGAAGAGATTGCACTCGATCTGAGTGTAGAGGTAGCACAAAGCTTAGCCATTGTGCACCCACCTCCTTGCCTTGATGAGATGCCGACAAGCAATGAGACACCCCTCACTTCTCTTCATGCTATCATCATCCCTTAACACACTCCATGCATAGTAAGTCTGACACAGTGAGTCACACTCAACTCGTGTGATATACGACATTATCTATATAGATGAATTTTCATCTAGACAAGTTGGCCAATCTAGTAGCCAAGGAAGGATACAGGACTCGGTATTGAAGGAGTATATCGACTAGCTCGTAGGCAACATTATTGTATTTCATAAGACATGCTCTCCGGCTTTTGCTAAGAACTTCCTGAAGTTGAGGGAAGTAATGAAGGTTGGGCCCTTCAAGACCATCCCAACGAACTCTAGCTTGGAGAAAGTAGTGTTGCTTCGACGTTCGAAGCTCCTCTACTTATTCTCTAGTACTAGGTCTGGGCCACTTTTTTCCATGGTGGCCCGTGGCATTGTTGTTGGTGTTCAAGACCCCAATGTCATTAGGTAGGAACTACTAGGGAAAAATGTGTTGTTGCCTATGATCAAGAATAGCTCTAACCATGGGGAGTGTAGCTCAAAAAAGCCTAGGAGACAGTAGATATACTTATTGCCAAATGATATCTCATCACCAATGTATTGCACTTTGTAATTTCTCTTGAAATAATGAAAACTTATTTTTGTTGGATTTGCATGCAATGTAATTTTTCATGCGTGCCTTTTATTATTATTTTTTACTTGAATATTACATTTATTTATCGAATTTATATGAAACACGAGTCATATCCTAAATTTAATACGTAGTGCTTTATCGAGTTCATGCACAAGGTTTATTCATTTGAACGCATATAACAATAACTCAAAGACATAAATAAAATAAATAATAAGTGAATAAATAAAAATAAGATGCACCAAAAAATCTATATTTATATTCATAACATTTTACATGGGATCCATTATAATCATGATTTTACAAAATCTCTTTGGAAGATGCATTCTGTATATGTTTTACTAGTACCCCCCTATCATTGTTAATCTCCACAAGGACTATCCTTCCATCGTCGGAAGAACCTCACTATCTACAAACTCCTATCAGTGATGGTGACTCTCCTTGCATGCACTATTGCATAGAATGAGTCTACAAACAAGTCGATGAGGTAAGCTTCGACATCTTCTTGTAGTGCAAGGAGGGCTCGGGTCGTCCAACGATCCGGTTGTTGCAAGCATGATCCATTTGGGAAGTGCCTCTTGCTATTCTTAACTAGTATGCCGTTTATAATCTCATCACTAGCTTCTGGAATGGAGCCTTTGGTATCAAGAGGTGTGTGGCCTTCTAGTAATGGCTAATCTCACGAAGACCCAATGTGCTTGGCCTCCATCGATGCTTGCGATACTAGCGTGGTGATGATGGTGATGGTGGTGGAGCTGGGGGAGGTGGCCTGTGCATGGGATTAATTAACTGGATTAGACTTTGCTGATTAAAAAAAAAAATCACCACTGAGTGTGCGCAACTGCATATTAAATGTGTTGTCAACCAAACTATGTGAAATATTGGAAACTTAAAAATTCAGAAAAAAAAAGTCATGGGTCAAATGGAATATCGCATATCAGATATAGTGTTTCCAAACTGCTGAATATAGTAAAGATATAGTGCATTGGTACATGTATGAGTGATCACTGATGTGTGTGTGATTGTGCATTGAATTTTTCCTCAATGAAACTACTTTGAAAATTAGAAACTTGAAAATATGCCCAATGCAAATCATGGCAAAATAGAATATCAAATATCAAATTTGGCATTATTAACCATAAAATACGTAGTAGATAGTCCATCTCACCAAGTACAACTAGAGCTAGGAAAAATTTAGCTCCATTATGCAGGCCATTGCTATCAAACACTTAAAGGTCTACTGGAAAGATAACCCAAAACTAAGCTCCTTACAATCTACAACCAAACCTGAGCTAAAAATATAGATCCAATTACAAGGTAGCTTCTGAAAGCATATTATTGACATTAAGATTAAATGCATACTTGTTGTTGCGGATCCTACGAACAAGAACCATATCTACGGGCTTAATAGTGATACGTCGAGCATGAATGGCTAACACTTGACAATCACTCATTAGATCAATCAAGTAACTTTCAGCTACTTCTTGGAGAGCAAGCGAGGATTGGCTTGACCATCGCCCCAAATTCCTTGCCTGGTTCCTTGAAAAGGACTTGTGATGATGGCCTAATTAACTGCAGATCTTGTAGTATTTCTCGCACCAACCTAGAGAATTGTGCCTTAGGAATAATCAAGTTGGAACTCTTCTAGAATTTCCTTATCTCACGTAGCGCAGCTGACCTGGTCTCCATCTTTGCTTCTTATGTGTTGGAGCACATGTATTACCAGCTGGAGCAGTAGTGGGAGGTGGAGTAACTAGAGCATGTGGACCACCATTTTTGGACAATGGCGAACCATCATTATTGATCGCACTAGGGCCACAATTGTTGGACACAATAGCACTACCATTATTAGGTGTAGTGGGGCCACCTTTGTCAATGACCAGGGGACTTTGTCACTCACAATACACTCACTAGATTTAGAAGAGTGTTGAGCTCTTGCGCTTGTAGGTGCCTTGTTGATAGGAAGCTTGGAATGTGCCATGGTTATGATGACGAAGGATAGAAAGGTTAAGGGTAGAGTGAAGAGTAATGAGAAAAAATGAAAGGAGAAACTTGACTTAAGTATGAAACTCTTAAATTGAATGTGGTGTAAATGAACTTTAAAATTATCATTTCCTTTCATTTCTCCATTCCATCCTTGCCTTTGAAATCTACTTTTCATAATTAAAAAAATAGTTCGAAATCCACTTTGCAAAACATAGTGACAAACCTTCAAAAATTTATACAAAATTTACAAGACATCTCATGTTAAAGGTAGGAGTATTGATGTGTCATATCCTTAGTACCTGTGCTCTCTTGTGGACTCTAAATGCATCAAAAGTATTATCTTTATCTGGGTCTCCATTTCTTGCCATCTCTCTCTTGGGTTGCCAACCATTCTGTGTGACATTGTTTAGCTGTGCTATTTTTATATCTTGTTTTTCTCACTTCCTATATTGCCCTACTTATAAATTTTGCTTGAGAGGTTTTGGACTTCTTTTCTTTTTTCTCATATCGTATCTCTAATCTCCTAAATCAACATTGTAATAATTGTCTCATAGAAGTAGAATCATTGATGTCATCTCCACGATTAGTTACCTTTTGAAAATCACAGTGAGCTTGCTAATGAGATTGTTCCATGCCTTGAGTTGACCATACTGTCAAACTTCCTTAATTTGCAATGTATGGACCATGTGCTTCAAAGACCATATTGGAGAAAATGGGAATTTCCCATAAGTTTGGGACACGTGGTAAAATCTTTGAGTTTGTCATAACTTAAATAGTATAACTTCAAATCGAGCGCTCTATATCTTAATAGATTCCAATTTTCAAGCACATTTCAATGATAGGTCAGATCATATGGTTTTGAGAAACTTATGGACATGTTATCTGTAACATGTCCACTTGTTCCCTTCAAGACACCTCTTAGCAGTCCATCGGAAAGGAGGTCTTAGAAAGCTTCGCTCGGCACTTCCATGGAATGTCACGGGGTTTGCGATCTAGGCCTTTCCACGTGTGCCACATAGCAGAAGTATTCTCGCCGTTTCCACTTAGGACCGCCGACCTAAATCAGGGTTTTCCCTAATGGTCATTTCCTAAACGGCAACTAGCCTCGAACCCTGGGCGAACTAATTTACGCAGAAACGCTAGGGCTGAAGCAGAATCATGTTGCACTTGGTTCAAGGAGAATGGAAAATGAGAGGGATACAAAGCTCAATCTCTCTGCCATAAGGCATAGTCCCATTCCGTTCCCCTAAAATAGCGTAAACCGGGATTATTATTACTTAGATTCTAGGTAAGCACCCTTGCTATTCATGTTCTTTGAAACGATCTTCTTACTGTCATTTGTGATTGAGAAAAGTTCTTGGCCAATCGGGACCAGCCATTCGTAGGACGGACCCATGGCCACATCTACCACAATTTCCTCAGGTTGTTTTAGTTATCTAATTACCTACTACATTTAGTTGGACATGCATCAATCATCTTCCTTAGTTAGACCGTTAGGCACCGATTCCTTCACGTAATCATAGCACTTGACATAAAAAGCAGTATAAAAAAAGTTTCTTTTCAACAGGTTATCATATTTATCTTTGAAATACATTTATAATGTCCAGCCCGTAGGCTTATCCATAATCCACCCGAAGGCTATCCAGAAATCCACAAGGATTACTAATCCAAGATTCTACCTGTAGACTAGTATGCAGGCCTCGAGATCTAATCCGGAGTCACGTTAGCCTCTTGTGCAAGGCTTGAAATGTGAGGGATTTACGGCCAGAGCCCCCCCTAGCACCCAAGCGTCCTGCTCCAAGTAGTGCTCAACGAAGAGACCTCTCGTAGTGGGTTTGGTCCACCTTCCCGGGGCACAGTTAACAACCCCCTTGGTTAGGGTCAGACAGGCAGTCAAGGGTAACTGAGGCTGCCTCTCCCTTCAGGCCTTCAACCTGAAGCATTAGATATCTTTTCATCCTTTAATTCCTTGAGCAAACAAAGCAAACAGTGCTCTCTAAACTATTACAAGCACCATCATTTCCTGTGGTCATTTATTTTTTGCCAACTGCTAAGGATTGAATCCTTCTTTCGGAATGCGTCCAGCACTCGATCCAGGATCAATTGCGACTTGGCAAGATCCCCAAGGGTTTGTTTGTTAACCCTTACATCCTTAGATTAGGCCCGTACCCTATTAACCCAACTTAACCAATACCTTAAGTTCTATTAGCAGTAAATATGTTATTCCAATTTACTGATTGGTCTTTTGCTTTCAAGCAATTATCTAATTCCCTTATCTTGGTCACTTTTCCCAAGAAAGGTGCTATGTCAAGTTGACTACTCATCCTCTTGCAAGATAACTTACGCAAGAATCTGCCAATCTCATTCAGAGGAATTGGCCATTCTTTTGTGATCAAATCACAAGATCATGCGATTCTGCAACTTGTTGTACAAGCGCCGCATCTAGTCCATGGGGCTATTTTTTTTCCGTTGAACAGTATCTTCTAATCACGAAATCATGATTAGATAGGGAACAGGGTTAGGGTGTCTTCATAACAATTCGTTCCTGATTGCACTAGGCCGATATTGTCGATCCTAGGGTTTCAATTTCAAATCGAATTTCATCATTTTAGCGAGAGATCCCTAGGGTAAGAACCCTAAATTGTCTCTCGTAGGTATGTCCTATTGTCCCTACATTCCGTGAATGTGGACAAGTCTTTAGGGTATAAGAGTTTTAGCTTTGGCAATAAGAGCAACTAAGTCACATCCTCAACGTACTAAATCCTAGTTAGCAATTAGGATATGTTGGATCGATTTAACCATTTCCTAAAGGAGTCCCTCGCGGTTTAGGTGTTTAGGTTAAACCAACTTTCTTGTCTAATCTTGAAGATAATTACTGTAACGTGTCCACTACTATCATCCAGGACACGTCTTAGCAGTCCATTCGAAAAGAATGTCTAGAAAGCTCGGCTCGACACTCCCATGGAATGTTACGGGGTTTGCGATCTAGGGCTTTCCGCGTCTGCCACATAGCGGAAGTATTCTGGCCGTTCCCACTTAGGATCAACCAGAATTTGGGTTCTCCTGATTGGTCATTTCCTAACGGCAACTAGTGTCGGACCCAAGCGAACTACTTTACGCAGAAACGCCAGGCCCAAAGCTGATTCACGCTGCACTTGGTTCAAAGAGAATGGGAAATGAGAGGGATGCAAAGCTCAACCTCTCTGCCATAAGGCATAGTCCCATTCCGTTCCCCTAAAATAGCGTAAATCGGTTAAGACATAACTCTAGGTCAACGCTTTTGTTGTTCGTGTCCTTTGATGATCATCCCGCTATTCTTCGAGATCTAAGAAAAGTTCCCGGCCAACCGGGACCACCCAACCGTAGGAAGGACCCATGGCCCATCCTCCGTACTGTCCTCGGTTTGTTTTAGTTATGTAATTATCTAACATATTAATTGGATATGTAACAATCAGCTTCTTTAATTAAACCATTAAGCACTGGTTCCTTCATGTAATCTTATCACGTGACATAGAAAAACAATATCATACAAGTTGTTTATTAACATATCATCATATTTATCTTTGAAATACAAGAAGTTCCACCCGTAGGCTTGTCCATAATCCGCCCGAAGGCTATCCAGTAATCCATAGGGATCACTATTCCAAGCTTTCGCCTGTCAGACTAGTATGCGGGCCTCGAGATCCAATCCCAAGTCACGTTAGCCTCTTGTGCAGGACTCGAAAGGCGAGGGATTTACGGCCAGAGAACCCCCTGGCACCCAAGCATCCTCCTGCTCCAAGTAGAGCTCAACGGAGAGACCTCTCGCGGGGTGTTCGGTCCACGTTCCCGGTGCGGTCAACAACCCCCTTGGTTAGGGTTAGGCAGGCAGTCGGGGGTAACTGAAGCTACCTCTCCCTTCAGGCCTTCAACCTGAAGTATAGATATTCATTTAATTTGTAATTCATAAATAAAACACTGCTCTAAAATCTCTAGCAAGCACAAACATTTCCATTAACCGTGTTGGCAAACTGCTAAGGAATGATTATTTCCTTTCGAATGCATCAGCACTCGATCTAGGGTGTCTTGCAACTTGGCAAGATCCCTTATATTATGGGTTAGGGCGTACCCTATTAACCCAACTTGGTCAATCCTAAAGTTCATTGGATACTTTAGTTGCCGGTTTTTAACCTTTCTTACTTAGAAGGATATCAAAGAATACATCCTTTTGCAAGATAACTTGTGTAAGGATCCGCCATCCTTGTTGAGGGTATTTAACCTTTTGTTCTTGTGAATCAATCACAAGACCATATGACTTCATACTTGCTGTGCAAGTCCTACATTGTAATATGCGATGAAACAATCCGTTTCAGTTTCTTTAAGTTGACGTTTGTTAGACCTAGGGTCTCCTTTTATTATTTTCTTTAAGAACCTCAAGGACAAACCCTAGTTCTTTTACGTTTACGATTTATTGACCCTACAATTAGGGAAGGTGGGCAAGTATTTAAGTTATAAACGTTTCTTGGATTTTTAAATCATTCCCAATGCATATTTCGTAGCATAGGTATTTCTAAGTTTATATTAATTCAGTTAACTTTTAGTAGGTAATATCGAGATCACCTCCACACGATTTGTTATCTATGTGACAGTTGATTTTTTAGTCCTAAACTTTATTCCTTTGAGGTTAGGTAAGTTCAATTAATCTTCATTTTTCCTTGTCAACAAAACTCATGCCAAATAAACAATATTTTTCTTGCTAAGATATGCAGTTAGCAATGATAACTTCCTAGAGTTTAAGCAACGTAAGAAACCTTTCATGAATTTCACCTTCTATGATGATTCGTTGCAAAAAAATAATAGGGGTTAATGGTGCAAGATGCAGTTTTTATACCTTCACGATTTAACCGAAATATACTACTATAGTGGGTAGATAATCTTGCTCGTAATTCGTTTCAATGCATAATGCTATTTGAAGGAAAACTATGTTTTATACTTTATCCATTTTGCATGTTCAATTAAACTAAATTCCTTCATCGTAAATAACTAGGACAAAATATATATTATCCCTAACAATTCATATTGCATGATTGAATTAAAACCGATATAAAATTAAGAAGAAAAAACCTGGTTTTGGGGTGAGATATCCACATGGATACCGGGAGATGACCCTCCTGCAGCTACTCCTTGGACTTTCTTAGGCGGCATCGCAGTTGTAATCCTTCGAACGTGAAAGCAGCTTTACCTCCTTTTTGGAATTCCATCGTCGTTTCAATACTCTTCTTCTCTCTTTCGAGGCAAGGAATCGTTAAGGGATTAGCCACGAGAAAGGGGTAACAAGACCTTTAAGGTCTTAGCTTCTTCCGAGAGGGAAATGTTTATAAAGCCTAAAAGAAAAGGCCCTAAAGGGATTCATACGCGGGGGAAAATGGTGTGTGTGAGTGTGGTTTCCAAAAACATATGAAGGCCTTGAAAGGGTATAAAAAGAAAGGGGATCTTGAAGGGCTTTTGGACACACGGGGGGTAAGTTCCAACCCAAGGGGAAAGGGGAAGGGTGAAAAGGGGTAAAAAACACAAGAAGGGCTTAGTTATTTAAGCACGGGGGGTGAACCACAGTATTTAAAAAGAAAACTCAAGAAGGGTTTATTTATTTAAGCACGGGGGGTTTAATGGCCCCACGGGAAGGAGTAAAGGGTTTAAAAAGGGGGGGGGGGGGGTGAAAGGGTAAATGAAGGGTATAGGAAGGGGGGGCTTAGAGGAGCCCCCCCCTTAGAAGCTTCAAGAAGCTTCTTGAGGCTTCTCTGGGGGAAGCACGTGGACAAGAAGACGGTGACTGAATCAGCGACGTCTTCCTTCTACCTCGGCTGTTTCACGACCAGTCCCTCAGCACAGGCGGCGTCTTCCTCCTTGTTACGACTACCTCGCGGTGGTGGCTTAGTGGATTCCTTTCATCCTCCCTATCTCGTTCAGTGGCGGCAGTTGGCGTAGTCTACCTTTCTCAAAATCCCCTCTTTCCCTTCATGGTAGTTAGATGGCAGCATTTGTCTTCTCTCCTTCCTCCTCCGCCCAGATTATATAGGGGAGGGGAGGGAATCCTCCCTCTAAATGTGTCCCTATGCATGCTCGTGAAGCCAAGCAAGCTCCAGCGAGGAGCTTGCTGGCTCCTCTATTCCCTTCCCCCCTTCCAGCACAACGCGTCGCCGAGAGAGGAAGAAAAAATATTTGATATATATTACATTCTCTCCCCCTTAGAGGAATCGAGATGTCCTCATCTTGAGATAAACTGGGGGTTTTGATGGTTGAGAGTGCCTTCATCTACCCAAGTGGCATCCTCTTCGGGATATTCTTTCCACTGGACGAGGCATTCTCTCAAGGTTCTGGATCTTAACTGTCTTTCCCTAACATCTAAGATCCTATCAGGCCTTAGTTCAAGGACTCCTTGACTACGCATTACAATTTGTTGGTCATCAAGTACATGGTTAGGGTTGGGTACATATTTTTTCAATAGGCTGATATGGCATACATTGTGAACCTTTAGGTTCTCAGGGAATTGCAATCTATAAGCATTGGGTGCTAGGCATTTGAGGATTTTGTATGGCCCACAGAAACAATCCGTTTCAGTTTCTTTAAGCTGACGTTTGTCAAACCTAGGGTCTCCTTTTATTATTTTCTTTAAGAACCTCAGGGACAAACCCTAGTTCTTTTACGTTTACGATTTATTGACTCTACAATCAGGGAAGGTGGGCAAGTATTTAAGGTATAAATGTTACTTGGATTTTTAAATCATTCCCAATGCATATTTCACAGCATAGGTATTTCTAAGTTTATATTAATTCGGTTAACTTAGTAGGTAATATCGAGATCACCTCCGCACGATTTGTTATCTATGTGACAGTTGATTTTTTAGTCCTAAACTTTATTGCTTTGAGGTTAGGTAAATTCAATTAATCTTCCTTTTTCCTTGCGAACAAAACTCATGCCAAATAAACAATCTTTTCCTTGCTAAGATATGCAGTTAGCAATGATAACTTCCTAGAGTTTAAGCAACATAAGAAACCTTTCATGAATTTCACCTTCTATGATGATTCGTTGCAAACAAAAAAATAGGGGTTAATGGTGCAAGATGCAGTTTTTATGCCTTCACGATTTAACCAAAATATACTACTATAGTGGGTAGATAATCTTGCTCGTAATTCGTTTCAATGCATAATGCTATTTGAAGAAAAACTATGTTTTATACTTTATCCATTTTGCATGTTCAATTAAACTAAATTCCTTCATCGTAAATAACTAGGACAAAATATATATTATCCCTAACAATTCATATTGCATGATTGAATTAAAACCGATATAAAATTAAGAAGAAAAAACCTGGTTTTGGGGTGAGATATCCACATGGAAACCAGGAGATGACCCTCCTGCAGCTACTCTTTGGACTTTCTTAGGAGGCATCACAGTTGTAATCCTTCGAAAGTGAAAGCAGCTTTACCTCCTTTTCGGAATTCCACCGTCGCTTCAATACTCTTCTTCTCTCTTTCGAGGCAAGGAATCGTTAAGGGATTAGCCACGAGAAAAGGGTAACAAGACCTTTAAGGTCTTAGCTTCTTCGGAGAGGGAAAGGTTTATAAAGCCTAAAAGAAAAGGCCCTAAAGGGATTTATACGCGGGGGAAAATGGTGTGTGTGAGTGTGGTTTCCAAAAACATATGAAGGCCTTGAAAGGGTATTAAAAAAAACGGGATCTCGAAGGGCTTTTGGACACACGGGGGGTAAGTTCCAACCCAAGGGGAAAGGGGAAGGGTGAAAGGGGGTAAAAAACACAAGAAGGGCTCATTTATTTAAGCATGGGGGGTGAACCACGGTTTTTTCTTAAAAAAAACTCAAGAAGGGCTTATTTATTTAAGCACGGGGAGTTTAATGGCCCCATGGGAAGGGGTTAAGGGTTTAAAAATAGGGGGGTGAAAGGGTAAATGAAGGGTATAGGAAGGGGGGCTTAAAGGAGCCCCCCTCCCCCCCCCCCCCTTAGAAGCATCAAGAAGCTTCTTAAGGCTTCTTTGGGGGAAGCACATGGACAAGAAGACGGCGACTGAATCAGCGACATCTTCCTTCTGCCTCGGCTGCTTCATGATGAGTCCCTTGGCACAGGCGGCGTCTTCCTCCTTGTTACGACTACCTCGCGGCAGTGGCTTAGGGGATTCCTTTCCTCCTCTCTATCTCATTCAGTGGCGGCAGCTGGCGTAGTCTACCCTTCTCAGAACCCCCTCTTTCCCTTCATGGTAGTTAGGCGGAAGCATTTGTCTTCTGTCCTTCCTCCTTCGCCCAGATTATATAGGGGAGGGGAGGGAATCCTCCCTCTCAATGTGTCCCTATGCAGGCTCGTGAAGCGAAGCAAGCTCCAGCGAGGAGCTTGCTGGCTCCTCTATTCCCTTCCCCCCTTCCAGCACGACGCACCGTCGAGAGAGGAAGAAAAAATATTTGATATATATTACAATTACACTACTATTTTCATAACCACATGCTTCATTGCCTACATATGAGTAGATTTTACAAACCCTAACTTTTCTAGTTAAGATCAAGGCATATGTTGAGTTACGGCATAATTGTCATTGATGCATTCACGATTTATGCTGCTAAGCTTTTAGGGCTTATGTTAAAATGAACCATGCAGCCTTTTCCTAATTTCATTTCTGAATGAGTTATTCGTATGCTGAATGAGTATCACACAACCTTTCATAACTACCTACGTAAAGATGAAATTTATGTGAATTGCCTAGAGTCTACTTCATGTAGCTCAAGAACCATTTCCATGCCTTGAAAATTCTTACGGATTGTTAGCAAATTTCTTTAACGAATCATTACGAAGAAAAGATGTCTAATAATGCGACATGTGATTTATTCTTTCCATGCATAATTGAAGTGCACATTAATAATTTCGACTTTATAAAGATGAGGATCTTTAGTTGATCTAAATTCGTTACTTTGTAATGCATAAAACCCACTTGCTAGGAATGCATAGAGATCTAATGCTCTTTTTTCATTCGTTTATTTGAAAAATACAAATGATCGATTCTTTGATCATAAGCTAATTCCTTTAATTTAGCCAAAGTATTTCAATTGAAAAAGCGCATCCTAATCCCATAAATGATCCATGCACAATTGTAATATTACGATGTAAATCAAAATTTAGGAAGAAAACTTGGACTTGTGGATTCGGTGAAATGTCCACATGGATGTTAGGAGATGATCCCCCTGCAGTTGCGCCTTGTGCCTTCTTAGGGGCCATCGCGAATTCAGCCTTTTCCCCTTGGATGCAGATTTATGATCTTGGTAGTCTCCTTCGCACGCGAAAATCCCTTTGTGATTCGGCTTCCTTGATTGATTCCACCGTCTTTCAGAATCGAGCTTTAGAAGGCTTTATAGGCTTCCTCCTCGAAGTAGGGATTTCACGATTGGGACTTTACAACCATCAAAAATGACTTTGGGGAATGTAAAGGAAAGGGGAATTGGAAATCCCATATATAATAGGGTTTCACAAAAAAGGATATAATGGTTTTAAAAGGCTTGTGTGGGAAGCGTTTTTTTTTAAGAACCAGGCTATGGTGAGATTTAAAAGGGAATGCAACAGGAAAAGGGGTGCTTAAAAACTCGGGGGTAAAACTCGCTTGATAAGGCCTATGAAAGCCCAAGGAAGGGAGCTTAAATGGGCTTTATGGAATGAAAAAGGGGGAAAAGGGTTTAATTCTCGGGGGGATGGGGTTATATAAACCCACTCGAGAGGGCAATAGGAAAGGGCCACAGGAAGGGGTTTAGGAACCTGGGCTAATGGGAGCTTGTGAGGAACCCAAGGGGGAAAAAGGGGCTTAATTTCCGGGGTAAATGGGCTTTCAAAGGGGCTTGGATGGAACCCCATGGGAAAGGGGGGTTCTAAATCGACTTAGTGGATTGAAAAAGGGGGGGAAAAGGGGTGTAAAGACCGCCTGTGAAGGGGGGCTTATGAAAACCCCCTTAGAATATTTTTCAAGAAGCTTCTTGAAGCTTCTATAGGCGTGGAGAAGCTACGTGGAGGAAATTTCTACTGGCGGAGTGTTGGCGGCATGGCCGAGATGATGGCTGTGGCGGTTCCTTAGCGGTGATCTTCCCTCCCTCACGGCGCGGCCTGCAGTATATGCTCCTCCACGACTCCTTTAGCCTCAGACTGGCGGCATCAATTCTCCACCCTCTCTCCTTCTCGCAGCGTTACCCTCTCTCTTCGAGCTCCCTCTCTCCCTTCCCATAGCCATGGTTTTTATAGCAAGAGGGAGAGGTACCTCCCTCCCTCCTTGTGGCCTGACTGCATGGGCATTAACCTTCCGCGAGCTCCAGCAAGGAGCTTAGTCATAGCGTCTTCCCTCCCTCTCCTCAAGCACGACTACCGTCGGCTAGGGAAAGAGGGGATAATTTTTAAAAAATTGCCATATTTTAATCCTTATCCTTTTGACCTCCTCCCAAGAGGAGGTTCACACGAGCATATGCAGTTTCCTAGTCCCTAGCCCTGATTGGCCATGGAGAGTGTATTGTTTAATGACCGAATCGTTCGCAACCACAATGCCGGCATTGTCTTTTGCCCAAGACTTCACACATGTAGGTAATAATTTTTAGCAGGAATATTACATTATACGGGTGCCACCTTTTTAGTATTCAAAAAATGGGAATTGGGAGATTCCAAAACTCACTAATATTGTGTTTTCAAGTACATACTCCACAAGAAGAAATATTAGAAACACAAAATAATTCGACATGATGATTTTTTTTTAATGGTGACAATATTAACCATGTAGTGTGTTATGCTATTTGTAGTCCATGCCTTCACCATGGACTTATGAGATTTAGCAACTATCTCTTTAAATGTATTGTAATCACCATCCCTACACCTCAACTTTTGTAAGAGAGCTACTAATCTATCTAGGTGTATCCACACTTCTCCCTTTGCAATCCTTGTTCATCCCCCATTGCTCCAATCCAGAACAACAAGGTGCAACTTTTTCCATGCTTCATACTTCTTTGATTGTTTTACAAGTATATTGCCTTCCTCATCTCAAGGTGGAGATATAAACTTCCTAGCCTTGGGTTTGCTAAAGCATGGTTTACAAGGGATATTTTCACTCTTTTCCAATTTTTTCTCGTTCTTTTTTATTTCTACTTGGCCCCCATGCAATCCAACTTCAGAGAGGACTTATTCTACCTTCTCAATTATTCATATAATAGCTTCTCAATTATTCTAATTAAATAATGCAATGTGCTAAAGTGAACCTTTGTTAGTGGTATTTCCAAAATAGGGCACCAGTTTGGATCCACTTAAACTAGTATTCCATTTCTCATGACTTTTTGATCACATATTGAAGCACCTGGTTGTCTTGCCTCAGCAAGCCATTCTTTCTTTTCATCTTTCCCTTTCTTCCTAGTTTGCATGCAATATATGCACAGAAATTTTGCATTCACTGCATTTGAAAAACCAAAAATACATTTTAATGATTTTAAATCACCTGTAAGTTGCCATTCAACTTGATAGTCCCCAAACCCTTGGATGTGTAAAATTGCTCCATTATTTTGCTGTTGAATAACAATGCGTATATTAGTGAGGTTTTAAAAAACTTTAAGTACCTCATGGTCCTCCTTTGATACTTCAAATGTTGCAGGCCACCATAGTTCATTCTCTGATTGTACACTAAAGTGTAAAGGATGGTTTTCATCGATGTTGGGATCCAATGCTCGAATCATATGTGTTATACTCACACATTCAAGGTTTTTTCCCTTAATAATCTCATTCTCATCAAGTTTTAGGACAAACTTAAGCTTGCCTCTACATTCTTCCATAGATATATTGTAGAACTTGACCATAGCTATCTAAACCCTTCATATATCCAATACAAAGTTGTTGGATGCATTCAATACAAATGCAACTTCTTTGGAACCATACTTCAATATGTGTGTATTTTCTAGATGTGTTGGCTCACCAATACTTAGTGTTGTAGATACTACTGAGTGTTGCTTCACGAGAATTCATATACAAGAAACCATATTTTGGAGGGAAGGAGAAGAGTACACAAAATTTTAGACACAACTAGAGCTTTAAGAGGGAATGAAAGAATGCCCAGAATTAGGCATATACTTTTCCAAAAAAGTTAAAAATTTAGAAGGAAACTCTCGAGTCAAAAAGGTGTCTTAGGGTGAAAAATAATCTTAAAATATGATGTGTACGTCAATTTATATCATTTTTTAACTTTCTTTCTTTTAAGAAGTGAGAATGAGAATGATTCTAATATATTTTCATGTTGAAAAGTTACAAGGGCATTAAAGAGTCGTATGTTAATGATTGGCTCTACTTTCAGAGAAAATAGAATTCTAGTTTTTTAAGCTATGAGGATTTTGAGAAAAAGTGACCTTATCCTACAATTTGGGAATAAAATAAATCAATTGAAAATACAAATAGGAGATTTTCTTGATTACAGAAGGTCTCTTATTATAATATTATTTTGGAATCTCTTTTAAGAGAGAGAGAGGTGAGAGAAACCCCTTAAGGGGCAAAAAAAAGAGTCCATATTTCTCGTAATGATCTTTCTAAAGCTCCCACTTTAGCTCTTGCTGATCATGTTACTTAGGAATATTTTGGTCTTTGTGCCACTCATAGATACCTTTTGGGCTACATCAAGAGTTAGCCTTAATACATTTTTTTCTCCTCCCAATATACACCAATGGAATTCAATAAATCTTGAAATTTCTCCATAGCCACTTGGTATCTAGAAGGAGATTTCATTGTATGCACATAATTGATGTGTAACTTTAAGAGCTTGTCAAATGCATGAAACAAAAATAGGGGGTTACAAAAAAAAAACTCATTCAAAACCTCACTTCTTGCCCATTCTCATTGAGAGACTTTAGCAACCTACCTTGCATGGTTACCTTAAGAATATCATGCGTGAGAGTGTTCCTTTTGGGAAACTTTGGTCAAAGAGGTTTATGTTTATGTTTAGTTCCCAATTTGTCAAAATTTACCCTTTCTAATGGCCAAATGCTTGCATCTAGTGACCTTTTTGCATTACTTTAAAGAAAGAAAAGAATAACACTAGCTCTCAAACTCATGCAACCACTCATGCAATGCATTACCTCTTAGTTTGTAGAGTTACATTTCTTCTTGCCTAGGTTACAAGTTACAAAATCTATATAATTATAAAACAAAGCAATACACTACAAAAGAAAAAGAAAGAGACAAATCACGCATTGAGTGTCAAAAACTAATAAGTTGTGGAATTGGCCTTACAATGAACAAATGTTCAAGAGTTCATCAACGATGAGTAGAGAAAGTTAGTACATGCAAACAGAACTAGCTCTATGGGGTATAGAACTAGCTCAAACATACACTTGCAACATCACTCTCATCCAGTTCCATTAGGGAGAATGTAGGTTTCCCTTGATGGAATTAGAATGTCTCACCACATGGCAACAATGCAAGAAAGCTTGACTCCCAACATTCTACAAGACATCCCGACAGGTGACACCTCTCACCCTTCTTCTTCTAGCATGGAGATTTTCACTCAAGATTAGCAACATTCTACAAGACATCCAGGCAGGTGACACCTCTCACCCTTCTTCTTCTAGCATGCAGATTTTCACTCAAGATCAGCAACTCAAACTCCCATTGACAAGTGCAACCCTTACCTTTGGCTCATTATCAGCCCCCATGATGGTATTTGTGGCTGACTTCCACTCACTATTCTAAAGGGGGGACAAATCATTGTAGGCAAGGAAAAAAGAACTTAATATCAACTTAAATAGGACCATAACCTAGTAGAAGTAGATAATGAAGGGGGTTTCACATGGTCTGATAAATAAAGGGGAGAAGCTCTTGGGAAAGCCAAACTTGATAGGGCTTACATCTCGACAGAACTCATGACCTCCTACATCAGTTTCTATTAGAGTACACAAAGACATAGCCCTTTTGAATCACCACCCTATTTAGCTAACACATTCAAACAATGACAATATTATCAAACTAGGACGGTTCCATGTATACCCAAATCTATTTAAGCTAAAGGTATTACATGAAAGTATCCACTATATCTTGGTTTGGGCTTCCTCATCTAAAGGGTTTCCAACCAGTGCATGGCAACATTCAATCAAATAAACCCAAGATCTCCTAAGAGAAATAAAACACAACATCATCAAACATAGTAGGAAAACATGAAATTGGAAATACATGGAGAGTATCACCCTTGAGGATAAGTAAATCAAGCTCAAAATGCATCTCAAAGAAGGTGAAGAGCTAGAATTCAAATAGATTCTAACGTACACTAAATCCTCGTGGACGAGAAAATTTGACAGACCCACAAAAAAAATGTTTAGCCTTGTTAAAAAGAAAAAGGATAGACAATTGATTCCCGTACTAGTGGATGAAAGAAGCAATACAATAAAGAACTCGGAGCAAAACCTACAACTAGTCTATGATCACTACTTCAATAGCTTTAGCAAACCATCTACACTAAACATAGAAAGGATTGATGCCTAGGCTACAATAGCTAGGTGTAGGCCCAAAGTGATCCCCATGTCAATGGCTGATATATTTGACCTAGAGTTGTCTTCAATTGAATTGGAAGATACCACAAGCGAATTAAGAAAAGGCAAGTCCCTTGGTTTAAATGGTTTACCCAAAAAATTATGTCTAGAATTTGAAGAGTTTTTTATTTATCCTCTACTTCTCATATGGAAAGAATCTCTAGCCCTTGGAGCTCTACCACACTATGAAAATGCCAATGTGATTAAACTGATTCATAAAATAGACAATAAAGACCTTTTAGCAAACTAGATACCCATCACCTGCTTGACTTTAACCTACAAAATATTTACCTAAGCATGTCCTTTTTGGGCGTTTCATTAATTTAGTGTGTACATGGGTGATTCCATAGCGGGTGATTCCGCAAAATGCATATTAAATTAATAAACATTTATGAGTTTAGAGTGCGCACTCGTAATAAATTAAGGTTAGGATTTATTTCTAACCACTTGATTTATTTATGTAGCTGAAGACTGTTAGGTATTCACTTTTGTCGGTTTAATTGTATTATTTTACTAATGATTGTGAATGCTTCAGTTGATGTGTAGAGATAGCAGCAGTAGCGGAGGAAAGCATTGGAGGATAGCGAGTATTCGATTTATGGATTATATTTTAATGGGCGCATACCTTAGGCATGGCACCTATATTTTGTTACGCTTATTTATTAAGGCGTCGGATATTTATTATTATTTTGTATGCGCATGGGCACACGATTATGTTATTTCTATTTAGACATTGTATTGGGCGTGCCAGACTCTTTGGGCACCATCCATTAGCTTTATTCCTATTTTTGTGTTAAAGCAAACTCAAAAGCTAAAAGCTTGTTATTTTGTAATTTGGGCTATTATTTGAGCTGGAAGATGAATAATACATAGAATACATGCTTTGTGGAGCACTCACACAAGGCATGGGGGGAGATTGCACCCAATTGGTCTCTTGCTCTTGTCGTTCATGTTTTTTCCCTTGTAATTTGTGCAAAAAGTAGAGTTCTATTGTTCTTGGGGACCTTCCGGCATTCACTACGTGAGTGTACAGCATCCGATCTGCGTACCAGTGGTATCAGAGCGAAGCTGAGATGAAGAGCTTCCAATCGCTACCCATCTCGTGCGAAGGCAGAGCTCCTGGAATGATCGGGCTCTACGGTCAATCTCGTCGCGAACGGTCAATACAAGAAGATTTCTAGCGATCAAGAACCCCTGTTTCCATCATTGGATTGCGAAAGACCGGTCTGCAGAGGTGGAGGACCACTCTTACATCTTTTTCATCAAGTCGTGGTTACACAGAGATAAGCCATATTTCTTGCCAAGCTTAAAAGCTTAAATCTTCAAAGTTTCAAAGCTTAGTTAATTGGAAGCTTTACTTAAGCTTCAAAATAATTCGTAATGAAGGACGGCGGGCTGTTCTGGGCGCTGAAAATTGCGCCGAGGACATATTCATGTCCTTAAAATCAACGGATGATGTGAAGCATTAAGCCTCTTAATCCTATAAGTCATCTAAAGCCATTCAATCATTCAAGTCTTCAAAGTTCCTTCAAGTCAAGTTTTGCAAGTTCCATAAAGCGACTAAGTTCTGCAAGTCAACAAACTCTGCAAATCACATTAGTCTGGTATCCTGCAAGTCAGACAAGTCAACTAGAGTCAAAACTGACTTCTGTCCAAAACTCATAGAAGGGCTATTCCTGCACAGAAACTCCGAACTGCAAAGTTGTTCATTGGAAGGTACTCTACCCATACGCAGGTTTTCTGAAGCATTTTCAGCATATGAAGAAGGATAAAACGCTGTCGAAGGATTTCGAAAGCAAAGCTGCGTCCACAAAGGACCTTGACGAATTTCAAGATAGAAGATCCAGCACATGTGAATAAGCAAGATGAGAAAATGATGCCAAGTAATATTTATATTACTGCCATGAAGTTCGCAAAATACAAGATGACTTCAAATCTGATCAGATCACTGATTTTAGGCCACCCAATTTAATTCTGCTGCATTTGTAGATCCTTGACCTCAAACACTATGTACAGAAATCTAGAGTTCAAAGATACAACACTATCGTGATCTTCTTGGATTCAGGCTGTCTAGTAAGACCATTAAAAGCTTCTTGTGGAGGAAACCAGAAATACAAAGGCACAAGCTTTCTCCTAAGCTGCCCTGTTATGATGGAAATACAACATAAGAGATCTTAGTTCTACAAGTATCCAGCTGAGCTCTTGTGAGAAACAAGTTAGAGTTGGTTAATGACTCCTTGACTGTATTGATTGGGGTAGAAACACAGACAATCTGGTATGCTGGATGCACATTCAAGACAAGATCATTACATCTGTAAGGTTAAACTATCCGCTCCAATTCTCTGGCATAGCCCAGAGTTTGATTGATCAATTATAAGGAAGATATTTCCTTATACACTGTATTTATTGCTTTCTGAAAATACACACAGCCATTGCGGATCTTCCACTCTGGTTAATCCTCTGCAACATAGGTCAGAAATTCTTGATCTGAGGAGAACATCAACATCTTCTTTACATCAGCCAATGGTGACAGTCCTGACATCATAAAACTTGAATTCAAAAATCCAAGTTCCTTCATTCATAACTGGAAAAGACTTATAAAATGTCTTCTTCTTTTTGCAGAATTCTTGGTAATCATCTTCGTGCTCAAGATCAAAAGCTGCAATGTGGAGGCAAGCTTAAATAGGCTGTATCTATATGGATGGCAATATAATCCATTCAAGCAAGGGCAGTGTTATCATTGGGAGTGTCAGCAAGAAGACGATTAGAGATGGCTACAGAATTCTGTGAGAAGCGCCATAAGACCTCCATCACTGTGTGTTTTTTCCCCTCTTCTTCCTTTTCTTTCATTTCTTCCACCCTTCGATGTTCTGCTCCTCCCTGCTTCCTTCCAAATTTCACGATAGTTGGAGGTACCCTTAGGCAATCTCTCAATAATCTTTCTAGCTTGAATAACTGCTTTAATGTTTGCCGGAGGAGGAAAGCACGCTCTGACACCACTCGTGCATGTCCTGCTGAGAATACACTATGATTATGTCAGCTTGGTCGTCCTTATGATCATCGGCCGAGCTCTTGGAAGGCCAGATTTCCTTAAAGACAGAGAGCCTTTTCTGAGTAGCCATAGGAGACTGCTACTGCCACCGCTTTCTCCTCCTGAGCCTATGTCCTCTGGTCCTCTGCTGCCTGTGACTTCAAAAACGCAATTTGCCTCAATGCGATGTGACAGTCGGTCAATGTTGCTGATGTCCTCTGCTGCTGCTAACGTGCATGAAATTTGTTTGATGGCGATGTTTTGTGGCTGAGTTTCCTTCACCTCTTCCGTCCCCTCCTGTGTCGACAACGGACCTTTCTCATTCTGCCGTCCAGCTCTGCTCAACTATTTCTCTAACTCTTCTGTTGTACTCTCGGCGATTCTCACTGTACATTTTAGCAGCTTTAGAGTTTGCTGGTGAGTTGGGATTTGGATCACATAACAAAGACTGAATAGACGTCAGAATTGCAGCCACATCATAGATAGGACTCCACTCCATCCCAAGGAGTATCATCAGGCCCGAAAATGACTGCGTTCCACAGCATCTATTTTCTTTCCTCCTTCATCTATTTTCCCTCTCTCTCCCATTCGTCCCGCACTCTCCTCCCCTGTTTCTCCCTATAGTTGAAGAAGACGACTACTTCGTGTATGATAACACGAGCACATCCATAATCCTTTGCTATTTAATCTCATTTGACGAATTGGAATGTCTCGACAACAGAGTACCATCTCCCCTTCCCATACAGAAAATCATCCTCTTCATCTTCAACATCCTGATTCCTCGGATCCTCCCCCCAAATTGTCATTTTCTTCCGCCTTCTGATTTCTCCTCCTGCTTTCGTAGCAACAGGTCTTTGCCTCCTCAATTCACACCCTCATCCATGATTCCTGTTGGTTTCAACCACCGATCACGAGCATGAATGACAGAATCAAACATTGATTCACGAACAAGGAAGTACCCCATCCACTCAGATATAAAGACATCAACTTGTTCAGGTAGATCTATTTCTTCGACAAATCCTTCTATCACTTCGACAATGTTTTCAACACCATTGCCTGCCACTAGTTGACGAGCATGTTAAGCCATTTTTTTGTAGCTTCAACGGCATATACCTTCCTTGCACCTGCTTGAGCTGCCCAAATAGCCAGAATCCCATTGCCAGTTCCGACATCCAATACAGCCTGTTGAGTCCTGCCAAGCTCTCACACCTCCTCTAAGATCCCATGCCCCCAAGCTCCTTGAGAGTCCTAGATCTATTTCTGAAAGCGTGTCCCCTTCTCCGTATGCTCTGTTCTGCTTCCCCGTCTATTTCCCTCCTTCACGATTCAAAAAACTCCTTCTTTTTCTAGAAAAGCTTCCTTTTTTCCCCCAGGAAAGCGGGGCGATTTTAGCATTAACCACACCTTTTAATATCGACCAAGCCCAAAAATCACTTCATTGTCAATATAGTTAAAGATATTTTCCCATGGCCCTCACGACAATTAGGCGGCCTTAGCAAAGCCTACACGTGTATTTCCATAATCGGAAACCGTGTGGTAAACGCCCATGAAAACATCACCAAGAATCCATAGAGGCCCTGAAGGAACATCCAGACCCATAAACCCACTAACACATTGCATTTCATTACCCTCTCCAACTTTCAAGATATACTACTCAAGCGTAAGATCAAAATGTTTCCCTCCTATCGTAAAGGTCACTGTGGGCATGGAAGAAACTTGGTCACACTCCACAACACTCTCTCCATTCAGATTCGGAAGGCATTCGCACATCTTGCTAAGATACGCTTTGATAAGCTCTCCAGACTCATCAGTGATCAGTTGGTTCTATGCCCATACTACTGCCATTTCACACATAGTACATCCAGTTGTAGATGTTGGAAACATCCTCACAAAGCCCATAATCGACATATCTTGAAATAAGTGTAGCCCATGAGATTGCATCTCGAGTTACCAGTCTACCAAAACTCCTTGTTCTTCTCCGTCTTCAGCATAAAATGAAAGAGCAAACATAACAACTAAGTATGTACAAAGTATCAAATCACATGCACAACTTTTGGGTGGTTTCACACCTCAAATGCGCAGCAATACGACAACACAGTTTTTCCAAAGATTGTGACAGCCACACCCAAAAATACATAAGCCTTGTATTCCCGAACTTGAGCTACGCTCATCCCACTAACTTGATTTTGAGTTTTGCAGGATGACGGAACCACATATGGACGATTTAATGGCTGAAGGCGACCTACCTGAGCCTACGATGGAGCAAAAGCTGGACTTAATTATGATGCAATTGGATGAAGAACGAAGGGCTAGGCAAGCATTGCAAGTTCAATTGGCAAATTTACAAAGATCGTCTACCGACAAAGAAGAACCTCAATCCGAAGATCTTATCCGATGTACCATCGACATAACTCTCGAAGCTCAAACCATCCGCAAGGAATCAAAGATAAGTAAAAGAAGTTTCAAATTCTGTAATTTCAATGGCATACAAGAAGGAAAAACTGTTCTTTCATTCATTAGTCAGTTTGACGACTACTTTCATGAGGAAACGTATGTAGAAAAAGATAAAATCAAGTGTGTCACTAATCATTTAGTGGACAGAGCATCTCTTTGGTGGACTGTTGTACGCAAGAGTATAGATTGTCCCGCTACCTAGGAGAATTTCAAGAAGAAGTTCATGCAGAATTTCCTTCGTCCTCAATTTCATGAGAAAGCCATTAAGCAATGGGACCTTCTTCAACAACGGGATCGTGAGCCTATTCCTCAGTACACAAAGCGTTTTTGGAATGCACTACTCCAGTTACGCATGCTTGAAGACGTACCTGAAGCGACACACAAGCGCAAGTATATGTTTGGACTTCTTGGGCATTATTACGCTGAAGTTAATATGTTCAAGCCTGCTACTCTTGAAGACGCCATTTCACTAGCTCACGACACTGAAGACAAGTTGCAAGGTAGAGACAGACGTCCACAGCAATTCCAAGCCAATGGTAACTATGGATCTAAGCAATTCAATTCCAATTTTAGAAGATTTAATCCAGGTCGTTTCTCTTCATCATCTTTCCGTAAAAATTGGGCAAAACCACCTGCATTACCATCCAATATCAATCAAAACCCTAAGCCTATTCCACAACCAAATCCTAATGTACGTAGACTTCCTGCCATTGCAAACAATGTAACCAAAGCCAAGCCAATAGTATGCTATAAATGCCACCAGCCTGGACATTTAGCAGCAAATTGTCATTCGAAGAAGCCACCTGCCCATATCAACTACCTTGGAGAAATGGAGGATGAAGAACATGAAGATATGCCCGATTTCACGAAAGATGAGGACGACACTACTACTCCTTCGGATACTTTACCAAGTATGCCAACTCCAAATTCTTTATTGACTATGAAATGTTTGGTGCATGGAAAGAAAAAGATTATTTTGCATGATGACGGTAGCACTCATGATTTTGTTTTAGCAAAATTAGTAAAAGAATTGAAGTTACAGACTGTACCTACGCATTATTGCATCAAAGCAGCATTCTTAGGCACTCGGTATAATGGAGCACAGGAAGTTCATGACTTAGAGATTAAAATTGGTCAATACACTGAAAGAAGAAATTTCCTAGTTGTTCCATTATAGTCGAGTGACATTATTTTAGGTATGCCTTGGCGTCACCAGCATAACTCAGATATAGATTATTCCACACATTCAATGAATATTACTTTTCAAGGAAAACCTATTACATTGTATGGTATGCATGCATCTAATGCTTTTCCACTTCTTTCGCATACTCAAGCTAAACGTGCATTACGCAAGAGTAGTAAATCCTATCTCATTTGGGTGAATGAATTGCAAGTTAAAGAAAATCATATGCATCCTAGGCATAAAGAATTTCTTGCACATTTTAAGGACTGTTTTGCCGAAGACCTACCACCTGGTTTACCTCCTTCACGTCCAGAAGACCATAAGATAGATTTGATCCCTAGTACACAACCACCTTGCAAAGCACCATATAGGCATAACCAGATAGAGCA
This sequence comes from Lygodium microphyllum, assembly GCF_053477565.2. Taxonomy (NCBI): domain Eukaryota; kingdom Viridiplantae; phylum Streptophyta; class Polypodiopsida; order Schizaeales; family Lygodiaceae; genus Lygodium; species Lygodium microphyllum. Next base: position 77,199,690 of record NC_141144.1, read on the forward strand.
AAAAGATATTCAGAGTCAAGTTGAGGAATTACAAAATAGAGGATTGATTAGACCTAGTAGTTCTCCATTTGGTGTACCTGTTCTATTAGTCAAGAAAAAGAATAATACCTATCGTATGTGCATTGACTATCGAGCTTTAAATAAGATCACCGTAAAGAATAGGTATCCCATTCCTAGGGTTGATGACCTTATGGACAAACTACAAGGATCTGCTATATTTAGTAAAATAGACCTTAAGTCTAGTTATCATCAGGTGAGACTAGATATGTCAGACATATATAAGACTGCATTTAGGACACAGTTTGGTCATTATGAATTTTTAGTGATGCCATTTGGATTGACTAATGCACCTGCTACGTTTAGTAGAATAATGAACCGTATATTTTTGAAATATCAGTATTGTGTAATTGTCTTCTTTGATGATATTTTGGTGTTTAGTCAAAATGAGAAAGAACATTAGGAGCATTTGTCATTGGTTTTCCAGTTACTAAAAGATAATCAACTGTATGCAAATCTTGAAAAGAGTGAATTCTTTAAAATAAAAATTGAGTATTTAGGTCATATTGTATCATCTGATGGAATTAAAGTTGATCCTAAGAAAATAGATGCAATATTGAATTGGCCTGTACCTAAAAACGTGCATGAGTTACGCTCATTCCTTGGTCTTGCTAGTTTCTATAGGAAGTTTGTGCATAATTTTTCATTACTTGCTTTACGACTGACTAAACTTCTGAAGAAAGGAATTGTCTATCATTGGTCCGAAAATCAACAAAAATCCTTTGACTTATTGAAACATGCATTAACCCATGCCCCTGTCCTACAGTTGCCTGATTTTAATAGACCATTCTTTCTAGTAGTGACCGATGCTAGTGGATCAGGAATAGGAGCTGTACTTATGCAGGATAATCATCCTATAGCCTATTCTAGTTGTAAGCTGAAACCCTCTAAACTGAAATACTCCACATATGGCAAAGAACTATTAGCTGTTGTACAAGCATTACGACAGTGGAAACACTACTTAATGGGTTCAAAATTTATGATTAAGACTGATCAGCAAAGTATTAGACATTTACTTAGCCAACCTCAAATCTCTGACCGACATATCAAATGGGCATCCTTTATTCAAAGTTTTCATCCTATCATTTAATA